>NW_024545665.1:0-375649 GCF_018152505.1 Drosophila elegans | reverse complement strand
ATTTTGCTTGGGGGAGTACGGAGCGGTGTATTCCGATTGAATACCGTTGTTCCGGCAGAACGCCCGGAAGCTTCGGCTGGTGAAATGCGTGTCGTTGTCCCAAATCAACCTCCTGAGGGCTCTAAAGCGAGCGAGGATTCATTCTCGGAATCCGAACTCCAGTTGGGCGGCAGTGGCCTTCTTCAATGGGATGAGCTCTACCCACTTGGAGAATATATCGATGAAAACCAGGAGCATGGTGTTTCCGCGTCGGGTCCGGGGAAGGGGTCCAACGAAGTCGGCTTCGACGAGCGCGAACAGCTCCGTAGGTTGGCGAGTGAGCATATTGCCGGCTGGTTTACGCTAACTAACCTTGTACTGTTGGCAGGTCAGACAGCTAGTGACATACCGTACCACGTCCCGATGAAGTCCAGGCCAGAAGTAACGTTGGGCGATCCTACTGAGTGTCTTCCGGATGCCCAGGTGCCCGGCGGAGGGATGGTCGTGGCATTCTCCTTAAACGCGTTGACTCTGTTCTCGGGGTACGCACAGCTTCCAGGTGTTGCCTACCCTGACGCCTGTGGGATGCCCTATGTGTATATAGAGCTGTCCATTATCCAAGGAGTAGTCCGGAAATTTCCCGGGACGTCTTTGGACCTGCTCCTGCATCTTTCGTTTCCATTTGCAGTGGCACCTAAGTTCCGCGAGTAGTTCTCCTCTGCCCGCTCGAGTCGACGGCTCACGTAGACGATTACTCGTTCGTCGCCCTCAATGTTTTGGGTGAGGACCGCGCCGAGTCCTTTGTCGCTGGCGTCCGTCTGAAGTTGGAACTTATACTCAACATTTGGGTAGGCCAATACCGGGGCGGACGTCAGTCGCGCCTTAAATAAATCGAATGCCTGCTGTTGGGGTTCTTCCCATGTCCACTTTACTCCCTTCCTCAGAAGACGCGAAATTGATTCTACTAGGTAGGCAGTCTTGGACAAAACGTCTGTACCAAGATGCGATTCCGAGATGGCGGCGAAGTTCCTTGACGTTAGTCGGGGGATGTAGTCTCTGAATTGCCGCTATTTTGTCGGGGTCTGTCCTGATGCCTTCCTCGCTGACCAGGTGACCCAAATACACTAATCTTCTTTGGAAGAACTTGCACTCACCCCGATTTAAGCGTAGATTCGCTTCTCGCAGGCGCCGGAAGACTTCCCTCAGATTGAGCGCTTGGTCCCCTCCCACGTTGCCCCGATAACGATGATGTCGTCTAAATAAGCGAAGGCGTGGGACTCCACGCTTGGACGCTGTCCAGGGCTTGTTGGAAAGTCGCTGGGGCGGAGTGAAGTCCAAACGGCATGACTTTCCAGTGGAAGAGTCCACATCCAGCACAGGGAATGCGGTGCATTCTCGACTGCCTTCTGACATGGGAATCTGCCAATACCCGTTTTTGAGGTCCAACGCGGAGACGTACCGGGCGTTCCGTAGACTTTCCAGGATATGGTTGATGCGTGGAAGCAGTTACACTTCGGGTATGGAGTGTGCGTTGATTTGACGATAGTCAACGCACATTCGTATGTCCCCTGTCGTCTTTCGGACCAGCACCAGCGGTGCGCTGTGCGGGCTTTGAGAGGGTTCCATTCGTCCGTCCTGCAGCAGTTCGTCCACCTGCTCGTTAATGATACGCTGCATGGCCGGGTTCTTGGGATAATACCGCTGTTTCAGCGGTTTTTCTTCTCGAAGAGTGAGTGTGCTCGGCTATATCCGTTGTTCCTTGCAGATGGTCGAAGTGCCTAAGCTCCTCTTGAAGGAACCGAAGGGTTTCCGCGTCGAGAGGTTCTTCAGACACTAGCGATTCCGGAACGGATTGCGCCTCTGAGCGTTCTTTCTGTCCGGTTGGGCGGGTAGTTGATACTTCCCGATTCCCTGCGGGCTTCCCGGGGAAGATTGTGGCGTATCCGAGTCGTCGGGGGACGTTCCTGTCGTTGTGCTGGCTAAGCGTTCCTGACTCGCGAGATACTTCCGAAAAGGGTTCCTTTTCTTGACCACGGTGGCATCCGGTAGCGGCTGGAGGTTGTACTTGTTTTCCTTGATGGTGACATCGGCCGTTGTGATTTCCGTGGTAGTACCGGGGAGGTGGCCTCCTCGTTGGTCCTTATAGGCCGCTGGGTAGGAGCCGGTGGGTCCGAAAGGTGGACGATCGCCGCTGAAGGCGCCGCTCGGATGGCTGGGCCTGGGTCGGCTCTTCGTGTGGCAGGCGGGGCTAGCTGGAGGCACACTTGACCGCAGATTAGGGTTGCCCGGATGCTGCAGAGGAAGTCAATCCCGCGGATCACCTCGTCCAATATCGTTGGCAGGACCAGGAGGGTGATGCGGACATGTTGTTGGCCTAGGCGCACTTGTGCGTGCAGGGCCTTGGTGACTTCCTTCGGGGATCCGTCCGCCAGGGATATTTGGGTTTGATGTTTCGACCCGAATCGAGTCGGTTGACGACCGTTTCGCTGACAACGCTTCTGGAGACTCCCGTGTCGATTGTTGCCGAGAAGAGTTCTCACTCGATGGAAACCGTGGCGACGATCCGGCCTGCCGTCAAACGGTGAGGTGGATCTAATGGTTGGGGAGCGCTGGGTGGGTCGCCGCCTGCTCCCTGTGTGGGCGAGGACCCCGGCTGTTTCCCGACTGGCGGCAGCAGTCAATGGTGCGGACACCACGTTTCCCGCAGTCCCAGCAGCATAGGACTGGTGGGTTCTGGCATTCCCGGACGAAGTGTCCCACCTCCGCCCAGCGATTGCAGGCTTGGGCCACGTCGACGGGTGTTTCCGCCTCCTGGGAGATCATCGCTGGACTCGGTGTGCCGAAAGGCGTCGTCGCTGGTCGCATGGGCTCTCGTCGGCGAGGGCCGGGCGGAGGGCTGCTCCTTGTAGTGTAGCTACCACTGGCGGATGGGCGCTGATAATACCGTGGAGGGAGGAAAAACTCCAAGAATACCCGCTTGAAAGTTTCCCAGGGCACGGAGTGCATCTGGTAGGCTCGGTACCAGCTTTCGGCGCGGCCTGATAGCAAACCGGCGATGGCCCGTGGGATGTCGCTGTTCCGGACGCTGTATGCTGTAGCGCCTTCCTCGACTCGTTCCATGAAGTGCAGGGGGTCGGTTTGTCCATCGAAAAAGACGCTGCATCCTCGAAGCTTTTCGCCGAACGCGTCTGCTGATATATGCTGGAGTGGCGATCGGGTCTCGGGGTTGGTGCCTTGGACTCCGCGTCCTGGGCTCGTGTGACGATGTTCTGGGACGGCACGAAGAGAAGGGTGCCCCTGCGCCGGGCATCGGTGAGGTGGACCGGTTGGTCACTACCTTTGGTGTAGGAGCCTCAGGGTAGCTGGCCTCCAATGGGGCGAAGCGTTCGCGGAGCGTCGGGCTGTGGTGAGACCCTCCGATATACGATGCGTTCTTTCGTCCTTTCGCCGGTAGGAAATCCACCTGAACCCCATGGCTAGGGTCGCGGATGCGTCGTGGGACCCGGAGAAGCTCCCCTCCTCGATCTGGACGGCGGTTGACGAAACTGGTTTTTCTTCTGCGTCCTCCGACCCTTTACGTTCTAGGTTCGTTTTCATCGGTCGACCCGGTGTACGGCGCGGCTGGGTGTCCGCTGCTGTAGGGCCTCTGAGTGGGATGCTGCTGGATGATGAGGTGGGAGTGGCTGGGTCTCCCAACTGGCGGCGGACGATCCGGTGAGCGTGGTGATTGTGTTCTCGTCGCGGTGAGTGCTGTAAGTGGTGCGGCTGGGGCGCAAGTTGGCGGCGAAGCTGGCCTCCGGGGTGCTCCTGGTGTAAGCGGGCTGGGTAAGCGCTCGGGGGGCGGTGCAGTTGGTCGCTCGGATGCTCGTGGTGGGCGGCGCAGTTGCGGAGTAGATTGGCGTTGTCGTAAGTGGCAGTACCGATTTCCCTATTTACTATTTGTCTAGGTTTTTAAATCTTGGGTGCTCCTAATCAAAACAAAATCTCACGGCTGGACATGGGTCTTTAAGCCATGCGGTTGTTACCAAAAAAAAAACCCAACTCCTACAGGATACCTAGGTCGTCCCTGAGTCGACCCTGCTCGGGCGCCAAACTGTAAGGACTTTTTCATAGGCTGGGATAGGCTTCAGTCCGGCCAGAGTCTACTACAGTTAAATTTTTAGAAACACAGGAGACGAAAACGGGACTGGGAGTTGCCGCCGGGATTTAGTTATCGAGATCACGTGGCCGACCTCGTCGTCCGTGTTGCGTAGAGAAAACAGACCTGGAAACGCCACACGAAAACGGGACCGGCGTAGATTTAACTTGCGGGGATTTCGACTGAGCCCTGCAAGGCGAAGGGGAGGGCGCGGGAAATCGGCGGATATTTGCCTGTCCGGCAAGCGTTGGAATTGCGCAGAGTAAACCTCGGAAAACAAGAATACGGCAGCTTGTCCGACGTGAATGGGCACGCGGGCTGCTTTGACTTCCGCGTTGCGTAGAGAAAACAAACCTCGGAGACGCAACTCAGAAGCCTCACTGCCCGTAGAACCCCTTCTCCCTAACCCTCGCACTCAGTACTGCCTGCCTCTGATCACTGTTGCTTATCTTACTCCTGAGCTTGATCTGATGTCGCCGTCCGCTGGTTCCTTCCGCTGAGTTTTCCTGGTGGTCCGTCCTGTTCGACTGCCGCAAAAGAAAGAAAGTGATCTCAGCGGATCGCTATGCCACGTCGACCCGCTTGTTTTGCGCTTTACAGCACGCTCGCGTTATCAGCACTAAGCTTGCCTTTAACAGCACGCTCGCGCTTAACAGCACGTTCGCGCCATCCGCGCTAAGCTTGCCTTTAACAGCACGCTTTGCTTAACAGCACGCTCGCATGTTCACGGGTGATTGCGACAACTTATAGCGCTTAACAGCACCCTCGCGCCATCCGCACTAAGCTTGCCTTTAACAGCACGCTAGCATGTTCACGGGTGATTGCGATAACTTATCGATACGAAATGTCAGACGCCTTGAGCGTCCTCACAGCTTTTTATACCCGTAATTTGAAGAGTATTGTAATCGTTGAAATTGTGTAACAGGTAGAAGGAAGCGTTTCCGACCATATAAAGTCACTCTGATACATGATCGAGAGTAGGTGTTGGACTTCGTGTGTTTAGAGACGAGCTAATATTTTAAAAGTTATACGGTTTTAAAGTCCTCTGCCGTCGTTCTGCCGCTACTCTGCCACCCCTCTGCTGCTCTGCCGGTAATTGCTGCAGTAGAGAGACAGAACGAAACAGGTTTATTTTGGGAAGTCAAACGAACAAACAAACGAGTCCTCAAAACAAATATTATTTATAAAATATTTTATCTTGGCTCGTTAGTGATTTTAAAATTGGCTCGCCAAAGATATTACAAATTGCTCACAGACCGGGAGGATGACCTTTTTCTATGCATCTCTTAAAACTCTCTGTAATTATAAATAAATTTAAAAGAAAGGAAAATAAGAAAAAAACAAACTTCGGCAAGCGGAAATTTAAAAACCCTTGCAGTTATTGCAAAAATTAAATATTCTTGAAAACATTTAATTATTATTTACTGGCGTAGAGAGAGTTTCATCTAATCGGACGTGTAATTCGACGCTCTTCTTTCACACTGTGTTTTTCCGAGTTTTGCGTATATTGCCTAGCTCAGTTGTCTTGTCAGTAACCCTGCTACCTACATAACAACGTATTATATATAATCATTAAAAGATAATGACGGTATAATTAAATTAAAACAAACTGCCAATTGACTATTTTTCTTATTGCTCTGATTGGTCAGCGTTTACCGCGTACGTTCACACGAAGCTGCATTCGTTGCACTTGTTTCGATGGTTTCTCAACGCTTACATCCGACAGCTCTCTGTACCGCTGCTGCTCTTCAACGCTTACACGCTCTCTGCCCTGCTGCTGTTGATCAGCGCTTTCATCTGACCGCTCTTCACCCCGCTTCTGCTACAACGTTTATACGGTAACTCCTCCGCTGCTGTTAAGCGCTTAACGCTGCTGCCCAACTTTTCTCGCTTACGATCGAGACTGATTCTGATGCTCGCAAACTAAACCCGCGTTGCCTTCTTCTGCTGTGCACAGTGACCTGATATTTAACCAAAATGACCATCGCTTGCACTGCTAATAAGTGCGAGTATAATGACATTATTAGCGGCGATACCTACATCATCTGTTTGTTATCTGATAACGCATGTTCGCATGTTACGTTTGCTGAAACTGGCTTCATCGGCTGTGTTGGGAATTTAATCTCCAAACGAGTTGGTTTTACCTGGTCCTGCAAGTCTTGCCGCGAGATGACGGAGACAAACTAGGACTGGATTTATTGTAGTTCGTCAACTCTTCAACGCTATGAATAACAAATTCCTGGCAGTGGAATCTCAGTTCTTTGGACTTAAGATTCTTAGCGAGTCACCGAAAAGAAAAATCCCAAATAACAGTCTTCAACTTCCTGCTTACGATTTACCATCCATCTCGACGCCAACTAACGCTAAAAATATGGACCTTTCGCCGAAATATTTAACACCGTCTTTGCCACCGGCTCACACTACCCCTTCTGGACCTTCTTCTGTTCCCTCTCGTGCTTCATTGGCTGCGGAATCACTTGGAAATGTTCTACCGGAAGAAAGCATGGCCTCTCTTGGATTGCAACTAGCTCCTGTTGCTACCAACTCTGCTCCTACATCTGTTTCTATATTTGGTGCTGTTTCCTTCTCCAACGATATGCCTGGCCCAAGCCTTGCGGCTCCTGGACGCACTGTGGTGTTCCGAAAAGTATCTGTCCCAGAAATAGAGAGGCGACTTCTGAGATCACTGGGATTCTTCTGAGAGGGGTCCCGAAGCCACTGCCGAGGATGTTAGGATCTTCCTCTGTGAGAAACTTCATGCCCCGGACAACGCTATTTCTGTACATAAGTTCATTTTTAAGCAATTAGTATCCTCTTCTATTGATGATGAGGACCACCTTATTATAATGGGCGATTTTAACATATCTAACGTGTCTTAGATTTATTCATTGGACTCCAATCTCCTTTTTGCCGAATGCCAGCACGACTTTATCGACGACCTCACGGACTTGTCTCTGGGTCAGATTAACTTTGTTAAGAACCATATGGACAGACTTCTTGACTTAATATTTGTTAATAACGACACTCTCGTAAATGTCTTCAGAAGCCCTCCCTTTTCTCTGCCTGAAGATCCCTATCATCGAACCTTGTTGTTGAATGTTAAGATCGTTGCAGAAATTCAGACTAAGGCGGCCTTACGTGTAAAATGTTTCCGCAATGCCAATTTTGTTGGTTTACACCAGCATTTGGTCCTCCTTAAAATCATGTAATGACCTAGAAGGCTGCAGTGTCATCCTTTAATTTGACATTGCAGTCGTCGATCAATCTTTTCGTTCCTGAGGTATCGGTAAGTGATACATCTAAGCCCCCATGGTCGAGGTTGTATTAAAAATACTTAAAATCCAATTCTGGGGTGTATTTTTCCAAATATGTCATGAACCGTACGCTGTTTATTGATGCTTCTAAACTTTGTTACGATTTGCTACATCGCTCAATGTAGAGAAAACATTCGTAATGTTCCGAAAAGTTTTTACTCCATTGTAAGCTCCAAAAGAAAATCAAATGCGTATCCCTCAACTATGTATTTACACAACCGAACTGAATCATCATCTTTAGACATTTCTAATCTTTTTGCAAACTTTTTTCAGTCAACCTACTCTCTACAACCCTATGGAATCTCCACTCCCTATCATTATCATCTGCCCTGCATCAATATTTTTTTTATTCCTCAATTTGAAGATAGCGATGTTCTTAAAGCCCTTCTGTCGCTGGAAACGTCCTATTGTGCGGGCCCTAATAACATTCCTAGCTTTGTACAAAGAAACTGCGCCGAAGCTCTGTCTTGGCCACTCACTTTTCTATTTAATTTATCTTTATTATCTTCAGAGTTCCCGAGAATTTGGAATGAATCTTTAATTATTCCAATTCATAAAGAAAGGCTCAAGGTCCGATGTCGAAAATTACCGTGGTATGGCCAAACTTTTTGCCATACCTAAGCTTTTCGAGCAGTTGGTCACTTGTCAACTTCAACATATGTGTGCCTACGGTGTTCCAACAATTTGTTGCTTCTTAACCCCTTGGTACTCAAGAACTAGTGGGATGGTTCGAAGGGAAGCTTAGCTGAGGCCACAAGGCGGGTCGCAGGTTGCGGATAGCGAACGACCTTCTCGGAAGGATAGTTGCGAGGAAGCACAAGCAAATAAGCAACCCCGGACAAACAGCGGGTATATCGATACCTGGCTGGGGGCCCGAGTTAACAAATAGCCCAGTCGCAAACGGAGGGATCAGGCGTGGCCTGCCAGGGTCAATGGTAAAGTGGTATCTTAGGTATCTCATGCAGGGCATGACACAGGAGGAGGCCTTGAAGAAGGCAAAGGAGCCGAGAGAGCAGCCGGCATTGGGGGCAGCACGGGCTGGCAAACGGCTGAACACCAGATACCCCCAAGAGGTCTAGGCACGGCACAGGGGCTAGTGAGACGTCCTCTCGGGCCCCTAGGCAAGAGGGGCCTAGCATATCAGCAGCAGCAGCGGCAGAAAGGGCAAAGGTGCAGGCCAGGAAGATACCTTCCCAACCCCGCCAAAACCAGCAGCCGACAAACGCTGGAGGACGACCCTCTAGCTCGGCACCACCGGTCATCGGACCCCGTCTGACATACGCGGAGGCTGCCAAGAAGGCGGCCAGCCTGACCGCGGAGGAACTATCCGGGCTCCAGGAGTCGGTCATGGACGAGATGCTCACGTCAGCGTGGAGCGGTCCGGTCGTTTTCAGGGGAATCCAATTCAGGGTGGGTTACCTGATTATCGACTGACTGGATGAAGTCTCAGATGAGTGGCTTAAGGTTGCCGTACCTCAGTTGCGGACGTGGAAGGGAGTACCCCTAGAAACCCGCACGAGAGAAGACATCCCGGCAGCTTACAACGCCACGTTGTTCTGCCCGAGGAGCTCAGACCCGGCCAATGAGGAGATACTAGCCTTCATTGGTTTCCAAAACCGTGTCGAGACGGACGCCTGGAAGGTCATCTCCAGGAAGAACGACAGAGCTGGTGCACTCCTGGTCGTAGGGATGGACCAGACCGGAAGGGATGAGATAGTGGAGCGTGACCACAAGCTCAACTTCCGGTTTGGCCACGTCACCGTGAAAAGTCTGAAAAAGACTAAGAAAGCTCCGGAAGATACGCCCAGTGATGACATCTGTGAGGCTGTCGAGGATACCCTCAAACCACTGAACGTGGAGAACGCAGAGTGGGGATTTGGAAGGACATTCCATCACCAGCATGGACATTGGGGGCGACCAAGGGGATGGACACCCTATGTCATCCCAGAAGCTGGCCCAGGAGCTCCTCCTGGACGACAGCTGCGAGGAAGCCGAGGTTACCGTGATAGACGGTGATGGAGAGACTTGCTCTCTCTCTTCACCAGACATCACAAAGCACCAAACCTCGGAGTGATGGCTGCAACAAGCAGCACTCGGCTAGCCCAGGTAAAAATCCATCGGACGAACAAGATCTCCCTCATCATAGGATGCGATGCCAACGCGCATTATGTGATCTGAGGCAGCACGGATGTTAACAACAGAGGTGAGCAACTACTAGAATTTATTTTAAACAATAACCTAGAGATCTGTAATGTCGGCGCCAGGCCGACATTTGTTACTAGGGTACAGGAAGAGGTGCTAGACATAACTCTGGCAACCAATTCATTTAAACCCCACATTAGGAACTGGCATGTGTCACCAGAAGAATCCATGTCCGACCACAGGACAATTTTGTTTGAAGTAGCCTTCAATACAAAAAGATGTAACCCTAAAAGAAACCCCAGGAAAACAAACTGGGACAAATTCAGGCTCTAGAGCTCAATCTTTCCAACGAACCGTCAGGATACCCTAGACATCCCTTGGAATTAGATATAGACAACCTAGGTCACGAAATAGTGAATGCCTTTGAAGACAGTTGTCCTCTAGGCAGACAGAAGCGGGAAACAGACGCACCATGGTTGAATGCTAGTCTTGAACGACTACGAGTAACCACTCGGAAGCTCTTCAACAAACCAAAAACTGATAGAAACTGGGAACTATACAGGCAAAGCCTGACGCTCTACAACAAAGAGATCAGGAAAGCCAAACGGAAAAACTATAGTAACTTCTGTGAGGCAATAAGTAACGTCAACGAGGGCGCGAGACTGCACAAGGCAATGGCTAAAAGTGCAACGGATAGTAATTTAGCTCTGAGGAAAGGGAATAACACCTTCACCTCCACGGATCGGGAGAAATTAGAATTGCTATTTGACACGCATTTCCCGGGAAGTACTCCCACAACGGGAAACATAATGCGTGATCAACATAGAACCCCTGGGACAGTAGTTAGTGACTGGGCAGAAGTCAAGTCTATAGTTACGCCTGAGAAACTCAAATTGGAACCTTCCAACCATTTAAATCACCGGGATTAGACATGATCTCTCCATCTTTCTTACAGCAGGCGCAGGAACTACTCCTAACCCGCCTAAGAAGACTAATGGTGAGCAGCCTAGCCCTTGGGTACATCCCAAGTGCATGGTGCAGCGTTAGGGTGGTCTTCATCCCCAAGATCGGGAAGAAAGACATCACCAGCCCAAAGTCCTTCAGACCTATCAGCTTAACTTCGTTTTGTCTTAAAACGCTGGAAAAACTGGTAGACTACAATATCAGAAGAACAGCTCTCAGAGACTGTCCGCTGCAAAACACACAGCATGCATACAGAGCAGGCCGTTCAACAGACACTGCACTTTATCAACTATGTCGCACCCTAGAAAGGGCAATTGACAGCAAAGAAATAGCTATCTGTGCCTTTCTAGACATAGAGGGAGCCTTCGACAACACATCACATGATGCAGTTCGAGCTGCCCTGTCCAGAAGGAACATAGACATTACTACGAGCAAATGGATTGACAACCTACTTGAATCCAGGCAAGCAACATTTACACTGGGTTCGGATAGCGTGACAATTGCAACCAGCAGAGGCTGCCCTCAAGGAGGAGTACTCTCCCCTTTGCTATGGAGTATGCTAGTAGATGACCTTCTCAGCAAACTTGCTGAAAAAGGAATCCAATGTCAGGGATACGCCGATGACATCATAATAGTCGCCAGGGGCAAATTTGAAGCCACACTCTGCGACATCGTCCAACTCGGACTAAGGACAACGCTGGACTGGTGCAGGGAGGTTGGATTCAACTTAAATTCTGCCAGGCCTCAGATAATACGGTGGCTATACTTAATGATCGTGAGACCAATCCTCACTTACGGAGCACTTGCATGGGGCAAACGAGCTAAGCTCACCAGCATGCAAAACCAGCTAGGAAAGCTACAAAGACTTGCCTGCGTATGCATGACAGGGGCAATGAGGACCTGTCCTACAACTGCCTTAGAAGTTTTGATGGAGCTAACACCACTCCACTATGTGTTTGAAATCCAACGCAAAGCTACGCTCCTGAGAACAAGCACTGAGGGCACAGGTAGGTGTTGCATTCTAAATAACAGGGATGCGACTAATCTCTTAGGTGAGGTACCCCTAATACTCCACCCTAAGGATGAAATGACAGCCAAATTAATCTTCGAGCAGAACTTCACAGCAATAAGAAAGATTGGACCACATTGTCTGAAGTGCACCCTATGGCTAAACACACCATAGCATGGTACACAGATGGGTCCCTGACACAACCGAACTGAATCATCATCTTTAGACATTTCTAATCTTTTTGCAAACTTTTTTCAGTCAACCCACTCTCTACAACCCTATGGAATCTCCACTCCCTACCATTATGATCTGCCCTGCAGCAATAACATTTTTATTCCTCAATTTGAAGATAGAGATGTTCTAAAAGCCCTTCTGTCGCTGGAAACGTCCTATTGTGCGGGCCCTAATAACATTCCTAGCTTAGTACAAAGAAACTGCGCCGAAGCTCTGTCTTGGCCACTCACTTTTCTATTTAATTTATCTTTATTATCTTCAGAGTTCCCGAGAATTTGGAATGAATCTTTAATTATTCCAATTCATAAAGAAAGGCTCAAGGTCCGATGTCGAAAATTATCGTGGTATGGCCAAACTTTTTGCAATACCTAAGCTTTTCGAGCAGCTGGTCACTTGTCAACTTCAACATATGTGTGCCTACTACTAATCTTCTTGAATTGTCTTGTCTCATCCACCGTAGTTTCCTAAATAAATGCCAAACTGACGTTTTTTTACTGACTGACTGACTTCAGAAAGGCATATGATTCAGTAAGCCATAGCCCCAAGAGGTCTTGGCACGGCACAGGGGCTAGTGAGACGTCCTCTCGGGCCCCTAGGCAAGAGGGGCCTAGCATATCAGCAGCAGCAGCGGAGGAAAGGGCAAAGGTGGAGGCCAGGAAGATACCTTCCCAACCCCGCCAAAACCAGCAGCCGACAAACGCTGGAGGACGACCCTCTAGCTCGGCACCACCGGTCATCGGACCCCGTCTGACATACGCGGAGGCTGCCAAGAAGGCGGCCAGCCTGACCGCGGAGGAACTATCCGGGCTCCAGGAGTCGGTCATGGACGAGATGCTCACGTCAGCGTAGAGCGGTCCGGTCGTTTTCAGGGGAATCCAATTCAGGGTGGGTTACCTGATTATCGACTGACTGGATGAAGTCTCAGTTGAGTGGCTTAAGGTTGCCGTACCTCAGTTGCGGACGTGGAAGGGAGTACCCCTAGAAACCCGCACGAAGACATCCCGGCAGCTTACAACGCCACGTTGTTCTGCCCGAGGAGCTCAGACCGGGCCAATGAGGAGATACTAGCCTTCATTGGTTTCCAAAACCGTGTCGAGACGGACGCCTGGAAGGTCATCTCCAGGAAGAACGACGGAGCTGGTGCACTCCTGGTCGTAGGGATGGACCAGACCGGAAGGGATGAGATAGTGGAGCGTGACCACAAGCTCAACTTCCGGTTTGGCCACGTCACCGTGAAAAGTCTGAAAAAGACTAAGAAAGCTCCGGAAGAGACGCCCAGTGATGACATCTGTGAGGCTGTCGAGGATACCCTCAAACCACTGAACGTGGAGAACGCAGAGTGGGGATTTGGAAGGACATTCCATCACCAGCATGGACATTGGGGGCGACCAAGGGGATGGACACCCTATGTTATCCCAGAAGCTGGCCCAGGAGCTCCTCCTGGACGACAGCTGCGAGGAAGCCGAGGTTACCGTGATAGACGGTGATGGAGAGACTTGCTCTCTCTCTTCACCAGACATCACAAAGCACCAAACCTCGGAGTGATGGCTGCAACAAGCAGCACTCGGCTAGCCCAGGTAAAAATCCATCGGACGAACAAGATCTCCCTCATCATAGGATGCGATGCCAACGCGCATTATGTGATCTGAGGCAGCACGGATGTTAACAACAGAGGTGAGCAACTACTAGAATTTATTTTAAACAATAACCTAGAGATCTGTAATGTCGGCGCCAGGCCGACATTTGTTACTAGGGTACAGGAAGAGATGCTAGACATAACTCTGGCAACCAATTCATTTAAACCCCACATTAGGAACTGGCATGTGTCACCAGAAGAATCCATGTCCGACCACAGGACAATTTTGTTTGAAGTAGCCTTCAATACAAAAAGATGTAACCCTAAAAGAAACCCCAGGAAAACAAACTGGGACAAATTCAGGCTCTAGAGCTCAATCTTTCCAACGAACCGTCAGGATACCCTAGACATCCCTTGGAATTAGATATAGACAACCTAGGTCACGAAATAGTGAATGCCTTTGAAGACAGTTGTCCTCTAGGCAGACAGAAGCGGGAAACAGACGCACCATGGTTGAATGCTAGTCTTGAACGACTACGAGTAACCACTCGGAAGCTCTTCAACAAACCAAAAACTGATAGAAACTGGGAACTATACAGGCAAAGCCTGACGCTCTACAACAAAGAGATCAGGAAAGCCAAACGGAAAAACTATAGTAACTTCTGTGAGGCAATAAGTAACGTCAACGAGGGCGCGAGACTGCACAAGGCAATGGCTAAAAGTGCAACGGATAGTAATTTCGCTCTGAGGAAAGGGAATAACACCTTCACCTCCACGGATCGGGAGAAATTAGAATTGCTATTTGACACGCATTTCCCGGGAAGTACTCCCACAACGGGAAACATAATGCGTGATCAACATAGAACCCCTAGGACAGTAGTTAGTGACTGGGCAGAAGTCAAGTCTATAGTTACGCCTGAGAAACTCAAATTGTAACCTTCCAACCATTTAAATCACCTGGATTAGACATGATCTCTCCATCTTTCTTACAGCAGGCGCAGGAACTACTCCTAACCCGCCTAAGAAGACTAATGGTGAGCAGCCTAGCCCTTGGGTACATCCTAAGTGCATGGTGCAGCGCTAGGGTGGTCTTCATCCCCAAGATCGGGAAGAAAGACATCACCAGCCCAAAGTCCTTCAGACCTATCAGCTTAACTTCGTTTTGTCTTAAAACGCTGGAAAAACTGGTAGACTACAATATCAGAAGATAGAAGAATATCAGAAGATTCGTTTCGCTGGAAACGTCCTATTGTGCGGGCTCTAATAACATTCCTAGCTTTGTACAAAGAAACTGCGCTGAAGCTCTGTCTTGGCCACTCACTTTTCTATTTAATTTATCTTTATTATCTTCAGAGTTCCCGAGAATTTGGAATGAATCTTTAATTATTCCAATTCATAAAGAAAGGCTCAAGGTCCGATGTCGAAAATTATCGTGGTATGGCCAAACTTTTTGCCATACCTAAGCTTTTCGAGCAACTGGTCACTTGTCAACTTCAACATATGTGTGCCTACTACTAATCTTCTTGAATTTTCTTGTCTCATCCACCGTAGTTTCCTAAATAAATGCCAAACTGACGTTTTTTTACTGACTGACTGACTTCAGAAAGGCATATGATTCAGTAAGCCATAGCCTTCTCCTTCATAAACTATCTCTTCTTGGTTTTCAACCTAATTTACTTAACAGGATTTCGGCCTGTCTTTTAAACAGAACTCAACGCATTCTCTTCAATAAACAACTTTCCTCTGTCGTAAAGTTTTTTTCTGGTGTACCACAAGGAAGTCATCTGGGGCCACTACTTTTCGTTCTTTTTATTAATGATCTTCCAAAAGTAGTGTCATTTGCCTCTACTCTTATGTATGCGGACGACGTAAAAAAATTCAATTGATAAAAACAATAAGTTAGATTTGCAAATTAAAGAATATCATCGAAAAACAATCTGGTAGATTTAATAAATAGCTTTGGTGAAGTAAAATTAAAATGGCAACCGGAGGTTCAGCACCAAATTTCTCTGCAGAGTTAAGTGTTCTCAGGCAGAGACGAATGACAGTTACCGAATACTATAACGAAGTTAATAAAAAATGACTTTACTAATAAACAAAACCATAATGACACACGAAAAGGACAGTGTAATAACCAAAGAAACAAACAAAACAATAAGGGGCAACGCTCTACGAATATTTATATCCGGATTAAATGGATCTATCTCAGAAACTCTATTCTCATTAAATTCACCAGATTTACCCAATGCTTTGGCAAAGGTCCAGGAATAAGAATCAAACAATTTCCGTGCTCAATTTGCAAACAGCTTTAATGGCTTTAAAAATGAATATAAATATCAGGGAAACAACTTACGATTTGATCAAGTACGATAAAAAGGGAAATTGTTGGCAAAATAATAACCAAAAAAACAACACTCAAAAGCAGCAAGCTGTCGAGCCAATGGATGTTGATCCATCGATTCAACTCCAAAATAAATCCATTAACAATCGGCAGCCGAATAATAATTGGCAGGCAAATTATAATCGAGGAAGTTATAATAATAATTATTATCAAAATAATAATCGTTCAAATTACTATCGCCCAAATCAAAATAAAGAGCAAGCTTCGACAAGCCGAAGTTCATATACCCTTGCAGCTATTTCAAAAACTATGATTTACTTGCGTGTATGTTTAAAAACATTGAAGCTGATGATTTGCAGCTTAATTATTCGATAGTTCCTATGACAGCTATGAGATTGTTCCTATGGGAGCTATATGCTATAGTCGTCCGATTTTGATGAAATTTAAACCGTAATTTTGAAATATTTAACCATGGCTTTATCTCGAAGAACTAAAAAAAAATTAAAAAACACCAAAGCTAACATTTTTTTTATTTATTTTTATGATTGTTCCTATGGGAGCTATATGATATAGTCGTCCGATTTTGATGAAATTTAAACCGTAATTCTGAAATATTCAACCATATCTCGAAGACCTAAAAAAAAAATAGAAAACACCAAATTTATAATTTTTTTATATTTACTTTTCCGATTGTTTCTATGGGAGCTATATAGCTTTAAAACTGAGAGACTAGTTTGCATAGAAACAGACGGACAGACGGACATCGCTAGACCGACTCCCCTAGTGATGCTGATCAAGAATATATATACTTTATAGGGTCAGAGATGTCTCCTTTACTGTGTTGCAAACTTCTCTGAAATTATAATACCCTCTGCAAGGGTATAAAAAAGGAGCCCGAGGGAACTGTAAATCAGCCAGCGAATAAAGTAACTAGAATAAATAATATTAATGAAGATCATTTTTAGACGAGACCCCTACAGGGAAATGCCTTACAGGAGCCACTGTTTGTTAAATAAAAACGGAATTTTTTGAAAATAAAAATGAGTTCTCAATATATAAAAAGGTAACTACAGTTCATGGCTATTGAATTATTAAGTATGACCATATTATAACTATATTTGAAACACGAAACTTATTTTATGAAATAGAAGGATTAGAATCTGATCTTCTAATTGGATTCAATTTGCTAAGACAAATTGGAGCTATAATAAATATAGCAAAGGTAGTATTGGAATATAAAGGGAAAACTGAAAAGTTAAAATATTACGATAATGAAGAAAAAAATAAATGAGAAAAAAATAATATGCTTCCGTTAAAAGAATTTATTATACAAAAATATTTTGATGATAAAAGTAGAGAAGACACAGATTCATTATTTGTGGAAAATAGTAAGAAAAGCTTGGGATTCGAAAATCCTGAGAACGCCGACGTAGAAATATCCGTTAATCAGAATACCAATATCTTGGGATTAAAAAATCCGAAATACGAATTTTTAAGAATGCCATTCGGATTAACAAATGCACCAAGAATTTTTCAGAGAGCAATGGATGGCATCCTAAAAGAACAAATAGGGAAAACATGCCATGTCTACATGGACAACATTATTATATTCTCAAATTCGATTGAACAACATTATAAAGACTTAAACAAAATTATAAATATATTATTAAATGCAAACATGAGAATCTCTTTAGAAAAATCAAAGTTTTTTAAACGCGAAACCAGCTTTCTAGGATACATCGTATCTTATAACGTCATTGAGACAGACCCAGAAAAAATTGACACCATTACTAAATATCCGCTTCCAAAAAATATTCGGAACTAAGAAGTTTCCTAGACCTTACGGGCTATTATAGAAAATTTGTTTTAACCGACGCCTTTATAGCCAAACCTCTAACAAAATATCTTGGCGGTCATAATGGCAAAATTTCAAAAAGAATGTCAACAAAAATGTTAAATCAGCTGGATGACCCAGCTATTAAAGTTTTTAACGAGCTGAAAGAAAATCTCATTGCGCAAGTAGAACTAGTTCAACCGGACTATAATAAAAATAATACTCCAAAACAGAACAAGTTTATGCAACTAATAAGAAAGAACTTTAAGCTATAGTATGGGCTCTTAAAAATCTAAGAAATTACTTATTATTACTTATTGAAATTCAGACCGATCATTAACCATTATCTTTCGCAATCTCTGATAAAAATCCTAATATAGAAATGAAACGCTGGTATTCCTTCATAGAAAGTTTCACTCCAAAAGTCATTTATAAACCAGGTACAACTAATGTAGTTGCAGACGCCTTATCAAGGATTCAGACTAACAACTTAACTAAAAGTAACGATTCGGTCTCAGATAAAAACACTCAGCATTCAGCAGAGAGTAGTTTTGAGAATGTTATACAAGAAACCCGAAAACCCTTAAACCAGTTTAAGCAACAATTGCTAATAGCAACGGGGAGGTATACAGTACATGAGTCGATTAAAATATGTGAAAATACCAGACATATAGTAGAATTTGACACTCCCGAAAATTTGATTTCAATCTTAAGAGAATACATTCCTCCTAATATAACAGTAGGTATTCATTGTACTTTAAGGACTTTTACAGAATTCAAAAACCACAGACATTGTAGAGCGCACAGGGGACTTGATGAATCAATAGATTGTATTAATGGCAAGACTTACTCACAAAGTTAAAAGACTATATAAAAAATTGTAAAATTTGCAATGAAAACAAATATAATTGGCATCCAATTAAAATTCCAATTGGAGAAGCCCCAATCCCAAGTAAAGAAGGAGAAAATTTACACACTGACATATTGATGCTTATTCAAAATTTCTAGTAGTAAAAGAAATCCAAAATAAATTAAATATCGAAAACAAAGTAATGGAATTACTTAAACAATTTCCACAAGCCAAAGTAATAATTACCGATACTGAACCAAGCTTTACCTCGGCCCAATTTAAATCTTTTGCACAAAGGTGTGGTTTAATTTTACATTACGCAGACCCGAGGCACAGTACCTCAAACGGACAAGTTGAAAGGGCACATTCTATATTAACAGAATTAGCTCGATGCATTAAAAAAGAATTTAATTTAACTGACTATTCTGAAATAGTAATTAGAGCAGCTCAAGAATATAATCAGAGCATTCATTCATCAACGAACCAAAAACCATTTAATGTGCTATACAATAAAATAGAGCACGAAAATATTTCTCAAATTTTAAAAAATACACAAGAGAAAATGTTAGAAACACATAATGATAACAGGAAAGAAAAACAATATCATATAGGACAGGTAGTTTATGAAAAGAAACACGGGAAAGAAATAAACTTAAAACTAGATATAAAAAACAAGTAGTCAAGGAAAATTTACCTAACAAAATAATAATCAACAGTAGAAATAGAATTATTTACAAAGATAATATAAAATTCTAAATATTTATATATTATTTTCCTTTACCTTTTCCAGAAAATGTTTTATCAGGTGCTCATACTACACTTTATTTTATTTACAAAATCAGAAATAATTGACTATACAAGTCACACAAAAAAAAAAAAAAGGTTTCTGGGCCACTGTGCAATGGTTACATGCTGATCCGTGTCTTATAAGGTAGTACTACCTGCGATAGAAAGACAACTTTTGGAAAGTTACATGCAGTTATCTTTAAAAGTGAGAGACCAGACGGACGGACAGACATACGGACGAACAGACGGACTGACAGACGGACGGATAGGCGGACAGACAGACGGACGGGCGGACGGACAGACGGACGGACAGACGGAACATGGCTAGATCGACTCTCCTGGTGATGCTGATCACTGCGTTGCAAACTTCTGACTGAAATTAAAATACCCTCTGCAAGGTTTAAAAACGCCATAAAAACAGGGTTTGTTGTCTTGAAAACAAGAAAATTTGTTTTGAGAAAAAACGCATTTATTTCGGGTAAAATTGCCCTAAATTTATGAACAATTTTTAGTAAAATAGACAAAAGTTCAAGAAAACATCGCCATTACGTTAGGTAAAATGGCCCTGAAATGATGGGCGAATCGCTTTGGAACTTTTTTCGGGCGATTTCCTTAGTTTTATGGCAATTTCCGACAGGCGTATATATCAAAATAAGGATATTTTAAAGAATATTTAAAACAAGAAAATAAGCAAAATTCGGCAAGCCGAAGTTCATATACCCTTGCAGCTATTGCAAAAATTAAATATTCTTGAAAACATTAAAATTATGATTTATAAATTAATAATAAGTCCTGTTTAAGGATTTATTTTAAGACGCACTGTACTGTACGAATGAGAAGACTTGATAATTGCGAGGTTTGACCGTCACGGTTTATTTCCAAAATTCAACTAACTGCTATAGTGAAAACATTCAAGCGTCAAAAAGTTAGTGGAATGGAAAATCACGAATCACAAAACAATTTTTTCAAAACCGACACACATATACACTTGGAAGAAAGGTTTTGCTAGAGAGATGTGTTTTACAGAAAACGTTTAAAAGAAACCCCTGGTGTTAAGCGGGGGCGTTAACCAAGACATTGCCTTACCAATGCTAATTGCGGCCATGAATAGCCGGTTTGATGAGCAAGCTCAGCTTATCAAATCTACTATTATCAAGGTCGAAGAGCGAATGCTTGGTGTGCGTAACGGCCTTTGAGAGTCACTACGGAGATGGAGCAGATGGCCGATCGCACGTTGCAGCTGGCAAGGTGCAGGGAAAGCTAAGGCGCAGCGTTCCGAAAGTGAGGCGTGTGCAGTGCGCATGCATGGTGTCCCTTTTCTTGAAGGGGAAAAATTAAGGTCGCTTTTCAACAAACAATGCTTTGCGAAAAACCCTGTTCTGGCGCCAAGAATTCGCGACATTTTCAGGGTCAAAAGGACCCAAAACACATTGGTCGACCCGCCAATTATAACCAAACTGGCAACGCCGAGGGAAAAAGTGTCCCTTGTTCGCGCACTTGGTGAATACCAGCGGTCAGCTAAACAAAAACCAAGCATACACCTGCTTGGTTTTGCTTCACCGGCCGCTCGTTATGTAAATGAGCGGCTCCCACGAGATAATTTCGTTATCTTTAAAGAGGCACTGCGATCCCACAGTCGTGGGATTGTGCACGTGGGAGGGATGAAGTTTACATCATCCAGCAGATTGAAGAGCTTTCAGCGTTTGCACTGGCGGGCACTGGCGTCCCGCTCGCCGAAGGTACCTCTCATATGCAGATAATAGTTTTCGCTGATAATTGATCTTATGATATTGTTAACGTATTAGTTGTAATTTATCTGATAGGAGTCTATCTTGCGCTTTTTGTGTGTGTTATTAATGGGCCTTTACTTTTTTTGTCTTTGTTATACACTTAAATATCAGTTATGTCCAATTTGACTAGTTATGCGATGGTTCGACTTTTAAGCGAACAAAATGGTTTAACAACATGTCATAAAAATTCACAAAGTTTGTGCAGCTATTGCAAAAATTAAATATTCTAGCTATCCAACCCGTGAAACCAGGTCACTTATGGCTTTTGTAAACAATAATTTCAATCTCTGCATTTGCCTTTGCATTTGTCTTTGACTTTGAGGTCCGACCTTGGTTTCCCAGCTAAGTTAAACAAATCAAAATTAAAGTAAACATCAGCTTCCGTTCCAAGCTCAATCAATTGCGCCTTTTGCGTTTCAAGTGTCCAATTGCATCGGTCAGCATAATTGAATTTCACAATAAGATGCGACAGTTTAATCTTAAGCTTTTAATCTAAACATAAATTAAAGTTCTAAAATTCTTAACGAAAAGCTCCTGGCCGAGGTTCGTTGAATTTGATTTGGGATTGGGAAAGACAGCCCAATTTTGATCGAGACCGCGATCGCTAATAGAAACTAACAAAAAGTGTATAGAAATAATTGTGTTAATATTTTTATCACTATATAATATTAAAAAAAAAAAAAAATTTATTTAAATATTTCGGAAGGCAATTAATTTGCATGTGGGCAATATAATCGACGGCATAATCGAGGGAATACAGGTTGAAAGCATTTGCATTCAAGCACCACGTGCAATGCTTCCACGAACCAGTACAGATGTTGCGAGCGTTTGAGAAAATTGCACTGCCTAAAAAGAGAGGGGTGAGCGTTTTTGGAGTTGACAAGGAAAAGCAGACGTTTGTTGTACCCAAAGCCGAGTGTTAAGCCAAGAAGACTGGCAGGCAAAACCAACTAATGTAAAATTTTTAAAAATAATTTTTGCAACTACATTTTAAACAAGAAAGAAAGAAAACTTCGGCAAGCCGAAGTTCATATACCCTTGCAGCTATTGCAAGAATTAAATATTTTTGAAAACATTAAAATTATGATTTACTTGCGTATGTGTTTAAAAACTTGAAGGATGATTTGCAGTTAAATTATTAGAGTTATTTTATATATTTTTATTGTTCCTATGGGAGCTATATGATATAGTCGTCCGATTTTGATGAAATTTAAACCGTAATTCTGAAATATTTATCCATTACTATATGTCGAAGAACTAAAAGAATAATTTAAAAACAGCAAAGTTATATTTTTTTTTGTATTTGTTTTGCGATTGTTCCTATGGGAGCTATATGATATAGTCGTCCGATTTTAATGAAATTTAAATCGAAATTCTGAAATATTCAACCATTACTATATGTCGAAGAACTAAAAAAAAAATTAAATAACAGCAAAGTTATAATTTTTTTTTATTTATTTTTTCGATTGTTCCTATGGGAGCTATATGCTATAGTCGTCCGATCTGGCTCGTTCCGACTTATATACTATCTGCAACAGAAAGACAACTTTGGGAAAGTTTCATGCAGATAGCTTTAAAACTGAGAGACTAGTTTGCGGACGGACAGACGGACGGACAGACGGACATGGCTAGATCGACTCGTCTAGTGATGCTGATCAAGAATATATATAGATGTCTCCTTCACTGCGTTGCAAACTTCTGACTGAAATTATAATACCCTCTGCAAGGGTATAAAGTTTTAAAAAGCTTTATAGATTCCGGAAGCTCTATATGATTCATTAAAAAGAAAAAGGACCTAAAGAAGTTTACATTAGAAGCAGTGAATACATCGTATTATGGATTAAATAAAAACCAAATGTAATGTTTTGGAAAAACGTATGATTCATTAAAAAGAAAAAACGACATCAAGAAGTCAAATTAGAAGCAGTGACTACATCGTATTATGGATTAAATAAGAATCAAATTAAATGTTTTGAAAAAACTTTGGTTTGTATTCAAGAGAAGTCAAAAATGGTTTTATTTACTTGAATGTAGTTGATAATGAGTCTTTGCGCTTTGACGTTTTGTTAGGGAAAGATTTTATGGATGCATGTGATTTTAATACTGATCTAAACGCCCTGAAAATGGTAACAGTTTAGAATGTGGAAGTAGTGGATTTTGTCAAAATAAATTAACATATTTCGGAAAACCAATCAGTTGAACAGAAACTAGTTCAGAATAAAAGTGGGAATTTAGGAGAAACAATTGGAGATGAAGAAATTAGGGAAACAGTTAGAGATGAAGGAATTGGGGAAATTGTTAGAAATGAAAGATGTGAGGAGACGGTAAAGAATATGGAATTCTAAAAAAATTTTAAAAATATTAGGTCTCTTAATATGTTTGTGAGGTTTCATTACTAGATTTTATTTTTCAGTATCTGCAATTTCCCTGAAAAATTGGCAAAATTGTTTCTGTGTGCTTCAAATATGTCAGCTTTTGTTCCAAATAATGTCTTTTTGCGAAAAGTTTTACATAGTTACTGCAATATGAAGAAACAGGCTGTCTAGCTACGATCGCGTAAAAAGTGGACGATTTGGACGTCGAAAAACGATCCGGAGGGCCACCAAAATTGAAGACGTTGCTTAATGAAGACTCATCACAAATGCAAGAGGAACTTGCAGAATCGCTTGGAGTCACTCAATTTGCCAATTCCTACCCCACCCGCTGTATAGCCCAGACATTGCGCCTTCCGATTACCATCTGTTCCGATCGATGGCTCATGGCCTGGCAGATCAGCACTTCTCCAACTTTGAGGAAGTCAAAGAATGGTGGACTCATGGAAATTAAAAAAAAACCCAGACTTCTTCAACGCGGAATCCGGAATTTGCATCAAGTTTCGTACAAAACCACGCATGAACTTATTTATACATGTCTAAGTTGAATATTATATTTGTGATTAAGTTCAGTACGGAATAAAAAGAGAGAAATTAGAAGACTGATATATAATGTAAGCAAGTCTGATGAGCCTGATGTTAAATGGGAAATTAGTATTACGTTAGAAGAACTCTACAACAACCGCAAAGTGACCGATGAAAGTCAAAAAGGCATAGTCTAAATCGTTGGTATAATAAACAAATAAATTAAACTAAAAAACTATGAATGTTAAATAAAATAGTAATTAAAGACAACTATTTTTTCCCATTAATCTACTATTTGTTAAACAAACTGGTTAGAAAAACTTAGTTTACGAATTTAGATTTAAAGAGTGGATGTTTTCATGTCTTTGTTGAGAAGGATTCAAATGAATAAACATCATGGGTTTGAAAAATGCCCCACATGGTTTTTGAATATTTGCAGAATTAATTCGTGACATCAGTTTTATCATTTACATCGACGACATTATGATTGCAAGTAAAAGTTTAGAAAAACATTTAAAGATGCTATAATCAATATTGACAAGGAAAAAAGAAAATAATTTAGAGCTCAAACTGTAAAATTGCAACTTCTTACAGTCAAGTGAAAAATATTAAGGATATTTTTAATTTCGAAAGGCAGTAAAAAATTTACCAGTACCGGGAAAACCACAAGCTGTTCAAAGCTTTTTGGGACAATGCTCATATTTTCGTAGATTTATACAAAATTACATGACGATTTATATGATTTATTAAAGAAAAAAAAAAAAGTTTGGCAATTTAGTACTAATTTTATTTAAGCAAACCTCGTTGAGCAAGACTTTAAAGTTTAACTAAAAGAAAGGAAGTAAACTTCGGTAAGCCGATGTTTATATACCCTTGCAGCTATTCCACAAAGTTAAAATTCCGAGTTTTTGCTGTTATGTAAAAGTGCAGCTGAAGTAAGCGGACGTGTTTCGCGCGAGCTCCCGTAAAATTTGAAGAAAGTGAATGTTTTTAAAGACAAATAAAAAATATACAAAATAAGTGAAAAGACGCTAAAACGTCTACCAAGGGTATCTAAGTACTACTGACGGTCGATAGCCAAAGAGCACGGTGTTGTTCTCCCACTCAACTTACTCTTACACCTTCTTCTACGGCGTGGATTTCTCAGTGTAAAACCCCCACCATCAGAATCCAGCACTGAAGCACCAATAATATGCAGCGGTAAAACGTCTGCAATTGCACCAAAAGATATAGCCACAACAACAGCAACGGAGACAGAAACGTCTCTTATCTGCGAAGTCGTCGACCGCAGCGCCAAATTGAATGGCAACGAAAACTCTGACAGCTAAACAAAACCAAAACAATATTCAACAATCGGGCCTGGCCATACAATCCGGCATCGATCGCTACATACAAATGAAGCGTAAGCTTAGCCCGCAGAACACCGGGGTTGGTAACAAACCAAAAATAAACTGTGTCCAAAGAGACAACGAACAACTTGGGAGATCTAACGACAACAGATTTGCCTTCCTAGCTGATCTTGAAGAAAAACGAAGTGCATCCTATCTATAACCTGCAATACCTATTGCACCGAAGAATTACGGTGGAAGAGCCACATAAAAGGAACGGCCCAGTGCAATGCACAAACTGTCTGGAGTAGAGATACACCAGGAAATACTGCACACTCCGATCAGTATGAGTAGTTTGTGAAGACTTTCACAGTTCTGCAAGGAAGACCTCCAAAAGAAGAAATGTGGAAACTGCGGAGGATATCTTATGGCAAACTAAGATCCTCAAATCATATACACTTACTCAAAAACGACGCCGGAAGTTTTTTTCGGCACGGCTGCAAGATCCTCATTTGGTCCAGTATAATCTAGGAAACCTTCAGCAGGTCCCAGAACAGTCACAAAGCACACTGGAATCAATGATGGTTACCATGCAACAAAGAATGATAAAATGTATGTCCTTCATGAACATGGCAGGCCACGTCTATCATAGTGCAGCCAAAAAACTTTCGTTAACAAATACAAAAAATCCTCTGTGGAAGGCTCACCCAAACCTGAGCTCTCCAATCGAAACAGTCACTCCGATAAGAAATTCATCAGGTAGCTGGGTCCGCAGCGACGAAGATAGAGCCGAATCTTTTGCTTCAAATCTCCGAAAAATCTACTATTATAATGATATCGAAACCCGGGAAAGACCACAAAATTTCGCCGTCCTACAGACCAATTAGTTTGTTATTGTGTATGTCTAAAATGTTGAAAAAATGCCTTTTAACTCGTATAATACCATATCTGGAACAACACAATATAATGCCGGCACATCAATTTGCTTCCGTCAAAGCCATGTAACAACAAGTTAACAGATTAACATCAGAAATTCGAACAGCCTCGAGCATCGGGAATACTGCAGCGCAATATTCCTTGATGTATCTCAAGCTTTCGATCGGGTCTGGCTCGATGGCCTCATGTATAAAATCAAAACAAACTTGTCTACTTACACTCATAAGCTACTTGAGTCGTATCTCTACAACAGAGTCTTCGCAGTAGCACAACAACATCTGACGACTAATTTATCGAAGCTGGAGTCCCGCAAGGAAGCGCACTTGGACCTACTCTGTTTGTCCTATAACAGCGGATATTCCTACCAATGAGCAGCTAACAACATCTACGTTCTAGGTGACCAAACCGAACAAATCACCTCATCGTGTCTCAACTGCCTTATTAAATTAAATGTTTACTCTCAACAGGTAAACATGACTTACCTGGAGAAGACACATCGAATGAAAGAAACTACATTTTAAACTAAAAGACAGTATCTTTCACTGGATCTTAAACGCTTGATCGCCCCTGCGTCTGCAATACAAGGTATACAATTCCACTCTCAAGCCCATCTAGACATATGGCTCCTAGCTATGGGGGAACGCGAGCAGCAGCAATATAGACATCATACAGCGCGCACAATCAAAAATCCTGAGAACTGCCACCTATATTCGCAACTATAACATCCACAGGCATTCTTGCAGTAAAAGATCAAATAGACAAACAGAAAGCCTACAATGAAAAACTCTCTGTGCAAGAGGATTGACTCGGGTTTCCAGCAGAACCGGCCTACAACGCAACGACCTCCCAACCCAACAATAATTCTCAGGGTCCCATAACTCAGTCATACGACTGTTAGTTAGGTTATTTATTATTTATAAGAATTTATACACTTATTGTTAGTATCCGAAAGAAAAAGATTCAATAAACAAGTAGATAAATAATAAATCCCAAAAAAAAAAATTAAACAACTGAAGTTTTAATTTTTTCACTTAGTTTCCCGATTGTTCATACGGGAGCTGTATATACTGGATAATGTCGTAAGATCCGGCTCGTTTCAACTACTACTAATAGTTTTAAAACTGATAGGCTAGTTGGCGTAGATCGACTCTCCTAGTGATGGTGACAGGTTCGGGAACGTGTTTCTTCTGACTGAAATTATAATACTATTTTTAAGAAAATGAAAGAAAGTTTTTTTTTGGAATTTTAAAGTATCTGATTTCATATAAGTTTGTTTTAAATTTAATTTTTAAATAATAATTAATATTTTACAAATATTTAGTGAAAATGTTTCTTCGTTTAACCTGAAAATATTTTTTTATAACATTTTCCTCAACAGCGGTTACTGCTCCGAACTGAGAAAAGTTGACGTTTTTTATATTTTATAACTTTCGAAAACATTCATGCAAAAAATTTGTAATATACCAAAAGTTGAAGAAGCTCAAGGGGCATAAACGTAAAACAACCGGCTCTAACAAATTTTAAACAATTGCAAAAAAATAAAAAAAAAGCTTATATTTTTGCAACTGTTTATTTGGACCAATTACGTTAAGGTATCGTGAGAAGCTTTAGTACTTTACTTTACTCCGTGCAAAGTGAAACTATTATTAGCGATTTCCCGCTTAAAAAGCTAGTTTTTTAAAAAGTCGTAGAGCAAACTTTTTTTGTAATGACTTGCCCAGCACATGAAAATATATTCCAGAATTCTAAAAAAAAGTCCTTAAAATTGTTGAAACTGACAAACAGACACGGAAAATTTTGTAATTTTTAAAAATAAAAAACAAGTATTTTTTTAATAATGTTAATAACGCGTATTTTGAATTAAATTTAAACTGTGTTGAAAAAGTGTAATATTTTACCAACCCAAGCTTAAGAACTCAACTTAAAAACATATTAGTATGTAATTTTCAACGCCCTTACTCCTGAACCAATTAATATTCCTAAAGTCTTGGTATACAATCCTTACATTTGATAAAATAGTTGAACATATTTTTGACTATTTTCGTTGAAGCCATCAATTACGTTTCGAAGCGCCTGAGCTTGGTCCTTTGTCAAGGTATCTGCGAAATCAGAATCCTTAAATAGTTTTCGTTTATCAGGGCTCATATCCTTAACAATAGATGCTTTCAAAAAGTTATGCATTAGCTCTAATTTAAGTGAAGAGGCTTAAGAATGTTCTCCTTTGGGACCAACTCTTCACATTGTTTTTACCAATGAAATAAATCTGTCTTGCAGACTAATTTTTCTTTTATAATGCTGAGATCGCGTTAGAGACAAAGGAAATATGGAATTAAAGCACTGATCCCAAACAATGCTTATGGCTGAGCAAACAATCATACCAATTCAATAAAACACAAATACATTTGAGAAAGAGTTTTAAATTAAAATTTAATTTGCATCCAAATTACATTTTTTCGTCCCACTGAATCCCATTAAGTACAAAGAAAATTTTCTGTAAAAAATAAATTTATTTTCGGCAATCCAACAACGGAATGCACATTTGGGGGAGGCAAAATGCCTTCGGATTAGCGCAAAAAACTATCACCGCAAAACCTTGATATCACCGTAGACTTTCGAACTGGATTGTTGTAATTAATTTTTTTTAGCAAGTAAGCCACGTTTCCTTGGTGTGATCTGCATTGGCTATTGGCACTAACGTTTTTTGGCTGCTGTTGTGCAGAAGAACATGTTTCATGATATCCTTGCTTTTATCGACAAACAGTCGCCATTCTTTTGCATCGTATTCCTGGTTCAGTATGATAAATAAATTTTTAATGACAACACAACAGTAACTGCACGTTCCTTGCTCGTTGTAAAAAAAACTTCTCAAAGCACTTTCTGGAGATAGAATACCAAACTACCGACAATGCGACGCATGTAACCCTTACCCTTCTTTTGGCTTTTGGCACCCCCAATTGCGAACCCAATCGCGTAATTGGGCTTGGGAGAACAAAGAATTTTTATACCCTTGCAGAGGTTATTATAATTTCAGTCAGAAGTTTGCAACGCAGTGAAGGAGACATCTCCGACCCTATAAAGTATATATATTCTTGATCAGCATCACTAGGAGGAGTCGGTCTAGCCATGCCCGCCCGTCTAGTCTCTCAGTTTTAAAGCTATCTGCATAAAACTTTCCCAAATGTTGTCTTTCTATTGCAGGTAATATATAAGTCGGAACGAGCCGGATCGGACGACTATAGCATATAGCTCCCATAGGAACAATCGGAAAAATAAATAAAAAATAATTATAGCTTTGCTGTTTTTAATTTTTTTTTAAATCGACATATAGTAATGGTTAATTATTTCAGAACTACGGCTTAAATTTCATCAAAATCGGAAGACTATATCATATAGATCCCATAGTAACAATCGGAAAAAAAATAAAATTATAACTTTGCTGTTTATACCCTTGCAGAGGGTATTATAATTTCAGTCAGAAGTTTGCAACGCAGTGTAGGAGACGTTTCCGACCCTATAAAGTATATATGATCAGCATCACTAGGAGAGTCGATCTAGCCATGTTCGGGTGTCCGTCCGTCTGTCCGTCCGTCTGTGATCAGCATCACTCTAGCCATGTCCCTCCGTCTGTCCGTCCGTCTGTCCGTCCGTCTGTTCGTCCGTATGTCTGTCCGTCCGTCTGGTCTCTCCCTTTTAAAGATATCTGCATGTAACTTTCCAAAAGTTGTCTTTCTATCGCTAGTAGTATATATGTCGGAACAAGCCGGATCGGAAGATTATACTATGCATCTCCCATAGGAGAACTTTAATACAAAACTTAATTTAAGGACTCCTTCAGAAATTAATGACAACATCTAACAAACGAATTAAAACTATATTAAAGTGTTTATTTAAGTGTTTTTAACATTCGTTCAAACGTTCCGGCAACTAAATATTGATTTGAAGAGAGTTATTTTTCAACAAACTCAAAATGTAAAAAATAAATAAAATCCTTTTTTAAATGAAATACTAATTACTAAAATTTAAAAAAATATTTGAAAAATAAATGAGAAATGAGAAACATCTAACTATTGTCAACATTGGAGTGCTTCCTAGATTAATGAACTTTTGAATGATCAATATACTTGTACAAAAGCTTGATTTGATGCTGCTTGCTGACAAGAGGAAAACAATTTTACTATAGAAACCCGCAACGGCATTTTAAATTAAACTGTACTGTACCATATTCATGCATTGTCACAACTATGTGCTATGTTTTTTTCAATAGCCAAGTAATAAGGGACGATTTAAGGTCATTGTTTTAAGATACTCATTTATCGTGACTAGGTTTTGAAGTCGTATTACTATCAATTTCTTTTGTAATCGGCACAAAGCTGCACAATATAATCAGCCTTGTTTCTTAAAAATTAAGAAAGCAGCGTGCCAATTACAAAACTAATTGAATAAATCAAAGTAATTTTTTTTGGTATAATAAATATAAGTCGCCACAAAATCTTATATAAGTCACGTGTTTTGTTTTTGTTTGATTCATTGTGTACACTGAATTCAAAACACCTTGCATATATGACATTCAGAGAAGCTCGAACATTTCCGAATCAGCATGGTACAATCTTCGTTGTTGCATTCGAGTCTACATCGGAAAGCAGATCGTTTTAAAATAAACAACGCACATAATTTTAACACACTATAGAAGCATTATCGATAAAAGCTGCATATTAGCTCAAGAACCAGAAGAAGTCCATAGGTGCGCTCCCTGGGAAGTGCTAGTGTCATGTATGTTATCAAAAACGTTAGGTTCTGTTGTCAAGAGCTGGTCATTATGGACGGCAGTATATGTAGTGACGATGAGTTGAATTTTACTGGAGCTGTTGGGCCGGTGGAGCAAAAAGACTTACTTTTATGGCATGGTTGTATTCTGGCATAAAATAAGCGTCCAACGACACCACAATTATCACAATCCGATACTTTGTTAAAAAGATAATCAATAAACAAGACAAATACAGCGATGTTTTAGTGTCTGTGAACCAATTTTACTGTATTAAGCAGCTCGAACTGATTCAACCCATTTCAGAAAGAGATGATGATGATGAAAAATTCGTGTTAGAGCTTTTTTAAGTAAAATGGAAACATAAGCATGTTATTATGGTCAAAAATAATTTTTTTATTTCAATGTCCACGTAATATGAGGTCGGCTCCTGAATATGGTGTACATTAATACAAAATTTGAATTTAGGTCTCCTGTATAAATATATAAACGGAAACAAATCCTCCTATTTGTTACATACTTTTCAACGAATACAATATACCGTTTTTATCTACGAGTAACGGGTATGATAACATTCCCTCTAATTAAAAACAAGTTAATTAACATTGAAAGAGTATTAAAACAACCAAAAAGAACAAAATGTATAAACAAATTTTTTTTTAAATGTAATACTAATAACTAAAATTAAAAAAAAATTTAAAAAAAAAACATTTTTTACTTAACCATTCAATTTTTATGAATCTATCACATGTTGTTTTGCTTTTAGGACTTCTTAAGGATTTCCGCGTACTCAGAAATTATAAATATCTAACTATGTCAACAGTGTACTGCTTCGTAGATTAATACACTGTTTTAATAATTAAATACACCTCCTAAACGGCTTGCTTTGATACTGCTAGCTGACTAGGAGAAAATTTTAATGTGCAGCTTTTTGCAGATTATTATTTTATTGTTGACACTCGTTACGGTAATTTTTAATGAAACAGTCAAATGTCAAATTATTGTGCATTGTCAAAACTGTACAGCAAAGTCATACAGGGACGACTCATAGCCGTGGATTTAAGGTTATTTTTTATATTGGAGCTTTGCAGAAATACGACTTTTGTTTAAAAAAAAATCTGATATCAAACAAAAAACCTCTTCACGAGCTAAGCACAAAGTGATGATCGCATTTTCAACTCCAATTTCTTATATCAAATTTTGTGACGAGTATTATTTATTTTACCCAAAATATTAACTTTCTTTTTATTAAATTAGTTTCGTAATCCGCACAATAACATCAATAAGAACAATACCAAACAAAATAAAAATTCCAAATGAGCGTGCCGGTTATGAAACTAAATAAATAAAAATAATAAATAAAATATTTACGATTGTTGTATACGTATTGATCCAATATTTGGGGTAAAGTTTTTTTAGTAATTTATTCAGTGATCAAGGTAGTAAAGCTAAGCAAATTGGTATTGTCGTTTTATTTTAAAAACATTTAAAAAAATACCCTTGCTAATAAAATTATATTTTCACTCATCACGTTAAAAGGATAAAAATAGTCCATTATTTTTAACTAAATACTTATAAATTATTTTTGTTTTTAAGAAAAACTTCTGATATCAAAAACACTAAATCTGTTTAAAAATATTGTAAAGATCGCACCCTTAACAACAACTTTTATATATGCCATACATCGCAAGCAATAATCCCAAAGAACCGCAGTAGGTATATACGAATGCCAAAAAAACAACAACAAACGAGCGAGGGAGAGATAATTAATTGTTTACCATTCATTTTGGCCATAAATATTTGTCTGCTCCCAAAATACCACTCCCGTTGAAGGAATCCCTTTCAACAAAATCATTATCAATTTTTTAACTGCCGCCCGAGGAGAGACCTGATTAAAACCGCGGAAGGATAACAATTTCCGCGTCTCGCGAAGTTCGGAAAGTAAAATAATCTGACGTTTCGGTTCGAGCCTCCGCCTAACCGGTGAGAAGTGAAAAACCAAAAACCCCGAGACCCGGACCCCACCGTTTAAAAAACACCGAAAATGGTCACTTCTGAAAAAACAGGACTTATGCCCAATGGAATAATCAGGCCAAATTCTATCGCCGTGATCCTTTTAGTATCCGTTCGAAGGGAACGTAAATTAAGGTACAAAGAAGGCCCTTAGTAAACTCACACTCAGGAGAGATCGCTGCAGCGTGGGTTTAACTCCGCCGAACCCGTCATCACGAGAGCACGTCGAGATATGTTACTAATGTAAGAATAGTTTTAAGCAATCTATTAAAAACAAAAACTTCAAAATTATTTAAAATTGAAAAACATTCAAAGAACAAAAAAGATTTACCCAAATATAAAGTGTAAAAGACACATTTTTGTAATTAAAAAAGACTCAAAATATAGATAAAATAAATTCCCACACAATAATCCACCCCATAATAAAAAAACCCAACACTATAATTCTTAAGGCAACAACTTCCGAATTCTGAACAATTAAAATTAAAAGTAAACTCAACCTTTCACTGCTGATATATCCATACCCAAAATGACCGAACAAGATTTGGCAGACAGACTCGCGAATCTTTCCAAACCCTCATCAGCCAGTACCACACAAATAAACCCGCGAATCATGACCGAGAAGGACATTGAGGAAAAAATAAAAACAGTCTTAGAGAAAAATTTTAGTAGCATCGGAAAGAAAATGCTTAATCCATGCTCTTTATCGAAGTAACAATACTGTAGACGAATATTACCTGGCAGTTTATCAACACCTATCACTAGTTCTGAACCAAATTGGCAGCTTAGATGCCTCACAAGAAACTACAATCTCTGGCAGCCATGTACAGGGAAAAAGCCTTGGACACTTTTGTCAGAGGCCCTAATGGAAACCTGGCACAATTACTAACCATTAAAAAACCATATGACTTAGGACACGCTCTACACTTATGCAGTGTGCTAGAGAACCAAAATACTAGGAATAACCGTCGAGAAAAACTCCGTATTCAGGGAGGGCACCCATGCTACCAGCCAAACCCCAACAATCATATCGGTTGGTAGCCGTCAAACAAAACTTCCATCCGCATCTCTACCATAATCCAAGCCAACTACATTTAGTACCTGCGTCTGGAAAAACACCAATTACCCAAACTTATCAATTCAAATCTTACAGTCAACAAACCATGCCGGTGCAGTAGCACCCTATAGCACCTATAGCACACCAAAATCTCCGCCACAACCACAACCAAAACCAGTTCCTATGGTCGTCGATCAGTCAGTTCGCTCGCGTCATATAAATTATTATAAAGACCTCTCAGCGCCGCTAATGTCCCAAATAATAACAAGATGCCAAGACAGTTCCATATTCAACCAGAGCCAGAAAAAACAGCGCAGCAAAATTAAGAGAAAGCTACATCAAGCTCAGAACAAGACTATTAACAGTTAGTAGGAGAAAATAACGTAAACGAACTTCAAGAAGAATATGTATGGTAAAGCGATACCGAAGAACAAGAATACATAGATATGTCAGAACTTTATTTGTATACCCTTGCATAGGGTATTATAATTTCAGTCAGAAGTTTGCAACGCAGAAAAGGAGACGTTTCCGACCCTATAAAGTATATATATTCTTGATCAGCATCACTAGTAGAGTCGATCTAGCCATGTTCGTCTGCCCGTTCGTCTGTCCGTCCGTCTGTCCGTCCGCAAACTAGTCTCTTAGTTTTAAAGCTATCTGCATGAAACTTTCCCAAAGTTGTCTTTCTATTACAGGTAGTATATAAGTCCGAACGAGCCGGATCGGACGACTATAGCATATAGCTCCCATAGGAACAATCGAAAAAATAAATAAAAAATATTTAAACTTTTCTGTTTTTTAATTTTTCTTTTAGTTCTTCGACATATAGTAATGGTTAAATATTTCAGAATTACGGTTTAAATTTCATTAAAATCGGACGACTATATCATATAGCTCCAATAGGAACAATCGGACAAAAAAACACAAAAAAAATTATAACTTTGCTGTTTTTAAATTTTTCTATTAGTTCTTTGACATATAGTAATGGTTAAATATTTCAGAATTACGGTTTAAATTTCATCAAAATCGGACGAGTATATCATATAGCTCCCATAGAAATAATAAAAATATATATAAAATAACTATATAATAATTGAGCTGCAAATCTTCATAGTTTCAATGTTCTTAGACATATACGCAAGTAAATCATAATTTTAGTGTTTTAAAAAATATTTAATTTTTGCAATAGCTGCAAGGGTATATGAACTTCGGCTTGCCGAAGTTTGCTTCCTTTCTTGTTTTAATTTTTTTTACTCCTTCGAGATATAGTAATGGTTGAATATTTCAGAATTACGGTTTAAATTTCATCAAAATCGGACGTTTATATCATATAGCTCCCATAGGAACAATCTGAAAACATATGAAAAAAATTATATCTTAGCTGTTTTTTTAATTTTTTACTTAGTTCTTCGACATATAGTATTGGTTAATTATTTCAGAATTACGGTTTAAATTTCATCAAAATCGGACGACTATATATGATATATATAGCTCTCACAGAAATAATAAAAATATATAAAATAACTATCTAATATTTGAGCTGCAAATCATAATAGCTTCAATGTTTTTCAACATATACGCAAGTAAATCATAATTTTAATGTTTTCAAAAGTATTTAATTCTTGCAATAGCTGCAAGGGTATATGAACTTCGGCTTGCCGAAGTTTGCTTTCTTTCTTGTTTTTAGATTTTTTTTCACTTTTCTTTATATTTGATTTGAGATTGGTTTAACTGGTTGAAGTAGACCCTTGTTTAAAAAAAATAGCAAAAAGTAGCCCAAAATTGTTTTGTTGTAAACTCAAAATGCAAAAGTATGTGAAAATCTAAACTCCTTTGTATACAATTAGCATCATGGTCGTTCTTTGTGCAATGCTATAGATTAGGATTACAAAATAAACTACTTACCATACAACAAGCTGGAATTCGTACAGTACCAGCCCAATTGTAATATAGAAAACACAGTTTGTAGCTAAGCTTTTGAATGATATCCGGTCCATACCTGGCGTCATCTCGCAAAACCACAAAATGAGTGGGGGTTACAGTGCCCTGTCGTACCAACTGCGAAACCAAAAAAAAATCGAACATTTTTAATCTGGTTATATGTTGGTCAACAACAGTTCCAGGCAACGGGTTGTCAAATTGATTGTGACTTTTCTGAAACAAATAAAATTATTTTTGGTATATTTCAAAATTAGATTTGAGACATGTAGAAAGCACAGGATAAGATAATATAGGGTGAACTAAAATCTAAACAAGAATGAAAGCTAACTCCGGAAAACCAAAGTTTATATACCCTTTCAGCTATTGCAAAACTAATTATTCTTAAAAACATCTAAATTTCGATTTATATGCGTATATGTTAAAAACCATTGAAGATGTAGTGATTTTCAGCTCAGTTATTCGATTGTTCCTATGGCAGTTAAATTTTTTCCCCTTTTTTGCCGATAATTCCTGTGGGAACTATAAGCTATAGTCGCCCGACCCGGCTCGTTCCTATTTATATACTACCGCCATAGAAAAACAACTTTTGGGAAAAGTTTCATGCTTGAAAACTGAGAGACTAGTTTGCGTAGACACGGACGGACGGACAAAAGGACATGACTAGATCGACTGACCAAGGGTCATTATAGGGTCGTAAATATAATACCCTCTGCAAGGGCATAAAATACCGCTTAAAAACAAACATTTTAAAACAACAACAACAACAATTTGTAAGTGTTGTACATATACTCAAAAAAAAAAAAAAAAACAACAAAGCACAATTAAATGCGTTTGTATTTAGTTAAAATAGACATATAAATTATTTAACTGAATAAAAACATAGTTAAATTAAAATCCAATATAATAATTATAGAGTTTAATACTTATGTATTTAAAACTGTATGAAATGCTTTACATTCTCGAGCAGCGTCAGTCTATTACGTTACATTATATTCATCCGTATGGTATTCTGGCGGTTTTTAAATCATCAGTTAAAGTGGACGTAGCTAACACACTTTTTATAACATTCGTAATATAGGAAAGGATCTGTGAAATAATTATCTTACCGATCTTAGGACCTACGTCATTAAATCCAACAACTTTCGAAAGGATTTAAAGGACTCCCTAACCTCAAATATACAGTTTTCTTCACTGTGGGTATCGGGTACTTAACATTGCACAAAGATTTTACTTAAATCATTAATGTCTATTACAATAGGGGTTTTGCTTCCCAATTCCTAGATTAGAAATGTTTTTCCAAACCTTATTTGAATTGATTGAAATGTCACGTTCTATACCTATATAAATAATAAACTGTTTACAATTTTTCTTTTTACTAAATTTTTTATTTTATTTTTATTTGGTTTTTAATTAGAGTATTAGCATTTACGTTAATAATAAGTTAATTTTATAAGAGAGATCAGTTAGAATATTTCTATTTGCGTTATTAATAAGTTAACAATCACTCATAAGAGAGACCAGTTCATAGTATAGAATATTTCGATTGGGGCGATAAATATAGCTTATATATAATTATAGGTTTAATATAATCACTAACTAACTTAGATTGTCTTTCTCCCACCATCTCTTTTACTTTTAGCGCAATACATCAGACGGGAAAGATGATTCTGATAGACATGTGAAGTTCACTTCAAAATTGATTAACAAATTTTAAATATCTCAATTGTCTTTTTAAGATTTTAAACGATTGAATGACAAATTGTGAGGCTATCATATTTCGTGGATAGAAGTTTTCTAACTTCACTAGTGTTTTTGATAATTATAACAATTAAAAATATGACACATAATTTTAAAGAGTATAATAAGTAATTAAATGAAAAGAAGGAGGAACGATATAGTCGTGTTGTGACAGCGTCGAAGAAACCTTCGGGATTGAATGATAAGCAAATCAGCTCAGAGGAATTGCAGTTGCTGAGCATCAAAAAACCCAAGAATTGGTGATCAAGTAAAGTCAGTGAGCTTAAAAAAGAACTCTAGAATAGATTTTCAACTTATGCCAGTTAGTTTGTTTTAGCTTCTTTTAACATTTGCGATCGTGCTGCTTTAACCTTTTTATCAAATCCTGCTGCCCCCCTTGCAGGCCAACGAACGCATATGAGTTCGGATTGCTGTATGTACAGTGGATTGAAAATCGAACGCCGACTTGTAACCACTCACCGTTTATCGATCCGTTATGAGGAGTAGTAGTTCCTATGTATCTATTGTTCGTTGCTTCGCCTCTTCCTCGTGACCGTTTCAATGTTTAAACTTGAGTAAGAGCTGAGCCCAAAGAGGCGTGGCGATAAAAACGATTTCTTTACTAAGTCCACTTGTTTACTTTCAAATCATATACAGGGTTGCCCATATTCGACGGACCCATCTGACGACGCCATAACTTTTGACAAAGATGCCAGATCGCTTAACCGCGTTTGAAGCGTCAGTCCAAGCAGATTTTTACCATGGAACAATACACGCCACGCGAGCGCTCTGAAATAGTTGAAATTTACATTCAACAGAACAAATCAATTGTGAAAACTCAACGTGCTTTTAAAAAATTAAAAAATGTGAAAAGTGCGCCTTCTAAGAACACAATTAAGCGTTTATACGAAAAATTTACGACTGGTGAGGCTCTTTCTAATCCGAAGAGGCCAAATAAAAGTCGACCAAGGCGATCGGACGAGAATATCGTTGCCGTACGAGCCAGTGTTGAGAGGTCCCCAAGAACATCCCAAAAACGCCGTTCTCAGCAGTTTGGCATGGCTCGGTCCACTTTACTACGGATTATTCGCGTTGATTTGCATTTGTTCCCGTACATTATTCGGCGAAAGCGTATGAGGCAGTTCTGGTTTCAACAAGACGGCGCTCCACCGCACACAAGTCGCATAACAATCGATTTTCTGAAGTAATTGTTTCCGGGCCGTTTGATGTCGAAAAGTGGTGACTTGGACTGGCCACCGCCTTCGCCCGATTTGACGCCGCCTGACTTCTTCTTGTTGGGATATTTGAAGTCAAAGGTTTACGTTAACAAGCCAAGCCTAGAAGAGCTCAAGGACAACATTCGTGAAGAAATAGCCGCTATTCCGGCCGAAATATTGGCGAAAACGATGGAAAATGCTGCAAAAAGGGCACAATACGCCATCAACGCCAGAGGCGGCCATTTGAAAGATATCATATTCAAAAATTTATGTAAACAAATCTACTTGGAACAAATTAAATGATTAAGATTGCCAACCGCCAACGAGGAAACTCGATCCTGCCATATCCATCTGTCCGTCCGTTTTTAGGCAACTAGTATATCATAAATTATAAATTATAACTTTGGTTTTTTTTTTAACTTTTAGTTCTTCAAGATATATAAACAATTTATTATTCCTGAATTATGGTTTAAATTTAAAATTTGATTTAATTCGGACGATTATATCATATAGCTCCCATGAAAACAATCGAAGCAGTTTTTAATTTTTTTTTTAATTCTTTGGATATAATAATGGTTAAAAAATTTAGAATTACGCTATTATTTTATGCAAATCGGAGAACGATATCTATAGCTGCCATAAGAACGACCGAATAAGTGAGCTGAAAATCTTCATAGCGTTAACGTTTTAAACTTTAAACATTAATTTATTTATTTCTTATTTATTTCTTTATATATTTATTTATATAATTCTTTATATAATTCTTTATATAATTCTTTATATTTTTCTTTATATATTTCTTTATATATTTCTTTATATTTTTCTTTTGTATTTCGTTATATATTTCTTTACATGTTTCTTCATATATTTCTTTATATCTTCTTTATATATTTTTTTATAAATTTCTTTATATAATAAACCGCGGTAAAAAGTATGAAAAAATATGTTTAAAAATCGGAAACAGATCAGAGAAAAATGGCCAACGTCTCAAACGATATAAACACAACGACATTTTATGTAAAAAAAATCATTCAAGAATATAGATTTGTGTTCTATCTTGTGCAATAACTATTTGTATTTAATTTCCGAGCAAAAATTTTTCACATAACCGTTTTCTCGATATCATAACTGTTTAATCTTACTTTTAATTAGATTTGTGCAATATAACTATTTGAATTTAATTTTCTCATTGCATCATTGCATTCGGTCGCGTGTAGACGTGTTTTCTTAACGCTCCGGAAAAACAATAAGTCACTGAGTTGTAAACGTTCGGAAAAATTTATAAACGCGTGGTTTTGCGATTCGCGATGCTAATTCGCATATCGTAAACTAAAGTTTTAGTTTAATTAATTAATATTACGCTCTATCAATAAATGAGTAAGAACGTGGATCAGCGCACTCAACGCCAAAAACAGCAAGACGAAGCCCGTGAAAAAATTCAGAGTGAGCAAGACAAACGTCGTCTCTCTTTGGCCCGAAACAATGCTTATTTCTCGTTCACGAGTAATACTCTAGAACCGAAAGTGCAAGAAAGTGCAAGTTTACTGACCGCCGAAAACCAGAGAGCTAGTTCTTGCTCTCCCGCCCTGCTTTTCACCGCACAAACAACATGGTGTGAGCAATGCAAAACTCCAACCGAGCTTCTGCCACCTAGTGCAACAACAACAGCAACTACTACGTCAACTACAACGGTCTCTGTCGCCAACAATGCAATAACGACTCCACTCTCTTCTTCTGCAGCGGTTAAAGCAACAACACAACCAAGTGCAAAAATCGGGTCAAACGGCAAAAACAAAGCTACGGTAGGAAAAATTACAATTCCGCAAGCGGGTTCGGTCACGCAGACAGGCATGGATCGCTATATTAATATTTCCAAGCGCAAGCTAACCCCCCCAAAAAAATCTGACGGCAATATGCCCAAAATAAACCGTACCAACAAAGGCACTGAAAATCTCGGGCCATTAAATGAAAATAGATTTTCCATTCTGGCGGAGCCTGAAACAGAGTACGAAGAATTAGCCCCAAAGAAACTAAAGCCCCCACCTATCTTTATTCGGGAGAAGATCTCTAACGTCCTAGTAAATAAAATAGTTGAGCTTGTCGGGAAGGATAACTTTCATGTTATTCCGCTTATGAAAGGGAACATAAGCGAAACCAAACTTCAAACCAAAACCAAAGATGATTTCCGAGTAGTGTCGAGGTACCTAAACAATGCCAAAAAGAATTACTACACGTACCAGCTGAAAAGTTGCAAGGGCTTACAAGTTGTCCTCAAGGGAATAGAACCCGATGTGACCCCCTCTGAAATTATAGAGGCTTTAAAAGAAAACGGTTTTTGCGCCAAAAATGTTATAAACATTATGAACAAAAACAAGAAGCCGCAACCCCTTTTCAAGGTCGAGCTGGAGCCAGACCCGATCTACAAGTTGCAGTACCTTCTGCACCGTAGGATCACAGTTGAAGAGCCGCACAAACGGAACGGGCCAGTGCAATGTACAAACTGCCAGGAATACGGACACACCAGGGCTTACTGCACCCTCAGGTCAGTTTGTGTAGCTTGTGGTAACTGCCACGGCTCTGCCCTGCCCTGCCAACAAGGGAGACTCTCTCACTAGAAAGTGTGTAAACTGCCAAGGAAACCACACAGCAAACTACAGAGGCTGTCCAGTCTACAAGGAGATGAAAAGTCGGATGCAAAGAGCGACAACGGCACGCCAGAACATTTACATGAAATCACAAACGACACCCGAAGTTTTCTTCGCAAAAGCAGCCAGGTCATCATTTGGCCCTTCAATTACCACCAACAGCATTTCCTACGCCAGTGCTCTAAGATCAGGCACAGCTCACATAGAGCCGAAAACTGATAACATACAGCAGGCCATGGGACAGCCACAAAGTAACATGGAAACTATGATGATAACTTTGCAACAAAATATGATGGAATTTATGTCCTTCATGAAAACCACCATGCAAACTCTAATGCAAAACCAAAATATCTTGTTACAAATGCTTGCAGCTCAGCAGTCCAAATAAATTATGCCTAGCCTCCGAATAACTCTGTGGAACGCCAATGGTGTTTCACGGCATATACCTGAAATAACTAAATTTCTGAACGAAAATCACATCGACGTTATGTTGCTGGCAGAAACGCATCTCACCAGCAAATATAACTTTCAAATACGAGGATACACGTTCTACGGCACCGATCATCCAGATGGTAAAGCACATGGCGGAGCCGGCATCTTAATAAGAGACCGTATCAAACACCACTTTTACCAACGGTTTGCAAAAAATTATCTGCAAGCTACATCGATAAAATTACAGTTGGGCACCAGCAACCTTGCCACTGCCGCTGTCTACTGCCCACCCCGCTTTACAGTCTCAGAAGACCAATTCATGGACTTCTACAATTCACTTGGAGAGCGATTCATAGCAGCAGGTGATTACAACGCCAAGCACACACACTGGGGATCCCGCCTTGTTACCCCCAAAGAAAGGCAACTATATAATGCACTCATCAAAACATGCAACAAACTGGACTACGTTTCACCAGGCAGTCCTACATACTGGCCAACAGATCCTAGAAAACTACCTGATTTAATTGATTTTGCTGTGACAAAAAATATTTCCCGCAATCTAATATCTGCAAAATCGCTTTTGGATCTATCATCGGACCACTCACCAGTGCTACTAACTCTTCTTCAAACCCTTGCAGGCTGACGTCGCATCGAACCAACTGGCTGAAGTTCAAAAAGTACGTAAGTTCCCACATCGAACTAACTCCACAGCTCAACTTCAAGGAGGACATCGACTGCTATGCCAATGCACTGGAGTCTGTACTCGTCGCAGCAGCCAAAGTGTCTACACCGCAAGGGATGGGCACACACACCAACACAAAACTAACCTTGAAATCGAACAGCTTGTTTTGGAGAAAAGACGTTTGAGGCGTGCTTGGCAAACCAGCAGATCGCCATCCTCAAAGCATAGTCTTAAGGAAGCTGGTCGCAGACTTACCAGGGCTCTAAGGCACGAAGAAGAAAAAGCACAACGCCAGTACATTGATAAACTTTCACCCACCATCACCAAGCATCCCCTGTGGAGGGCCCACCCAAATCTAAGTGCGCCGGCCGAAACAGTAATTCCCGTAAGAGCCTCTTCAGGCAGCTGGGCCAGAAGCGACAAAGACAGAGCTCGTACATTTGCTTTACACCTTCGAAATGTTTTTCAGCCAAGCCCTGCAAATAATTCATTCACACTACCGCCGCAGTTAATTCGAGGTGGAACTGATACGGCGCCAATTCTTATCCAAACAAGCGAAGTTGCAAAAGTCATCAGCGAGCAATTAAAAACAAAAAAGAACCCAGGCGGTGATCTAATAACTCCTAAGATGCTAATTGAACTCCCAAACTGTGCAGTTAAGGTAATTTGTAAACTCTTTAACGGATTACACGACTTGGCTACTTCCCAAAAAAATGAAAAAAGTCGGTAATCATAATGATCCCAAAGCCAAGAAAAGATCACACAATACCAGCCTCATATACACCGATAAGTTTACTCTCGTGTCTGTCAAAACTGCTCGAAAAATGCCTTTTGACGCGCATAATCCCATATCTGTAAAAGCACATCATTATTCCGACGCATCAATTTGGCTTTCGAGAAAGCCATGGAACAATAGAGCATAACTTGCTCTAATAACTGCTTAACAGATTAACAGCAGAAATACGAACTGCATTCGAGTTTCGGGAGTACTGCAGTGCGGTATTCCCTGACGTTGCGCAGGCTTTCGACCGAGTCTGGCTCGATGGCCTTATGCATAAAATCAGAACGTTACTACCGGAAAACACTCACAGGATACTTGAATCGTACCTTTACAACAGAGCCTTCGCCGTGAGATGCAACACTACAATATCCGACGATTACACGATAGAGGCTGGAGTTCCTCAAGGTAGCGCCCTTGGTCCAACTCTATTTCTCCTTTACACCGCAGATATTCCCACGAACGAGCGGCTAACTACTTTTACATTCGCAGACGATACCGCGATCTTAAGTCGGTCCAAATGCCCAATTCAGGCAACAGCACAACTAGCTGATCATCTCGTTGTAGTGGAGAGGTGGTTATCAGACTGGCGTATAAAAATAAATGCGCAAAAGTGTAGACACATAACGTTCACTCTCAACAGACAAACGTGTCCCCCGCTAACTCTGAATAACACGCCACTTCCACAAGCTGACGATGTAACGTACCTTGGCGTCCACCTTGACAGAAGACTTACATGGCGGAGACATATCGAAGCTAAGAAAATTCATCTAAAACTAAAATCCAATAACCTCCATTGGCTCATAAACGCTCGCTCCCCCCTCTGCCTGGACTTCAAGGTTCTGCTCTACAATTCAACGCTTAAGCCAGTCTGGACTTACGGCTCCCAATTGTGGGGAAACGCGAGCAGCAGTAACATTGACATTATCCAGCGAGCACAATCAAAAATCCTGAGAACTATCACTGGTGCACCTTGGTATGTTCGGAACGACAACATCCACAGAGATCTGGGCATTCTACCCGTAAAAGATGAAATTTCAAAACAAAAGGCGTCCTACCACACCAAGCTAACTTCTCATCGAAACCAGCTCGCCAGGGGCCTAGCCAGGGTTTCCAACCGGACCCGATTGCAACGAAATGACCTTCCAGCTCAGCAATAGTTATTAGAGCCCTTACATCCCGAGTCAGTCAACTTGACTGTCAGATATAGCTTTTTAATTTAAGATTTTATATACTTATTGTTAGTCTCAATTCAGAGAAGATTCAATAAATAAAATGCATAAGTAAAAAAAAAAAAAAAAAAAAAAAAATTTCTCAAGGAAAATGTTTTTACGTGACGGGTAGCAACAGAAGTATATTCCGTCGGCTTCAAAATGTTTAGTCACCATTTTTGGGCCCACTCTTGGCCGGGAGTTTGTATTAAAGATATTATGTACGAAAGTTATTTAGAACAAGCTGCCTCGATACAAGGATTGCATCCGCGTATTCCTCCGTATGCTTAATTCGACCTTTAAGAATTCCTGGCGCGACTAGCCAGGAAGGACGCGCGCTCGATCTACTAATGTCTTGAAGGCCGAATGCCTTGAAAGCCCAGTAGTTCACCGCCAGAGGCCAGAGCCAGTAGTTCACCGCCAGAGCTAAAGATCTCGCTGAGTCGGGTGCTGTAAAAAAAAACAAAAAGCTCGAACCCGTAAGCAGAGGAAGGACACCAACGACGACGAGCGTCCAGTGTAGGGCGAGCAGCAAGTAAGCTTACGGCTACTTCTATATCTACGGGATGCAGCGAGGAGGGTAAGGACGGAAGCGTTTGTCTAGAACCCAGCGTTCTGCCACAGTGGATGGAAGCTTCCGGCATACGCCTGAACCGTTAGGTAAAAATGAGAAGGCGTCTGGTGCGACTGGCCGCGACGGAGCTAAGGACAGGAGGCTGCGATCGGTGAAAGCCCGCGAGGCCAACCACAACAGAAGAAAATCAGAGCACGTAGAGCGAAGCCAGCGACATCGGAATCAACCCGGAGCACCCGGAACGATGCGAGCGCAACCCGGAGCGACTACGGTGGAGGGATAGCGACATTGGAGCATCCAGCCTCAGCGAAGAAGGTTATTAGCTATAAACCCTCGGCCGTCAAGTCGGCGAATAAAGATTCTTGTGTATCCAAACCTTCTTTGCGTTCCCTTCCAAACCTTATTTGAATTGATTGAAATGTCACAATTTATACCTATATAAATAATAAACTGTTTGGTACAACTTTTCATTTTACTACATTTTAGTGACTTTAGCCCCACCATTTCCAAGTCCCTAACAATATGGTTTTTAATTAGAATATGACTATTTACGTTAATTATTAGTTAATAATCACTCATAAGACAGATCAGTTAGAATATTAGAATATTTATATATACGTTATTAATAAGTTAAGATAATAAGAGAGACCAGTTCAGAGTATGCAATGCTTCGATTAGGTCGATAATACAGCTTATATATGATTATAGATTAAATATCAGTACTAACTTAGATTGCTTTTCTCCCGCCAATTCTTTTACTTTTAGCGCGAAACATCAGACGGGAAAGATGATTCTGATAGACATGTGAAGTTCACTTTAAAATTGATAAACAGATTTTAAATATTTCAATTGTTTTTTTAAGATTTTGCGCGATTAAATGATAAATTATAAGGCCATCGTATTTCGTGGATAGAAACTATAACACTTTAAAATATGACACATAATTTTATTTATTTTATTATTATTATTATTATTTATTATTATTTATTAATTTTCGTTACAGAAATGATTAGTAAGTTATTAAATGAAAACAAGGAGGAACGTCGAAGGTTTCTGGGATTCAATGCTAAATAAATCTGCTCATAGGAATTGCAGTTGTTGAGTATCTAAGAACCTAAGAATTGATGATCAAGTATAATCAGTGAGTTTAAAAAAGAACTTAAGAATAGATTTTCAACTTATGCCAGTTAGTTTGCTTTGCTATATATGATTATAAAGAGAATAAGGGTGTCTGTAGTAAGAATAGGGTAGAACAATAAAAATGATTTACATTCTCGAGCATTCATCCATTTGGCATTTTGGCTGTTTTTCAATCATCAGTTAAAGTGAACGTTGCTAACATACTATATATGAAAGTCGTTAAATAGGAAAGGATCTGTGAAAGAATTATCTTTACGAACTTAGAACTTAGAACCTAAGTCATTAAATCCAACAACATTCGAAAGGATTTTAAGATCCTGTAGCAGCTAATTGGCTACTTTCCCTCATCCGTGAGCGATTGATAATGATCTGAGTCTCGTGTTGTCTTCTGATGTGTATTTTCACAATACATGCATTTTATTTTATCTTCAAATTTTTGTTGCTGTGTTGTTAGCGTAATATACAAAAGCAAAGTGAGCTGCGCTTCCGCGCTTACATTAAATATGGCTTAAGATTACGGAATTTTATGAGTGGCGCAGTGTTGGTAAAATATTAAATGCAACCGTGTGTTGTTGCTACATAATTCAGTTACGTTAAATTCAAATTCAAAACCTTTAATTATAAAAATAGATATCCTCCAACATTTTCCCCCCGTTAAAGAACCATTTTTTAAGATTAAGCTGCGGGGAGGAGAGCGAGTTTATGAATCGGACGCCTCATAGTACCCTTTGAAGTTTTGAAATCGGCGACGCGCAGGGCTCCGTCTCGTCCAGTGATAACATTGGTCACTCTTGCAAGAAGCCATTGTTGTGGAGGCATGTTATCCTCTTGAACAATGACAAGCTGGCCAACCTCAAAGTTTGGCTGTCAGATTGGCCGCTTGGTTCGTTGCTGAAGGCTGCGTTTGTAGTCCCTATGCCAAAGGTGCCAGAATTGTTGCTTGAGGTAAGCAACCCTTTGCCAACGATCGAGGTAGCGCATTCCTTTTGGATCAATGGCGTTGAAGAGTCTTTTGTCAGGTGCGGCTAGTAAGCTTAAACTAATTATCAGATGAGCCGATGACTGCCTCGTCGTCATTCGGGTCATCAGATGCGGGAGCTATTGACCTTGATTTGAGAATAGCCTCCACTTCTATGAATACGGTCTGAAGCTCTTCTAGAGTTAAGTTAGCATTTGAAACCGTTTTTAATACCAAAGTCTTCGTTGATTTGACTGCGGCTTCCCAAATTCCACCGAAATGAGGTGACAGGGGGGGTATAAAACAGAATTCGAAGCCTTTACAACTACTGTATGAATTAAGAAAGTTTAATGATACGTCGTTAAGCATCTGATCCTTGAATTCCTTTAACCTTGATGAGGCTCCGACAAAGTTGGTGCCGTTGTCGCATTAAAATTTTAGAGGGATGCCTCTACGAGCGACAAAACGGCGGACACTCAGCAGGAATGCAACCGAAGACAACTCAGTCACGAGTTCTACGTGAATGGCCTTTGATGTAAAGCAAACAAAGATTACGGCATAGGTTTTGTAGGGCAGCTTACCCCTAATCCTATAACTTGTGAAAAATGGGCCGCAGAAGTCTACGTCCGAAATCAAAAATGGTCGATTTTGCCTTAACCTATCGGCTGGTAAATCTCCCATGATTTGCTTCATCAACTGGGTCTTATAATGAAAACAAGACGAACGTCGAAGGTTTCTGGGATTCAATGCTAAATAAATCTGCTCATAGGAATTGCAGTTGTTGAGTATCTAAGAACCTAAGAATTGATGATCAAGTATAATCAGTGAGTTTAAAAAAGAACTTAAGAATAGATTTTCAACTTATGCCAGTTAGTTTGCTTTGCTATATATGATTATAAAGAGAATAAGGGTGTCTGTAGTAAGAATAGGGTAGAACAATAAAAATGATTTACATTCTCGAGCATTCATCCATTTGGCATTTTGGCTGTTTTTCAATCATCAGTTAAAGTGAACGTTGCTAACATACTATATATGAAAGTCGTTAAATAGGAAAGGATCTGTGAAAGAATTATCTTTACGAACTTAGAACTTAGAACCTAAGTCATTAAATCCAACAACATTCGAAAGGATTTTAAGATCCTGTAGCAGCTAATTGGCTAGTTCTTCGTTGATTTGACTGCGGCTTCCCAAATTCCACCGAAATGAGGTGACAGGGGGGGTATAAAACAGAATTCGAAGCCTTTACAACTACTGTATGAATGAAGAAAGTTTAATGATACGTCGTTAAGCATCTGATCCTTGAATTCCTTTAACCTTGATGAGGCTCCGACAAAGTTGGTGCCGTTGTCGCATTAAAATTTTAGAGGGATGCCTCTACGAGCGACAAAACGGCGGACACTCAGCAGGAATGCAACCGAAGACAACTCAGTCACGAGTTCTACGTGAATGGCCTTTGATGTAAAGCAAACAAAGATTACGGCATAGGTTTTGTAGGGCAGCTTACCCTTAACCCTATAACTTGTGAAAAATGGGCCGCAGAAGTCTACGTCCGAAATCAAAAATGGTCGATTTTGCCTTAACCTATCGGCTGGTAAATCTCCCATGATTTGCTTCATCAACTGGGTCTTATAATGAAAGCAATGTATAGTTTCTGACAAGTTTTCGACTTACTGCTCAGGCGTTAATTATCCACGATGATTTGAGCGATGATCTTCATTCAATGTAAAGATACACAAACCTATGATGCTTTGGTATAATGGTTGGAAACTTGGAGTCAAATGGTAGTTCGGTATGAATGGTCTTCCTCCTACCCTCATTATAACGGTTCCTAATGTAGTCTCCTGTAAAAAAGCTGCAGAGGCTTTCCTTTTTTTTTAACGCACAAATTTCAGACGAATACACTTTCCTTTGAATGTGAGATATAATTTTCCGAAATGTCTGTTCCATTTCACGCGCAGGAATGTGTGTGACGTCTTTTCCTTTTAAGTGGTTAGCTTCTGAAACGTTGTTGATAGCTCGGTAGACATAAGCGAGAATCCGAACTATTTTTATGTATGATGAACTGTTGTCGATAATTGACTCTAAAATAGACTCTTCGGCACTGGCGCATTGCAGTACAACTCGATTTCGCGCTTCTATCGGTTCAGGAAGAGCTCCACTAAGAACAGGCCATTTTTCTTTTGGTTCTCTCAAAAACGCTGGTCCAGTATACCACATATTGTTCCAAAGATCCTCGGCTCGACATCCTCGTGATATGATATCTGCCGGGTTTTTTGCGGAAGGGACGTGTTTCCATATAATGTCGTCGTTGTTCTCTTGTAGCTCAGAAATTCGGTTAGCTACGAAACATTGTAATTGTGAACAATGCATTGTCATCCAACGAAGGACAATAGTTGAATCCGTATAGAAGTATACACTTAAGAGATAAGGTTTAAGCAATCCTGCAATTTTTCGCCACATTCTGCTCAATAGTAACGCAGCGCATAGCTCCAGCTTGGGCAACGACTGTGCGCGGATTGGTGCAACCTTAGACTTGGCCATCAGAAGATTGATCCCAATTTTCGTTTCGTTCTGGACACGAATGTATAAACAGCAACCGTACGCCCGCTCGGACGCGTCCGCAAAGCCGTGGATTTCACACGTTTCGGATTTTGCAGTGAGAACATATCGCGGTACAGTAAGATTTTCTAACACACGAAGATCATCGGTGATTTCGGTCCACATGGCGAGTTGTTTTTCGTTGATGCATGTATCCCATGGTAGCCTTTTCAGTGTGAGATCTTGAAGAAATATTTTAGCACGTATTATAATAGGACTTATAAGCCCTAATATGTCGAAAATTCGAGCAATCGCTGATAGCACCGACCTCCTAGTAACTGGAGCATCGGATACAAGGATGGAACACAAACATATCTGCGTTTGGCTTCCATGCTACTCCAAGGGTCTTTGTGAATTCCTGATCATAGAGTTCTATGAATATTTCATCTTGAGATCTTTCGACTCTGTCCTTTGAATTGCTGCTAAACTTTGCGAGTTGTAATCTAACCCTACCTAATATTTTGGTGAGCTGTTCCTTTATTTCCATTAATTCGGTTAAGGTATCTGCGCCAGTTAATAAATCGTCCACATAAAAATCGCTATGCAGCACCGACGCACTGAGTGGTTGCCATTGATTTCAGCGCTGTAACGTAAAGCTCGTATGGCTAGGAACGGAGTAGCTGACATACCGTACGTTACGGTATTTAACTCGTTAGTTTTTATTTTATTAATTGAATCTCGTCGCCAGAGAAATAATTGAAAATTTCTATCTTCTTCGTGAACAGAAAACTGCCTATACATTTTAGCAATGTCTTGGAATTGCCCGAATTAGTCCCCGATTAGGACGACTGCTGTCGGGATAGTGCCCCATTTTACAGTGCGAGCTATTAGGGCGACATTATTGTGTGGCCTTGGATCGTGTCTTGCTACATTTTGAAGATTCGCTTGATTCGTGACTTGCCTCTCGATATGATTTAAGTTTGATGCTGATATACGCTCTGGTTTAATCGGACTTCCTAACGTCACTATTTTGACTTTCGAGAACATGGCATCTACGACTTAAAGCCTTGCAGCATTCATCCCAAGACGGTAATTGCTCGAATGTTTGTTGTTCGTTGTATTTAGCCTTTGTTTGGCTGTCAACCTTTGATAAAATCACATGAATCATTACGTTATTCATAATGTCCTCATCACTCCCCAATGATAGTAGAGAGCCGCGAATGGCTGAAGCTTTGTCAACGAGATGCTGTAATTGTGAAGGATCGGGCTTCGCTAGAGTTGGAAGCGCGAATAAACTAGAGATGCAGTCCAGAAATATGAGCACGTCGTTGTCGTACCTTGACTTCAACCGCTCTAAAGCCTTTGGATAGTTATCTTCAGAAATCTGAAATGCCTGAACTATTTCCAGCGCTGGACCAGAGAAGCAGCCTGGTAAATAATTAAACTTATCCATTTGCGGGGGGGAAGACTCATTGTGAACTAAATTATTGAATGAAGTGATGAACCGCTTAAACTGAGAGTATTTGCCATCTAAGCTGGGAAGCTTCTGCTTTGGCAACCTGGTATGGTGAGATCCAGCCAACGTTGTTTCGAAGACGCTTTGATCTGCAGGGCCTTGACGTTGTCTTGACTGGATAAGTGATATGATGCTAACTCTAGCTGACTGATTGTTATCAGTAGAACTTAGAGATTCAATTTGAGTTTGAATCTGACACAACTGTCGATAGTGCGATTCTAGAATTTGCAGCCTACGCTCGAGAACTGGAATTTCTATTTCTTTGCTATGTATGTTTTCTATATGGCGTTCGACGAAGAAGCCTCGCCGACAGCTAAATTAGGTTCTTCTTCTTTCCCCATGCCTAATATTGCCGTAACCGACGCAGAATGTGTATTATATAACAATAAGCTCGGTAACGCCGAGTATACAGGATTTTCTTTAATAAGATTGAGAATGTATACTTGCGTTTTGATGTTTACAAATGCGTATGCGTGAGATAGTGTGTGTGATGTTGAATTCCACGTGTAGCCTGAAATGCTGATATATTCTCCACAAACTCCTTTGTGTTGGTGCGAGTACACCACTCGAGCTGAAAGCTTATTTAGCTTATTCACATATAACTGCCACCATAACCTGAACGTAATTAATATTCAGAGACTCATGCAAACAAATGACGCTCGAATGACGAAAATGAACGAATACTTCTTCTTATTCCTAGTCCTGTCACGGACGCGATTAATGTAGCAGCTAACTGCCTACTTTCCGTCCTCCGTGAGCGATTGATAATGATCTGAGTCTCGTGTTGTGTTCTGATGTGTATTTTCACAGTACATGAGTTTTATTTTATCTTCAAGTTTTTATTGCTGTTGCGCTTACATTAAATATGGCTTAAGTTTACAGAATGTTATACGTGGCGCAGTGTTGGTAAAATATTAAATGCAACCGTGTGTGGTTGCTACATAATTCAGTTACGTTAAATTCAAAATCACAACTTATAATTATAAAAATAGATCTCCTCAAACAGACCACCTTTACACAAATACACAGTTACCTTCACTGTGAGTATCGGGTACTTAAGATTGCACAAAGATTTTACTTAAATCATTAATGTCTATTACAATACCTATATAAATAATAAACTGTTTGTCTACAATTTTTAATTTTACTAAATTTTTTTATTTTATTTTTATTTGGTTTTTAATTAGAATATTACTATTTATAATAAGTTAATCTTATAAGAGAGATAAGTTAGAATATTAGAATATTTCTATTTATTAATAAGTTAATAATTACTCAGTTCAGAGTATGCAATGTTTCGATTGGGTCGATAAATACAGCTTATATATGATTATAGGTTTAATATCAGTACTAACTTAGATTGCCTTTTTTCCGCCATCTCTTTTACTATTAGCGAGAAACATCAGACGGCAAGATAATTCTGATAGGCATGTAAAGTTTACTTTAAAATTTATAAACAGATTTTAAATATCTCAATTGCTTTTTTAAGATTTTGCGCGATTAATTGATAAATCGTATTTCGTGAATAGAAATTATAACAATTAAAAATATGACACATAATTTTAAATAGTATATTAATTTTCATTAAAGAAATGATCAGTAAGTAACTAAATGAAAACAAGGAAGAACGATATAGACTTGTTGTGACTGCGTCGAAGGTTTCTTAGAATCAATGCTAAACAAATCAGCTCATAGAAATTGCAGTGGTTGAGTATCTAGAACCCAAGAATTGATGATCAAGTAAGGTCAGTGAGTTTAAAAAAGAACTTAAGAAAAGATTTTCAACTTATGCCAGTTAGTTTGCTTTAAGGGTGTCTGTAGTAAGAATAGGATAGAACAATAAAGATGCGTTTGTGCGTTCCCACTGGTCAATCGGGAGGTCACTGTATGAAATGCTTTACATTCTCGAGCATTCATCCATATGGTTTTTTTTGGCTGTTAATCATCAGTTAAAGTGGACGTTGATAACACACTATTTATGAAAGTCGTTAAATAGGAAAGGATCTGTAAAAGAATTATCTTTACGAACTAAGGACCTAAGTCATTAAATCCAACAACATTCGAAAGGATTTTAAGGACCCCCTTTACCTTAAATACACAGTTATCTTCACTGTGGGTATCGGGTACTTAACATTGCACAAAGATTTTACTTAAATCATTTATGTCTATTACAATAGGGGTTTTGCTTCCCAATATAAATAAACTTTTGGTTTATAACTTTAGTTTTTTTTTTAATTTTTAGTTCTTCAAGATATACAAACAGTATAATATTTCTGAATTATGGTTTAAATTTGATTCAAATTGTACGATTATATCATATAGCTCCCATGAAAACTATCGAAATAGTTTTTAACTTTTTTTTAATTATTTGGATATAGTAACGGTAAAATAATTCAGAACTATGCTTTAAATTTTATGCAAATGGGAGAACGATATCTGTAGCTGCCATAGGAACGTTTTAACGTTTTACGTTTTAAACATTATTTATTTCTTTATTTATTTCTTTACATATTTCTTTATATATTTCTTTATATATCTTTATTATTTATTTCTTAATTTATTTCTTTACATGTTTCTTTACATGTTTCTTTACATATTTGACAGAAACGATAGAAACACAACGACATTTTATGTAAAAAAAATCATGCAAGAATATAGATTTGTGTTCTATCTTGTACAATAACTGTTTGCATTTAATTTCCGTGCAAAAATGTTTCATATAACCGTTTTCTCGATATCATAACTTAGTTTTAATTAGATTTGATTTAATTTAATTTTCTAAGCCCTCAGATATATTTAATAAGTAGTCCATCTGGCTCAGTCTTATTGAATACTTATATGATGTTCTTGGAAGTTTTTGACAATTTTTAAATGAAGCAAATTAAAGTTATAAGTATTTTGACAGATTCTGAAAGTAAAAATTTGTTGTAAATATAACAATTCTAAAAAGCTAATATAAAATAAACATATTTTTTAATATTTAAATTTTTAGAAACATGAACTTCATAAGTATCGAATAGAATGAGCAAAATGGACTTACTTATTGATTCATAAATGAAATCAGTGGCGCTTTTATTAAAATTAAAACGTGAAAAAAACAGCCCATGCATGCATATTTGTGTATGTACCTTTTATGTAGATAAAGTTGGTTGCACAATATACATTTCGATATTAAAATTGATATTCGATATTAAAATTGAATTATTCCTATCTTAAATTTTCTGTTTCATTAATAAAAACAAAGGTGAGGAAATTGAGGTCAACTATGACACTGTCAAACGAACTCTATAAAGAATATGGCAGTCATTCTTGCCAAAGTCTCCGACAATCCCAGAGAGCGTTCGTTTAATGTTTAAAGATGAAAAAGTCATTAGCCTTTTTGGTATGACCAAAGGAAATTTTCCACAACGTTTTTTCAAAAAAGTATCAAGCTCATTTGCGAACTGCATTTTTTCTTCAGACCAAATGATTGGCTTAATTGAAAATAAAATTGAGGAGCAAAATCGAAATTATCTCATTGATGCCACTATTAAAGTTTGTCCTGTTGGAGGTTTTCGGTAACTTTTAATACTTTACATTAAACGTATGCAGAAAGTAAATTATTTCTTTTAGTTGATATAAATAGATTATTGTATTTTTTTATTGCTTTAGATAACGCCTTTTATATTCGTACTGATGACGCGAAAAACTGAACTGTGCAACTAGAATTTGTATATGTATAAAAAATGCACCTTTTATTTCGGACGCTCTAAAAAAATTGCACCTCAATGAACTTTTTTGCTTGTTGATTCCATTTTGCACAAGCATGCAAAAAAATGCAAAAAAGACGTACGTATTCGAAAAAATGTTAAAATGAAATGTCTGAATTTAGGCAATAAGATTCGAGCAAAAGATCATTTTTTTTAATTTGTACAAAGTTTAATTAATGCAGAATTTGAGAAAAACCGCGAATTCTCCCTCCTGTTTCAAAACGGCGGTGTTGAAAATCAACCAATATGAAGAGATAATTACACCTAGGAACAATTATTTTTTTCAGAATCGTGCTCAAAAAATCATGGACGCAATGGAGTTGTTTGAGAACAGATAAATAGATATTCAGGGATTTTTAACTCGCACGGTTAGCCTAAAAGATCCTCTTCAGAAGCAGGATATCTTTAACAGTGTGGATGACACGGAAACTAATTCGTCTGAGCTTAATTCTTCAATATCATCTATTTCCTCAGAAGGTTCCAATTTAAATCAGTTTTCGGAGATTGCTATCGTCCAAATGAACCCATGTAATGTGTGCTTATTGAAGCATAAATCTGTTTTGCTGCGACCATGTAATCATGTAAATATTTGCGGCTTATGTTGGGATAAAATTGTCGAAAATAATTCCTTGAAAAACTATGACATTGAAGATGATGAAAGTGGAAATTAGAAACCGAAATTTCCCAAATGTAATCAAACTGTTGATGGGGCAATTCGAAATGTTTTTATTTACAATTAAGTAAGAGAAATCAACTAAATCCAAAAAAAACAGTTTGAAGTAATACATAAGAAATAACAAGGTTTTTCTTTGAATCGTGACGGTAAAATATTTATTATTTAAACAACATATCTCCGCGCGGAGTGTCGTTTAAAAACGAAATATTTTCGCGCGGAGATATGTCGTTTTTAGAAGGGCAGAGATTTGTCGCACGGAGATCTGACGCCAGAATGTAGTAGTTCACTGAGTCAAATGCTTTGCTATGGTCAATGCGAGTTAAGAATGTTAAGAATGCACAATTGTTGTCTAGTTGGCAGCGAATGTCTTCAACGATGTCTGTTATTGCACTTATAGAGCTCTTTTTTTTTAAGCCAGACTACTTAGGCGAAACGAATTCCGTTCAAGAAGTCTGCATTTGTAAGGACATTAATTTTTCGAGAACTTTAGCTAGGCAGGGTAGATTGGAAATGGGCCTGTAATCTTTATTAGGTTTAATAATTGGGATCACTTAAGCTGTCTTACAAATTGATTGAAAAAATGACGTTGTAATGGATGTAGCCGGGAAACCGGCTACGTCCGGCCGTTCAGGCCCTATTAAAAAAAAATGAGTTAATCATGTCACTCAAAGTGACAAAAATTATTCTAGCGCATCCTCCAGTGCAGCGGCAAAAATTGATGACGATGCCATTGAAGATTATGATTCGGATTCCATCAATTTTTTAGGGGAAAATCCCTGCTACCCGTCCTCAGACGAAGAGTAGCAGGGGCTTCCATGAAATTCCTCATAGACACGGGCGCGTCTAAAAACTTTATTAGACCTTACAAGGGGCTAAAAGGGGTCCGCCCGGTAGAAGCCCCTTTCAATATTCATTCAATCCATGGCGCAACACAAATAACACAGAAATGCCTTGTCTCAATTTTCAATATAAAAGCAACATTCTTTATTCTATCAGACCTATCAACGTTCGATGGGATAATCGGCCTCGACCTGTTAACACAGGCTGGGGCATCGCTTTGCTTAAAATCTGGGAGTCTTAAATGGGGTACGGAAGTCGAAGAAATTTCCTTCCATACCTGTGCTGATGTCAATTTTACTAACGTAGATTGCTCTGATGCACCCCCTGTAATCAAAGATGCCTTTATAAAAATGCTTAAAAGCAGAAAAAGGGCATTTGCAGACCCCATTGAGGCACTACCATATAACACTTCGGTAGTAGCCACAATAAGAACAATAGATGAAGAACCTATTTATGCAAAACTGTATCCGTACCCCATGGGGGCGGCCGATTTTGTTAACAAGGAAATCCAAAATCTATTGGGCAACGGCATAATCCAAAAATCAGTGTCTCCGTACAACAACCCAATATGGGTAGGGGACAAGAAGGGCACTGATGAAATGGGCAACAAAAACATGCGACTAGTAATTGACTTTCGCAAGCTAAATGAAAGAACGGTACCTGACAAGTACCCCATGCCAAATATCTCATGATATTGGGAAACCTAGGCAAGGCCAAATATTTTACAACTTTGGACCTTAAGTCAGGATACCACCAGATCATGCTCGCAGAGCGTGATCGCGAAAAAACTTCCTTTTCGGTAAACGGAGGGAAATATGAATTTCACAGACTCTCTTTTGGTCTGAAAAATGCTGCCAGCATTTGTCAAAGGACAATCGACGACATTTTGCGAGAGCAAATCGGCAAATTTTGTCACGTATACGTGGATGATGTGATTATTTTTTCTGAAAATGAAGAATCACATGTCACACACGTAGATTGGGTTCTAAAGAACCTCTACGAAGCAAACATGAGGGTGTCTGTAGAAAAATCACGCTTCTTTAAAAAAGCGTAGGCTTCTTGGGATTCATAGTCACCAGCATTGGTGCAACAACCGACCCAGAGAAGGTCAAAGCCATTAAAGACTTCCCGGAACCAAAATCCGTGTTTGAAGTCAGATCATTCCTTGGCCTGGCGAGCTACTACCGATGTTTCATAAAGGACTTTGCAGCAATAGCAAGACCCATTTCGGACTTATTGAAAGGGGAAAACGGAACGGTTAGTAGACATAGGTCACGGAACATTTCGGTCCCATTCTCTTAGGCGCAGCAATAAGCGTTTCAGAAGCTGCAAAATATCTTGGCATCTAAAGACGTCATGCTAAGATACCCCGATTTTAAAAAAGCATTTGATCTAACGACAAATGCATCGGCCTATGGCATTGGCGCGGTATTGTCCCAAGAGGGTCGTCCTATCACAATGATCTCAAGGACATTGAAGGACAGGGAAAGAAATTATGCTACAAATGAAAGGGAATTGTTAGCTATTATTTGGGCATTAGCTAAATTACGGCACTATCTGTACGCAGTAAAAGACATAAATATCTTTACTGATCATCAGCCCTTGACCTTTGCGGTCTCGGAGTCAAATCCAAACGCTAAAATCAAGAGGTGGAAGGCGCGCATCGATGAGTCAGGTGCGCGTATTTTTTTATAAGCCTGGCAAAGAGAACTTGGTCGCGGACGCGCTGTCCTGACAACAACTCAATGCCATGGATGAGCAGGAAGCTGAATCATGCGAACTCTCCCTGACCCACACCATTGATTCTACGGACAAACCACTGAATTGCTTTCAGAACCAATTGGTTCTCGAAGAGGCGCGCACCCCATTGAAACGCAGCTTCATACTGTTTGGGAACAAAAGGCGTCACTTAGTTAGCTTCTCTTGCAAAGAATCATTGTACAGAGAAATCGCAGATATTACCGTTCCTAATGGCGTAAACGCCATCCATTGTGACCTACACACGTTGGCCATGGTACAGGACCAGCTGGTTCCACAATTTCCAGCAACAAAATTCTGGCACTGCAAAAAAAAACCGAGTAACAGACAATTATCACAGCTGAGCATAATAGGGCCCATAAATCGGCCCAGGAAAATGTGAAGCAAGTGCTCTCTGAGTACTACTTCCCGAAGATGGCAAAATTTGCCAACGAAATCGTCTCAAACTGTAAGACATGCGCGAGAGCCAAATATGACAGACATCCAAAAAAACACGAGTTGGGTGAGACACTTCATATAGGAGAAATATTGCACATAGACATATACTCCACCGACTGGAAATATTTTCTCACTTGCATCGACAAATTTTCGAAATTTGCTGTCGAGCAACACGTCCACTCAAGGACCATTGAGGATCTTAAACCAGCTTAACTTCAGCTGATGAATTATTTTCCAAAAGCTAGGGTAATCTATTGCGACAACGAACCATCGTTGAAGTCGCAGACAATCTCAACCTTGCTCAATAATCATTTTGGCGTCAGCATTGCAAATGCACCGCCTATTCATAGTGTTTCAAACGAGCAGGTAGAGCGGTTCCATAGTACCCTATCGGAACTCAGTCGATGTTTAAAAATCGACACCGGAATACCCGACACCTTGGAAATAATTCTATTAGCCACTACCAGGTACAACAAATCAATCCACACGGTCATTGACAAAAGACCAGCTGATGTTGTGCAGGCGAACTCGGACGACTTACAAACAGAAGTCCGGGAAAAGATAAAAAACGCACAGGAAGCGCTAAGAAACAGGGAGAACGCGACTCGGCAGAATAGGGTCTTCGAAGTTGGAGAAAAAGTTTTCGTAAAGTTCAACAAAAGTTTAGGAAATATACTCACAACCTTGTGTGAGGAAAGAGCTGTAGAAGCGGACCTGGGGACCACGGTCCTCATTAAGGGGAGGGTGGTCCACAAGGACAATCTTAAATAGTACAATCAGATAATGTCCTTCTTTAACCATTTTTATTACACTTTTAAGCCACTTGGCGCAAATTCGTACTAGCCATAAGTTTCATTGCCACCGGCATGCCTTTTAGTTTAAGTTTATTTTATTGGTGGTGGGATACCTCGCGATGAACAAAAAAATAGCTAAAGTTCAATTCCACAGGTTCGGACTCATACCTTATTTTTTCCTATCCTTGGCGTCGGCTCACATAACTGATTATTTCCAGGCCAAGTATATCCCCATCGTTGACGGCCAAATATAAGTGTGGGAAGAGTTCGCGTTTGTCACTCACACAGCGAACCTCTCGGAGTATGCGCGCGTGGTGGAAGAAACAGACAACATGATAAACATGTTTCCACTATCCCACATGAAAAAGCTGGAGTCGTTGGGCATTCATCATAGAGTAACTAGGAGTCTAGATTTCTTAGGGTCAGCGCTAAAGGTCGTAGCAGGGACACCAGACGCCGGTGATTTAGATAAAATCAGATTCACCGAAATGAAGTTAGTTGAGTCAAGCAATAGGCAAATTCAAATAAACACTAAAATTGAAAATTTAATTAATCAGCTAACATCGACCGTTAATCAAATTCTGAGATCCGCCAAAAATTCACAAGTAGACACTGGACACCTATATGAGACACTACTTGCTAGAAACAGAATGTTGATGATGGAATTACAGAATTTAATGCTTGCAATAACCCTTGCCAAAATTAATATTGTTAGTCCGAACATTTTAGACCACGAAGACTTAAAATCAGTTTGGCTTGAGGAACCCACCAACACTCCCATAGGGGATCTTTTGTCCGTTTCGTCCGTGAAGATTCTGCAGTCCGTTAACGTTTTACATTTTATCATAAAATTTCCTAAAATAAAATTAGCATGCAAAAAGATAACTATTTTTCCAGTTGCTCATAGTGAGACAATGCTGCAGATAACAGACAACATTATAGCGGAATGCGGCGGAGAAATTCACGCCATTAAAAACAGCTCTGTGTCACCGGGACCCACATTCTGCCGTTTGGCAGAGAGTTCATGCGCCAAAGAACTGCATGCTGGTGGGATGGCGCATTACCGAACACAACAGAGCGACCTGCACCCAATCACATACGTGGACGAAGGGATCGTAATCATCAACGACAGGTCTGCCAATGTTCGAGTGGACAATGGGACAGAAGTCTGGATACATGGCACTCACCTCATCACCTTCGATAAACAGGCCATCTGCATTGGTCTTACTTACCAGCGACTTAGTAGGGCAAAAAGATCTGCCATCCAAATAAAAGAAGTGATTGCAGATTTAGGATCGACCGAGGGCGGCCTTAACTTAAAAGGGGGAGTAGTTAACTGTGGCCAGCAAAACCAAAGTTGTTGACCACAGTTTACGTAAACATCGCGCCGGCCAAACTGCTGACACAGCGTCTGGCCGGATGCTCGTGCATAGCCGGCAAGCACTGCCCATTGGAGTGGCCGCTTGAAGTTCAATTATGTTAGCTTTAAGTTTCAGTTCCGGCCAGCAATAAACAGCGGACATACCGTTCGCCTAAGAGGAAGAAAAGGAACTTCCTGATACCGACGGCGACTCATCACCCACCGGATCAACAACAAAACTAATTTATTTATGAAGTTTATGGAAAAAAGTGTGGACATTGCCCTTGGATGCCAATTGGAGCGCTCTAGCAGACAATCTAAATACTACTGGACCGCCGAACACTGGGCCACAAATCTAATTTTTGGCCAAAAATCTGAAATGTTTTCCCTGTATAGCTAAGAAGTTGAAACAAAGCAGATTATCTTCTTAAAATCAAACAACTTATAATAACATTTTAAGGATTTTAAAAAGATATAGTTCAGCCAATCCAAAGTCGGAAAATATTTCTAATATTTGCTAATTTTATTTATAGACAAAAAAAAAGAAAACAGGGTTTCAATTTATTTCAACACACATTTAAGTATAAGATACAAAAAATCAAAAAACATGTAAGCCATTAAAAAATATTTAGTGGTTTTAGATTTATCAACATTTAGAAATGTCATCATTTGGTGCCCTAGATGCCAATATTAGTAAAATAATCATTCCAACAAAAGTTTCTATTTTTTGTGTTTCAACTTTACCTCTGCATCATCAAAAGTTTTAATCAATCATTTATTTATTTAATATTTAAAATGCTTTACGATATCAAACGGGTCTTCAGTGTATGCATTATTATATGTTTTGCGTATGTATTTTATGATTGTGTGAAGAATCAGCATACTATTGGGCTTCAGTGGGATGCATAAAACATTCAAAACTGCCTATCCTTCAAATTAAGTTCATACTTAATACTGCGATTCTCGAAAACTAAATCAAAACAGCGCGGCCGGTGACTTTGGTAGTCAATTGATCAAAAAACTTATCTTTAAAAGATTTTTTTCATTTCCAGAGGGTACCCGAAAGTAATTCTAAAGCAAAGTATCGCATTGCGAAAAAACATAATTTTTTAAAGTTTTTGTCGACATTTTATAAATAAGTAAAAAATCCAGCTAAATTATATATTGTACTTGACAATTTCAATGACTTCACAAGAAATTCAACCAGCTAAGTAGTCATATCTCTTCACTAGATTTTTTTTATTTTATTTTTAAATTTTGCATGAAATTCAATCATTAAAAATATGCCAAAAAAATCCATTCAGTGATATTCGTTTAAATGTTGGCATAAATTAGCTTAATGTATTTTAAACAGGGCCCCAAACCTTTTTTTATTATTTTTCTCAAAAAAAAGGGACTTTTGGCCAAAACTCGGACCTGCTGGCCCAGTGTGCACCGGTAAAAGATGTCTCCGGACGGAAAATGCGTTTAATGTGCAACAGTTGTTGTCTTCTCAACTCGTTATTTGCCAAAAGTTGCAAAAACATTGTTAAAATCAAATCAACAATTTTTTAATTATTTCGGCTGATTTCCTCACGAGTTTATCAACACTTTTGTTGATCAGTTTCCATCACTGCCTTTAAAATAAGTGGAATTTGTTATTTTTGGCTACCAATGGTTTTTTGACTGATTTTAGAAATTAAATGTGTGCACCAATATTGCACCAAGATTAGGAACAGCAGTGGGCCAAATGTTGATCAGAGATTTGCCTAAAAAACTTAGGCAAATCATAGTCTTTGGTTAGGGGCAGAAGCGGCAGTCAGCCGCTTGCTTGCTATCAAATTTTTTCCCAAGAAAATTTGATAGCAAGCAAGGGAACTTTGATTATGTTAAAGGGAAATCCGCCAATGTTACCGAATCCACTTCCGAGTGAAAACTGGAACAGACATGATAATCTTTGACAGACGGCATTAACCATGTATGGGGATCCCCGCCTCGAAACAAAATTCTCTCAGTCCATGTTCCTCGCACTGGTAATTTATCTTACATATAGACGTAACTAAGAATATAAGTGCGTTACACAAGCTTTTAAAAACAGAATATACTATTTTACTCTCAATGTTAATTGGTTTTGCACAAGCGATATCTTAATGTTTTGAACTCACCGAAAAAAATCGAGTGTTGATTCGTTTTTGGACTACAATAAATGATATTTTGATCCGATCTCCACAAACCATGTCAAATTGAGGAATTTCGTATTTCGAACAAGTATTCAGCTGACCATCTCCAATCCCATCTCTGAAAATTAAAACTAAAATTATTACTCGTAAATAATTTGGAATGTAAAGTAGTATGTATGGATATATAAATGCACTTAATTAATTTATTTAAAGGTATGATAACATCCATAGGTGCTTCACTTCACAATCTAAATTTTCCCTGCTTGCGATTAACTTCGTAAAAATCACACAAACGCTTTTCTCCCTAGTTTTCAGCTGAGGGAATAGTTATGAAATGTTATGATATTGTTTAAAACAGTCATTATATAGTACTCTAAATGGTTCATGCATATTATAGTTTGATCTACAATGTTTCAAAGTAAGAGGAATATTGTTCCTAGTGGTAGAAATGTAGGCGGCCCAGTAGCTCAATACTCTCTTCACATCCCCGTGAATTAGTTAACAAATAAATGTAATACCAAGCATCGTTCTACGGTTAGATAAAGATGGCAAGTTAATGAGAAGAATTCTACTAGAGTAAGATGGTAAGATAAGGTTTGCATCCCAGTTAATGCCCTGTAGAGCAAATATCGAAAAGTTTTTTTGCACAGTCTATATGGGTACTCCAAACTGTTGAGCAGTACTCCAGGATTGGACAAACTAATGAAATAAATATGATCTTTGTGACATACGGAACATTTCCTTTAACGGCATTTTTATAAGTCCAAGCACTTTCCTGGCTTTATTCACAATGGACAAAATATGGTCAAAAAATGTAAGTTTTGGGCCAAGAAGGACGCCAAGGGCATAAATTTGTCTAATTTTAGTCAACTCACAACCACCCACAGTATACGTTGCATACCTGTTGGTTGGTCCGATAGAATTTCATTATTTTGCATTTAGCGCTATTAAGTCCAATAGATTTTCCCAACACCATGTTTGATAGGCGTTTAGATCAATAGGCATAACTTAACGTCATCTGCGCACAAAAGGACACGCGACTTTGTCAAAACTAGAGGGAGATCGTTAATAAATAATCTAACAAGAAAAGAAGCTAACGTCGGCAATCCGAAGTTTATATACCCTTGCCGCTATTGCCAAGATTAAATATTTTTTATACATATAAATTTTGATTTATATGAGTGTATGATTAAAAAATTTAAACGTATGACGATTTTTAGCTGAAATATTCGATCGGTCCTATGGCAGCTATATGAAATCGCTTTTTCCGATTTAAATAAAAGTAAGAAGAAGTTCTGAAACTTTAAATCATTTCTAAGTTGGTTTCCAGGATATCAACAAAAATCAAAGACATTCGCACGCTACACAGACAGAAGTGACTTTTTGGGAAATCAGTTCAAGCACTGATTTCAGCAAAACGTGATCGCAGATTTTAATAAAATTGATGTTAAGATGTTATAAATTGATCGTTCTTAATAAAATATTTCGTTTGACCTTAAAATATGAAATAATTTTTTTTAATTGAATTTTAATCACTGTTATGCGACACCCTTCTTTTTATGTTGTTTTTGTACTTTTGTAGTAGACGTGTATAAAATTTATTTTAATTATTTTCATTAAAGTACAATTTTCCTTTTAACTTAACTTTTAATGTCAAACTTTAAATTTGTGTAGATGTCATAAACTTAATTGCAACTCCATTTATGTTGTTTTGCGTTCATTGTCCTTTTCACCTACATTAAAAAAATATATTACAAATAAAGTAATAAAATAAAAATAAAACGATTCCTTAATCTTCTACTTTTTTGTAGCACGCGACAAACTTTTAAAAAGTTTAAAAATCAATGCACAACTTTTACTAAACCAAATTTTTATACCCTTGCAGAGTGTATTATAATTTCAGTCAGAAGTTTGCAACGCAGTGAAGGAGACGTTTCAGACTCTATAAAGTATATATATTCTTGATCAGCATCACTAGTAGAGTCGATCTAGCCATGTCCGTCTGTCCGTCCGTCTGTCCGTCCGTCCCGTCCGTCTGTCCGTCCGTCTGTCCGTCCGTCTGTCCGTCCGTCTGTCCGTCCGTCTGTCCGTCCGTCTGTCCGTCCGTTTATATGCAAACTAGTCTCTCAGTTTTAAAGCTATCTGCATGAAACTTTCCCAAAAGTTGTCTTTCTATTGCAGGTAGTATATAAGTCGGAACGAGCCGGATCGGTCGACTATAGCATATAGCTCCCATAGGAACAATCGGAAAAATAAATGAAAAAAAATTATAACTTTGCTGTTTTTTAATTTTTTGTTTAGTTCTTCGAGATCTAGTAATGGTTAAATATTTCAGAATTACGGTGTAAATTTCATCAAAATCGGACGACTATAGCATATAGCTCCCATAGGAACAATCGGGAAAATAAATGAAAAAAAAATTATAACTTTTCTGTTTTTTAATTTTTTGTTTAGTTCTCCGACATATAGCAATGCTTAATTATTTCAGAATTATGGTTGACATTTTATCAAAATCGGACGTCCTTATCATATAGCTCCCATAGAAATAATAAAAATATATAAAATAACTATCTAATATTTGAGCTGCAAATCATCATAGTTTCAATGTTATTCAGCATATACTCAAGTAAATCATGATTTAAATGTTTTCAAAAGTATTTAATTCATGCAATAGCTGCAAGGGTATATGAACTTCGGCTTGCCGAAGTTTGCTTTCTTTCTTGTTTTAAATTGGTTTGTTGACAAAATATTTGTCTGGACCCCAAATTGTACGTTCATTGGTCTAAAACCTAGGATTCACTGACCACATATGCTATTTGTCACTGTTGCACACGACAGCGATAGAAACGGATGAGCTGATAATACGTGACTATGAAACGAATTGTTTCTTTTACATTTTTTTATATTCTTTGAATAATTTAAAAGCGCCAATAGTCTCTTTAAAAAAATGAATAATAAAATACCTGCAATATAAATGTTCAAAGGAGAAGTTTCGCACTTGTTCGACTTTGCAGCGAAATATTTAAAAATGTTTTATGAGTAAATGCAAAATTTGCTTATGATAGTTAAATTGAAATATAAAAATATGTGAATGTGAAGAACATATTGACTTTGAATTTTTTGGATGGCGTCACCGGGTCCCAATTCAGCTGTCGATGAGCAAATAATAAAAATTGCTTTTGGACTGACTCGATTAATTTTTGTTGATCAATATATTGAGGGCTCCAAACACATGCGCAGTATTCCAAAATATTACGAACCATGGAAATGTAAAGAGTCTTTGTTGTAACCCCATTATGAAGGCTAAAACACCCTTAGCTTTACCAATGATGACAGAAATATGGCTTTTGAAACATAACTTGCTATCAAATAGGACATCTAGATCAGTTACTTGCGTAATACGATCTAAAGTAGAGTTTCCAAGATGGTAAGAGTGTATGTGGGCTGAAGTCCGGTAAAAGGACAAATATTTGCATTTAGCGTGGTTAAGAAGCAAAAAATTGTTGGAACATCATAATTGTAATTGATCCATGTCCGACTGTGGGCGAAGGTATGACATTTGGTCAGAGAATGATGGGCAAATTTTTACGTCGTCCGCATACATAAGAGTAGAGGCAAATGACACTACTTTTGGAAGATCATTAATAAAAAGAACGAAAAGTAGTGGCCCCAGATGACTTCCTTGGGGGACACCAGAAAAAACATTTACGACGGAGGAAAGTTGGTTATTGAAGAGAACGCGTTGAGTTCTGTTTGAAAGATAGACCGAAATACAGTTAAGTAAATTAGGTGGAAAACCAAGATGAGATAGTTTATGAAGGAGAAGGCCAGACATACTGAATCAAATGCCTTGCTGAAGTCAGTAAAAATAACGTCAGTTTGGCATTTATTTAGGAAACTACGGTGGATGAGAGTAGAAAATTCGAGAAGATTAGTAGTTGTCGACCATTGTTTTACAAAGTCATTCTGTGCACATGTATGTTGAAGTTGACAAGTGACCAGCTGTTCAAAAAGCTTAGGTATGGCAGAAAGTTTGGCTATACCACGATAATTTTCGACTTCGGACCTTGAGCCTTTCTTATGAATTGCAATAATAAATATTCATTCCAAATTCTCGGGAACTCTGAAGATAATAAAGATAAGTTAAATAGAAAAGTGATTGGCCTAGACAGAGCTTCGGCACAGTTTCTTAGAACACAGCTAGGGATGTTATCAGGGTAAGGCCGCCTTAGTCTGAATTTTTGCAACGATCTCAACATTCAACAAGGCAGAGAAAAGGGAGGGCTTCTGAGGACTAGCTAGAGTGTCGTTATTAACAAATATTATGTCAAGAAGTCTATCCATATGGTTCTTTACAAAGTTTATCTGGCCCAGAGACAAGTTCGTCAGGCCGTCGATAAAGTCGTGCTGGCTTTCGGCAAAAAGGAGATTGGAGTCCAATGAAGAGATCCAAGACACGTTAGATATGTTAAAATCTCCCATTATAATAAGGTGGTCCTCATCGGCAATAGAAGAGGATACTAATTGAATGGCAGACAGGTGCATTAAATAGAGAGAAGTATCAGATCTAGGAGGAATGTAAGAGCAAGTTATATAAATATTAATGTTATTGATATTAATTTTAACTGCAACGAATTCAATGGAAAGAGGGTGTTTAAAAGGAAAAATCTCCGATGAAAGTGAGTTGTGAACTGCAATCAACACGCCACCGCTCAGGGAGATGCGGTCAGTTCTATAGATAACAAACTTATCAACGAATATTTCTAAATCGGAAACCGAAGAATTTAGCCATGTTTCAGTTAAAGCAATGACGTCGGCGTCGATAAATCCTTAAAAAAAATTTTTTATGTTTATTGATGTTATACCTTTTTTGTTGTTAGCTATGGCCATACCATTGCAAATTTAGAAATAAAATCAAATAATGTATATGTAATAAAATATAAAGGAATATTAAAATGCTAATAAAATAAATAAAATTGATTTTTTTTTTAATGAAGTAAAAATTAATTAAGTAGTGCGGTTTTTGTTAAAAAATAAAACTTTATTAAAATTATAATTAATAAATTAATAAAATTTAATAAAATTTAAGAGTTATATGTTCTATGAATTAAACGGTTTTAAACTATCTTTATGTACTATCAGCTGTTTATTCTTAATGTCTTTTATTTTTACATTAACTTTTGGATTGATTTCAATTAGTACATTGGGTCTTAAATACTGGTTATCTAATTTATGACCTGTTTTGGTTTTTAATAAAACCTTATCTCCTAAATATAATTTAAAATCTTTAGTATTCTTGTCATATAGGTATATATGTTTTTGGCGTTTTGGATTTTGTTCAATCATTGATCGTGCTCTTTTATATGTATTCTCGAGTCTGAACTTTGATTCCTTGACATAATCATCTGACATAATTAATTGATTACTGAATTCTTATATTCGGTTCCCATGTCCTTAATATATGTATTTATTGGACCGTACTTTAGAATAAAGGATTCAAATATAGCTTTTGCTACAGTTTTTGCAATTTTATCCGGTATTGGAATGGCTACAAGGTATTTTGTTAAGTCACAAATTAAGGTGACTGCGTATTCATTTCCATCTTCTGATTTAGGTAATGGACCGATCGTATCCACTAACACTCTATCAAATGCCTTAAGAGGTGTTTCTGTAATGGTCAAGGGCGTTTTTCTATGTGTCGTTGTAATGGCCTGTTGGCATTGAATACTTTTTTTAACGTGGTTTGCAACGTCACCTGTCAAGTTTTCCAATAATAATGTTATTTTATTTTTGCTAGCGTTTTCTTTATTCCTGTATGTCCACCTTGTATTGGATCATTGTGTAGTCTAGACAGTTTAGCTCCTTTTTCTTTTTTGTTATTTATTGTGGACACCGGCTTGAGTAGAGCTACTCTTAAATTCATTAATATTTTGTTGAATATATCTATTGAAATAATTTCAAAGATTTTCTCGCTCGGTGCCATCTTAAGTTGGTTAATCTTATTTATACCGGCTGTTTTTTCCAGCCTTTGGAAAAATTGATCCAAATCGAATTTTCCATTGGTATATATATCATGAACTTTTATTCTTGCATATATCTTTTTTCCTATTTTTAAGGGAACAATTTGATGCTGTTAAATGCAAGGTCACAATGACGTCAAACATTTTGGGCTTAGAAGCTGTCGTTTGCTTTTGCAAATCCGAATCTGATTTTGAAACTGCGCAGTCTTTATTTTCCTGTCTACTGTGGAATCTAGTAGTGACTTTTAAAATGTATTTATTAATATCTTTAAGCTCTTCGATGCTTATCCTTGACAAGGCATCTGTCACATAATTGTTCTTTCTCTTTAGGTACTCTGCTGTAAATTGAAATTCTTCTAGATCTAGTCTCATTCTTGTTAATTTAGAAGTTGGGTTTTTCATTGAAAATAAATATGTTAAAAGCCGTAAACATATGGTCTGAAATGATTTACAGCCTAATGTTGACTTATTACTTTCGCCTTTTGTAAATGTTCTAGAGGCGTTTGCTATTGGGAGGTCTACCCCATCATAAGACTGGGTTAAAACTGCTCCGCAAGCTTGCTTACTGGCATCTGTTGTTATACTGAATTCTTTATTGAAATCTGGGTATTGTAAGAGGGTTGGTTGAATTAATGCATTTTTAAGATATTCAAAGGCTTTTTGACATTGAGGTGTCCAATTAAATGTAACAATTTTCTTGCAAAGGTGAGTTAAGTGTCTTGAGTAGTGAGAAAAATTTGGTATAAAACGTCTGCAATAGTTGCAAAAAGCTACGAATCTTCCTGATTCATCTGCATTAGAAGGAAGAGGGTATTTAATTATACGTTATATTTTTTATCATCAGGTAAAATTCCTTTATTTGTGCATTTATTTAGGAGGATATAATATTTATGCGAGGATATAATAGATTAACCAATTGTTAGTCTGTGAAAAGTGAATGTATTTTAGATTCCCTGCGGTTACGCGAGGCGTGGTGATCATAGTCAGGTTCCCCCGGTTTTGGGGGGTGGTGTTCTTAGTCAGGTTCCATGCGGTTACGCGGGGCGTGGTGTGTTTAATCAGGTTCCCTGCGGTTACGCGGGACGTGGTGTGTTTAGTCAGGTTCCCTGCGGTTACGCGGGGTGGTGATCATAGTCAGGTTCTCTTCGGTTACGCGGGGTGGTGATCATAATCAGGTTCCCTGCGGTTACACGGGGTTCAGGGGTCAAGGTTCCTTGCGGCTACGCGGAATGAGTAATTTTAGCTAGTTTTCCCTGCGACTACGCGGGCTGTGTAATTTTAGCTAGTTTTCCCTGCGGCTACACGAGCAATCGCATTCTTACAATATAAAATGATTAAAATTAATAATATAAAGGTAAGTGATATTTAAGTATTATTGATTTTAATGAAAGGATTTATTTCTAAAGAGAGTTCAGAATTATTTGATAAAATTTAATCGGATATTTCATCATTTTATGTAGTCAAGAATTTTGTTTTCCAAATTGGTATACGAGATAGTATTAATTTTGGTTGTACCATTAAATGTTGTGAAATATGACCCGTTCAAATGGGAGTTGTTAACAATATTGTAACTATAAGAATGGCACCATCTTGTAGATGTCTATTTTTTTATTTTTTTCTTTTATTTTTTTACAAGTTGATTTATCACCATTTAATAATCGGGTAAAACAAAAAATTTCCTTAATTAAAGTGCAATAATTATTAAAAAGTTCATTCTTAGAGTTAGACATTTCACAAAACATATTTGCGCATTTTGTGACTTGATTGCTTAATACTAGTTTCCCATCGATTTGAGAAATCGCTCTGGCGTGATATATTTCGCATTTGTTTTTTTATAATTTGGTGTTTTATATAAATTATTAAAAGTTCTTTATTAAGTCAGCGTTAATTTGTGGTTTTTGTTCGTGTTTTAATATTTCCTTTATGTCATCACTGTTTAAAATTTTGGTATTAAAAACGTCAATTTTCGCAAGTGTGGTTGTGTCAATCTAATTTTGCAGATCAAATGTTAATAATCGTAAGCGATGTTTTCGCAGTGGTAAATCTTGATCAATAAAATCAATTTTCGCAAGTGTGATTTATCAATTCAATTTTGCAAATCAAATGTTTATAATCGTAAGCGATGTTTTCGCAATGGTAAATCTTGATCAATAAAAACATTTTTAAAATCATCAGAAAGAGATTCTATTTGAACAATTTGGAATTGATAATAGATTGCTTATTATTATTTTCAATTAATTCATTGATTTTATTCTGTACTATTCTAACCCTTTCCACATAGTGCCTAACTCATTAATTCCCCATTTTGATCTAGTTGAAATTAATTGTGATAAAATTAATTCGATTACTTCTAAGTCATATTTAATTTCCCATTGTGATCTTTTATTAGTATCCCTTTTTATATTGTCTGATTCCAATTTTATTATTTCTTTATAAAAACTTAAGTTAGTTACGTGAAATAAATCTACGTATGAATCATACGTCAATACGTCATTATTGTCCTTAAATAAAACATACTCGTGACTTGTAAAGTCAATTATTTCTGATTTTGTTAATAAAATAAGGTGTAGTATGAGCACCTGATAAAACATTTTCCGGAAAAGGTAAAAAAAAATAATATATAAATAATATAAATATATATAAATATAGAATTTTATATTGTCTTTGTGAATAATTCTATTTCTACTGTGGATTATTATTTTGTTAGGTACATTGTCCTTAACTACTTGATTTTGATATCTAGTTTTAAGTTTATTTCTTTCCCCGTGTTTCTTTTCATAAACTACCTGTCCTACATGATATTGTTTTTCTTTTCTGTTATCATTATGTGTTTCTAACATTTTCTCTTGTGTATTTTTTAAAATTTGAGGAATATTTTCGTGCTCTATTTTATTGTATAGCACGTTAAATGGTTTTTGGTTCGTTGATGAATGAATGCTCTGATTATATTCTTGAGCTGCTCTAATTACTATTTCAGAATAGTCAGTTAAATTAAATTCTTCTTTAATGCATCGAGCTAATTCTGTTAATATAGAATGTGCCCTTTCAACTTGTCCGTTTGAGGTACTGTGCCTCGGGTCTGCGTATATAAAATTAAACCGCACCTTTGTGCAAAAGATTTAAATTGGACCGAGGTAAAGCTTGGTTCATTACCGGTCATTATTACTTTGGCTTGTGGAAATTGTTTAAGTAATTCCATTACTTTGTTTTCGATATTAAATTTATTTTGGATTTCTTTTACTACTAGAAATTTTGAAATTTTTGAATATAGCTCCCATAGAAACAATAAAAATATATAAACAAAATTTTTTTTAATGTAATTTTCTATTTTGTAATTTTTGTTTTAAATTCTTTTTGACTTATTAATAATTTGACAGTTTAGAATTACGCTTTTAATTTTATTAAAATCGCAAATAATATCATATAGCTGCCATAGGAACTATCAAATAATTAAGTTGGAAATCATCATATCTTCAATGTTTTCGGAAAAATAAATAAAAAAAATTATAACTTTGCTGTTTTTTAATTTTTTTAGGTCCTCGACATAGGGTAATGGTTAAATATTTCAGAATTACGTTTTGAATTTCATCAAAATCGGACGACTATAGCATTTAGCTCCCATAGGAAACAATCGGAAAAATAAATGAAGAAAATTATAACTTTGCTGTTTTTAAATTTTTATACCCTTGCAGAGGCCATTATAATTTCAGTCAGAAGTTTAAAACGTAGTGAAGGAGACGTTTCCGTCCCTATAAAGTATATATATTCTTGATCAGCATCACTAGTAGAGTCGATCTAGCCATGTCCGCCTGTCCGTCTAGTCTCTCAGTTTTAAAGCTATCTGACCAAACTTTCCCAGTTTGTTGTTTTTCTATTGCAGGTAGTAAATAAAGCGAAACGAACCGGATCGGACGACTATAGCATATAACTCCCATAGGAACAATCGGAAAAATAAATGAAAAAAAATTATTACTTTGCTGGTTTTTAATTCTTTGTTTAGTTCTTCGATATTTATTATTATTATTGTAATGGTTAAATATTTAAATAGCATATATTTTAGAATTATCGTTTAAATTTTATCAAAATCGGACAACTATATCATATAGCTCCCAGAGAAATAATAAAAATATATAAAATAACTATCAAATAATTTAGCTGCAAATCATCATAGCTTCAATGTTTTTAAACATATACCGCAAGTAAATCATAATTGTAATGTTTTCAAAAATGTTTAATTCTTGCAATAGCTGCAAGGGTATATGAACTTGGGCTTGCCGAAGTTTGCTTTCTTTCTTGTTTTTTTATTCTTCGACATTCAGTAATGGATAAATATTTCAGAACTACGGTTTAAGTTTCATCGAACGACTATAACATAAAGCTCCCTTGGGAACAATAAAAATAAAATACAATTTTTTTTTTCAAATTTAACTTTTTTAATTTGTGATTTTTTTTTGAAATTCTTTTTGACTAATTATATATAATTATATTTAATTTTTACAATAGCTGCAAGGTTATATAAACTTCGGCTTGCCGAAGTTTGCTTCCTTTCTTGTTTCTGCGTACGCATGTTTTAGGACGACTGTGAAAGTTTCAGATGGCAAACGGTATTGAAACAGACAGACATGGCTATCCCGACTCCTCTATTGTTACTGATCAAAAATATATAAGTGACGTATTACAAAATACTCTAAACATCAAGCCTAACACCCAGCCTGTATATCCCGAGATACCCGTTACTTAATTGTCAAAAATAACACCACGATTCTCGAGAACCCGTTACTCATTTCAAACATAACATAACACCTGATCCCGACCCATACTTCATTTGTCAAACATAACATTTCAGAGCCTACTATAAGAGTTATTCAAATTAATCAGACATAAACATTTCCCATTAGACATAAACATTTTCCACGCCTCTTATCAACCGCCCCTTATTATAAACATTTCATACGCCTTTCCCGACGACAGCAGACATAAACAAATTATAAACTTTAAAACAAAGGGTCCAGCATGAGAACCCATTCATCAGCATAAAAGCTTCGACCAATCCAAATTTAACAAATTTTGGGAATTTAACTTTTAAGACTTAACCAATAAAACTCCACTGTATATTAAAAAAAATATAAAAATAAATATTGTTTTTATATTTAAATTAAAAAAATAAAAAAAAAAATGGAACTACCAAAACATAGCAGCAAGCAAAAAACAAAATCTACAGCCGTGGCCAGAATCATTCGCAACTTAAGCAGACAAACAAATTTAATTGGATCTCTTCATAAAGGAAGTTGACGAATTAGCTTACCATTATCAAACAACATCAGAAGCCCAACATCAAATTATACAAGCAGCCATCCAAAACCTTCAAAAAGGACGAGCCCGAACATTGTTGATGAGAAATGTACCACAGGAATGGAAGGAATTAAGGACTTTACTTATCAGCGAATACAACAGCGCAACACCTCCACATCGAATGATTATGGAATTAAGTGAGACTAAATATAAAAATAATTTACGTAGATTTGTTGAAGAAGAACAAACAAGTAAAATATGTTGTAAACTCAGCTTAGATAACAATCCATTAAACACGGTTTTTGTTTCAAGAACTTTGAATGATACATTGCTGAAATGATTCGCGAAAAATTGCCAGTACAAACATATATTACGTTGAGCAAATTTTATATATCAACTCCTCTTAAATTAAAGCAAGCTGCCCAAGCTGTGGGATTGTTTGTAGATAAACCTTTAAATACCCGCTCGTATACATCTCAAAACTCTAATGATGACGACGAATATCCATATTTACATAGATCATCAAGCAACTTAAACCCAAATAATCAGTCAGATAATAGTCAAGGAAAAAGAATCCAAAATAATAACTACCAAAATCGATATAACAACAATCAACAGAGACAGAACAAGTTCGACTCTAATAGGAAATGGGGTAATAATAGCAGTTATAAAAATAATTTTTCTGGTAATCAATATTATTCTAGATCCTTTCAAAACAATTAAGTATAAAATACCCAGACTACTCAGAGTACTAATATTCCCCAAAAACGTGCCCGAACCTCAGATTCAGGTCAACCACGTAGAACTGAGCCAATGGACACAATTGAAAATTTTCAGACAACAGCCTCGGAAGAAACACCACCGCAATAAAAATTAAAATTGAAAACAAACTATGCCTCTGTCTTATTGATACTCAAGCATACATTTAATAAACGAAAACTTTTTAAAATATCCAGCTAAAAATATTTTGACAAAAGTCCAATCGATAGGAGAATCAGCAACTTTAGAGAAATATATCGAATTTAGTATTCCAAAATTATTTTCATCTAAGCAAACATTTTTCTTAAAAAACTTTTCAAATCATTATGATATTCTTATAGGAAGAAAAATTCTAAAAGAAACCTCAGCCAAAATTGATTTTATGAGAAACACTATTATTCTAAATAATTACGAATTCCCAATACCCCTTTTCAAGTATAATAAATGATGACGAATATATTTATGCCATGCAAACTGACTTAACAAATAATTATTTAAGAGACGATCACTTAAATAGTGAAGAAAAAACTGAACTTCATTATTTAATGTCCAAGCATGTTGATATTCAGTATCGCGAAGGTGACAATTTAACTTTCACGAACGAAATCAAACACGTAATAAAAACCAAACATGAAGAACCAATTTATAGGAGACCATATAGTTATCCCTACATTTATGACACAGAAGTAGAAAAACAAATTGAGGAAATGATAAATCAAGGTAGTATCAGAAAATCAAAATCTCCTATTGTAATGGTACCAAAGAAAAAGGATGCATCGGGCATTCCCAAGTTTCGTATGGCCATTGATTACAGAGGACTCAATGAAATAACTATAAATGATAAATTTCCCATTCCAAACATGGATGAAATATTAGATAAATTAGGTAAATGTCAATACTTTACAACATTAGACCTGGCTAAAGGATTCGATCAAATTGAAATGGACCCAGGATCTATACAAAAAACTGCATTTTCCACCAAGAAAGGTCACTATGAGTATACTAGGATGCCATTTGGTCTAAAAAATGCCCCCGCGACATTTCAGCGTTGCATGAATAATATTTCATACGACATAATAGGTACCCATTGTCTTGTGTATTTGGACGATATTGTCATATTTTCAACCTCTTTACAAGAGCATATCCAATCTCTAAGAAAAGTATTCGAACGTCTTCGCAGATCAACTCTTAAACTGCAAGTAGATAAATGTGAGTTTATGAAAAGAGAAACTGAATTTTTAGGACATATAATTACAACTGAAGGAATCAAAGCAAATCCAAATAAGATTCAAGCTATTCAAGATTTTAAAATTCCAAACTATCCGAAACAAATTAAATCGTTTTTAGGCCTTTGCGGATTTTATCGCAAATTTATAAAAGACTTCGCAAAAAAACTCACTACATTAACAAAACTATTAACAAAATAATTTACAGTGACATAACTGACCGTTTAGCAAAAGATATAATTATAAAATTCATATGTGGACACAATTTTGTTATGTTCATTAATAATGACGAAGACTTTGCTATCTTTCAACGAGCTTATATGGACTTAATAAAACCAAACACTGGTACAAAATTAATGAAAACTTCAGTAATACTTCCCAACTTGCCCACATATGCAGACTTCCACGAAAAAATATTAGAAATACATGAAAAGATACATCAAGACATTAAAAAGACGTTTAACGACTTTAAAACTAAATATTATTTACCAGACGCACAAAAACTAATTCAACACGTTATAAATAAATGCGAGGCTTGTAATTTATGCAAAGCAGAGCACAGAAAAGTTGCACTCCCTTTTGAAAAGACTCCTGAAACTCAAAATATTCGTGATAAATATGTTATTGACTATTATTTTATTGACCAACGTAAATTTTTGACATGTATTGACATTCATTCAAAATTCATTTCTATTATAGAAACAAAAACCACAGACTGGATTGAAAGTAAAAACGCATTACTTAAAATTGTTAGTATGATAGGTAAGCCGAAAACTATAAAAAATGGATCAAGATCCCGGCCTAGTATCCAAATCTTTACAAAACTGGCTACAGAAAGAAAATATCAATATTGAATTAACGAAAAACTTAGAATCATAAATACACTCTCAGATGCTGAAGACAAATTAATGAATACAGAAAAAGCAACGTATGTCTACAATCACGAAATAACCCATGATGCCACTGGTAAATCCCCTGCTCAAATCTTTCTTTATGGTATGGAACCGTGTAAAAATATGCAAAAACAAAAAGAACATAAAATAGATAAAATTAATAAAAATCGTGAGGAACATGAAGTGGTTCTTAGATATACCAAAGTTGAAAAAGAAATGAAACGTAGAGCGAAATTAGTAAACCCATTCAAAAAGACAGGAGCACTAGAACAGAAAGACGAAAAGCATTGGCAAGAAACTAATAGGGGTCATAAAGTAATAAAGCACATAAGTAAATTTAAAAAAGCTTAAGCGCAAAATCTCTCTAATCATTCCAGGGAATCTGACAATACTGACTCTGATCTTGAAAATGATCATGATAATGACGTGGACGAATGTAACATCGACAACAGCTCAACAAATTAGTATTACACCTATCACTTCAAATAACGGTTATTTACTTCTGAACACAGGGATTGTAAAAATACCTTTAAGTTACGAACATCATATGATACAGATTAATCAAACCAAAATATTAGAAACATACCAGGACTTTATGAAATACGAAAACAAGTTTAATTACGTACCAGATATTGCCTTAGCACTAAAACAACTAAAACATGAAATCAAGGGAATTATTTCTACACAAAGACAAAAACGAGGATTAATTAATATTGTAGGAACTGTTTATAAATACTTATTTGGAACATTAACAGAAGACGATAAAAAAGAGCTAGAAGATAAATTAGAAAATTTACAAGATCAAGTAATTGAAAATAAAGATATTAATGAAATAGTTACAGTAATAAATAAACAATACGAAAACATAAAAAGTCTTGTGAAAGATGAAGAAGAAATGGATGCATTACACATTTTTAGATATTCATTAAACATTTTCCTTGAGTATATTGAAGATTTACAAATGGGATTACAATTAACAAGAATAGGAATATTCAATCCTAAAATATTGAAACATGAAGAGTTGGATGATATAGACGAAGAAAAACTTTTATCAATCAAAACTTCAGCTTGGATAAGTAGCCAGACTAAAGACACTTTTATTTTAGTTCACATACCAACTTCATTTAAGGAAACCAAAAAATATAGAATTATAAAATACCCAGATAATATAGGCCGACAAATTGACATAAATGATAACTTTGAATATTTTGTAACTGATAAAAACACTGTTTTATATTTAGAAAATACACCAAGTTTAGACCAAAAATTTATAATCACTGATCAATGTATCTCTCAAATTCTTACTAATCAACTAGCGAATTGTCAACACACGTTTATATCAGAAAATGAATCTATAAAATATATTGAACCGAACATCATTATAACTTATAATTTAAGCAAAACACAAATTAAACAAGATTGTGAAATATTCAACAAAACGATACAGGGAAACAACATAATACAATTAAGTCAATGCACTTTAGAAATAAGAAACATGAAATTTACTACTTCAAAAATTATAAACGAATATAAAATTATATTATCTAGCACGAATGTAACATTATATGAACCAATTCCATTGTTAAAAATTAAGAAATCAATTAGTTATCAAGAAAAGCAAGAATCAGTTTACAAGTGGATTGTATTGACGATTTTAATAATTATAGTTTTAACCATCACTACTTACATCATATTTACCTACAGGCGCCTAGCCAACAAAAAAGAAATTTTTGTTAGATTCAACAAGGATGTTGAATGTTCTAAAGGAGGGGCGAGTGACGTATTACCAAATACTCCAAACATCAAGCCTAACACCCAGTCTGTATATCCCGAGAAACCCATTACTTCATTTGTCAAACATAACACCCAACCTGTATATCCCGAGATACCCATTAATTCATTTGTCAAACATAACATTTCAGAGACTACTATAGGAGTTAGTTATTCAAATTAATCAGACATAAACATTTCCCGTTAGACATAAACATTTCCCACGCCTGTTATCAACAGTCCCCTTATTATAAACATTTCACAAGCCCTTACCGACGCCAGCAGACATAAACAAGTGGTAAACTTTTCAACAAAGGGTCCAGCATGAGAACCCATTCATCAGCATGACAACCCACCCATCAGGCCACCATTTCAACCAATCGAAATCGCTGCTATCGTGTCGCTGTCACCGATAAAAGCCATAGTTATAAGAATAATGCAATTGTAAAGACAATTCAATTTTCAGAATTTAACTATAAAGACTTTACTAATAAAACTCCACTGTATATTAAAATAAAAATCGTTTTTTTTTAATATATCGCAAAGTGAAAAATCTAATTTTAGAACTTATGGGATCGGAAACGTCACCTTCACTGCGTTATAGACTTGTGACCAAAAATTATAATAACCTCTGCAAGGGTATAAAAAAGATAAGCTATACGTAATCAATTTAAATTTTAAATGGCAGCTGTAGTATATAGTTGTCTGCTTGACTGAAGCTTTTACCCTGAGCCAGGTATATATAAAGAAATAAGATTTGCATAGTTTCATGTCAATAGCGTTTATAATTAAAAAATGTCACCAAAAATACAAAAAAAGGGATATTTGCACAGCTTTTAACAATTTTTCCCATGAAAGCTACAAGGTATATAAGTCCGATCGGCAAGCGCTTTTACTCTGACCATTTCGGGCAACACGGCTGATTTCGACACGAGCAGTTCAACACTTTTGTTGCTCAGTTTCCATCACTGCCTTTAAAAATAAGTAAAATTTGTTATTTTTGGATAATAATGATTTTTTGACTGATTTTACACATTAAATGTGAGCACCAATAATGCACAAGCTTAGGAGCAGCAGCGAGACAAATGTTGATCAGAGATTTGCATGGAAAACTTAGGCAAATCATAGGCTTTTGTTAAGAGCAGTAGCGGTAGTCAGCTGTTTTATTTACCCCCAAATAATAATTTCCCTAGGAAATTTGCTAGCAAGTAAGAGAACTTTGATTATGTTAAAGGGAAATCCGCCAATGTTAACGAATTGACTTCCGAGTGAAAACTGGACAGGCCTTTATATGTTGTATAGTGGTGCCTCATAGTCGAACGTATGCGTGGAACGTTCGAAAATCGAATAATCAGCCGAAAAGGCGAAGCCAACTGATTCCGTTGGACTTATTTTTCTATGGTGCTGTGAAGGATAAGTGCAAGTAAACTATCCAGAGCCGATTGGCGACCCCAAAAACACGATATTGAAGTCGTAATTGCGGACCAAGACCTCCCTGGAAGGTATAAGAATACACCGCAATAAAAATAAATTATTTTTTGTTATTCAACTGTTTTTTTACATATGTATATTTTTTTAATGTTATTAAAATGTAAATGTCTGTTAGTTATTAGCCCACATCTACCCATGATTAAGCTTATTCTAATCAGTTAAAGTCTTGAGCTTTTGTTTACATAATTCGGATCTTCTTAAGGTAACTTTTGGGGCGATCCAAAAAATCTGAAGACCGTAGAAGAGACTGGGCGCCAGTATGGCCTAGTAAGTAATGACCTTGCAGCCAAGTAATAGCGAGTTGCGTGGTACAAGGAGCCATGACATCCAAGTAACCTTAGTACTGAAAGAGTGCTGCATACCTGTGATGTACCTGCTAAAAAGGGAGTTTTATTCTTAAGTTAAATTAATACGCCTCTTGGTGGCTGTTTAGATTACCATTAAGACTGACGCCTGGAGAGCTATCTCGGCGGTTTTTTTAAATACTTTAAAAGCCAACCAATAGATGGTCAGATAGAAAACATCCGGATTCCGACGTGCATACATATAAAACACTTGCTCTTTCCAGCTGTTTTTCAGACCTTCCTGTCAAAAATTGTAATTTTTAGAAAGTATTTTCTCTTCGTTGAGGTCAACGCTTTGGCATACCTGAATCGGGTTGGCCAAACCAGCTTCATCAAAAATACAAATCTCTTCGATTCAATGATTAGTAATTAGAATAGCATAAAATAAGGCTTTGCTGCCTGCTAATTGAAAAGAAGCCCCAAATAATGATACGTCTTCATTTGCTGAGCTATAATTTCAAACTGTTTTATTTCAAATAACATTGGTGTGATTTATATTCTATTCTTATCTATGACCTACGTAGAGACTACATTTGTTTGCCCTAAGCGAGAGAGCTATATTTTGACCCCCGCACAACATATTAAGTGATAATATTTGGAGGCTCAATTGGCCTGCACTTACAGATTACAAGTGTCCATGCAGGTTTGATCGATTGACAATTTGGATTATTTACTTATTTCTAATAACCCACGGAGTGTCTTGTTCATCCCTAACTTGGGAAAACAATCCATCAATTAAATTTTGATGGAAATACATATTTTATTTATTGCAATGCTTTGTGATTAACAACGTTCTTTTGTTTGGCGGCGGTACAATAAGGTGGTTTCATGGTTTGCATACTCGTGGGCACACTTACTTTGGTTAACAAGTTCAGTTGCTCACTTTTTATTGAGTGCGCAAAGTCACTCACTTTGTTCACTCACATGTACAGTTGTCTTATTTGGCCTATGTTATTGTTAACATCCCTCTCATCAAAGATTATAAAATCAGTCCAATGTCAGTTTTAGAATTTTACAGCAAGTTTTGCATCATTGAATAGTCGTGGTTTCCGCAGCATTACAATAGTGGTACCAACCCTTACTTGTATATAGTATTCCCGACAATCTATAAAAATTCAATAAATTCAGAAATTCGAGTGGATTTTTAACATTATATTAGTTAAAAATTGTGTCAGTCGACAAATATTAAATTCAAATTTTCAAACTAGAAGGTGTAAATAACAGCATTATAATGGTGGTACCAGCCCTTACTTGTAAATAGTATTCCCGACAATCCAGAGAAATCCAATAATTTCAGAAATTCGTCTGGATTGTTAACAGCATCATATTGGGTGACAATTGTGTCAGTCGACATGCTGCAAGGAACAATTCAAACTAGAAGGTATAAATACAAAATGTAGATGTCTGTAATTTGATTGCAATTTTGTATGCAAATAGTTTTAATTATAATATATATTGTTTAAAAAATTTTAATTTCGATTTATATCTAATAATATAATATGCGTATTTCTAATATATTAAGTCTTTAGTATGTCCAAAAGAGTTACAAAAAAATTTAATAATGGGGAAGTTAACATTTTATTTTTTCATTTATTTTTTTTTATTGTTTCCATGTCGGCACTTCTTTGTGTGAGTCATTTGCACGGCGAAACTTGTCAGTGTGTTAATTATTTCTTGTTCGTTTTGTATTTTTGTTTATTTTTATTTTTACTCCCAAGCCTGTTTAGGCAAAGGGTTAGATAAATTTATATAGGGTTAGGTACCAAAGGTTCTTAAGGTTCTGATCCGGCCACAGCTTGAGGCCAAAATGCAAGGTCACCACTAAGTATCCAGCGATCATTCTGCTTATAGGAACTGGGCGTGTTAACTCCTCCCTCTTTTAAGTGGTCGCCGTCCCGGTGACCTGCTGATTCTACGTCGCCATTGGTTCTTGGGTTGCCTTGTTCTCTAGTCCTTAGAGCGTGGTATCCTAGCCAAACGGTAGAGCACAATAGGAAGGAGGCAAGTAGGGCGAAGTAGCTGAGGAAGGAACCCGCGATAAATTCTTCTTTAAAGGTCCCAATGTGGTGGAGATTTCTCAGACTCAGCTCGTGAAGGAACGGGAGGCGGAGTCGGTTCTGATGAGCGACGATGTTTACCAGAGTCATGGCTGAGACTGCAGGCTTTTTCCTCGAAGTCCAAGTTGTTTTATGTACCAGGAGCCGTTTAGTGATACCTTGCTAGAGTAGGTTACAATGTATGAGCCAGATATCTCTTGTTTTAGACCGAGGTCGTCGATGATGACCACTTGGGCATCGTTGATGATAAGAGTACCGTGGTCCACTACGGTAACTGGACTCAATTGACCTGGTAGGGTGGAGCATTGTGCAGTCACCTCGGCCACCATCTGTTGTGCGCAGGTGTCGCCTTGAAGTTCCTTGCAGAAGGTAGCGCCTACTGTAGCTTTGCTGTCCCCGATGTTGACAATTCGTGCTGCGCAATCGGCGACTAGGTCTCTATTCTCGAAGTCTAGAATCTTGTTGTGGTGTTGAACTGGATAAATTGTTATCTTTTTACAAACTAGCTTAGAATAGGGGAATTTAATGAGAAAGAGGTTTTTTTCTGAATTTTGAAAAACGCTTATGCCAGATACTTCTAATATTTATACTAAGCTTATGTTAGTAGGCTGTTTGTCTTTGAATTCGCTTATGTCGCTGCTATCCAGGATAGCCGGGCTTACGATGTTAAGTTTCGCTAGGGTTAGGTCCATCAAAATATTTTCTAAGTCTGTGATAACAATTCTGTTTTTTGCTAAAATGATTAAGTTAATGCTCCTGGTATCCCTGTGGTGGACTTTAAGGGTAACAACTAATTTACGAAAGTGACCTAAGTCAGTGGTTATTACTTGCGTCTTGTGATCGTTCGTGAAGGTCTTTGTCATTGCTTCTGTCTGGCCCGCATAGTCCTCGTACGATGTCAAGTTCGTTGAATGACGTAGGTATCCGTACCTATACCAAATTACAATGTCACCGTCCACTATGGGGATGTAGTCTGCGTTCGTATAGTTGTTAAGTTTGACTGTCGCGTTCGCAATGGCAACTGTTAGTGTAAGTAGTAAAAAGTATTTCTTAAACCTAAAAAAATAAAAATAAAAGGGTAATTTTAGAATTTTATGATAATTATTGTCCTTATGGACCACCCTCCCTTTAATGAGGATCGTGGTCCTCAGGTCTGCTTCAATGGTTTCTTCTGAACACAAAGGTGAGAGTTTATTTCCTAAACGTTTATTTGCCTTTAGGAACACCTTGTCTCCCACCTGTTGATTTTTTTTCTTGAAAATCTTTCTCAACTTCTGTGGGTGTCGAATGTATTAATTCTATTGGTTTCCTGTTTGTTACTGCCAGTAAAATGATTTCAGTAGTGTCGTTTAATTTAATTTCCAGTTTCAGGCACATGACCATTTCAAGTGCTGTGCAGGGGGTGCATTTAAGATGAATATATTAAAATTATTAAGAAGAATTGATTTTATCGTTTCGGAGTTAAGTGACCTCTCGTTGTCACAGTAATTAGTTTTTTTGTTCGGAAAAAAATGTTCTACGTTTAATAATGAAGCAGTTTCATAAACGATGGCCCTTGAGGCCATTTTTTGTACTATAGGGAATTTGGAAAATTTGTCGATGCATGTGAGAAAAAAGGTTTCCGTCCGTTGAATACATGTCGAAATGATGAATTTCCCCTGCGCAAGAGGGTAGTTATTGGTGTTTGGCCGACCGTGTGTTTGGTGGGGTGCCGGCTTTACTTGGCCATGGAACAGATTCTACAATTTAATGTAACCTCCGATGATAGCCTTAGCATTTTTGGAAAAAAATAGTCCCGTAAAATTTGTTTTACATTTTCTTAAGCAGCACGGTGGGCTCTATTAAGCTCAGTAATTATGATTTCCTTTTGTTCGATTTTATCTGTTATGTCCTGCACAAAGCTTTTTGAGTATTTAAATGTTGTGCCTGGGAATACCTCGATTATCCTATGCTGAATAAAAGCTAGGACGGGGAGGGAGCAATGTATCGCATTTACTACTTCTGGATTTATTACATATAGAATTGGTTTAAATATCATCAAAATCGAATGACTATAGCATATAGCTCTTATAGGATCAATAGAAAAAATAAATAAAAGAAAATTATAACTTTGGTGTTTTTTAATTTTTTTTTCAGTTCTTCGACATATAGTAATGGTTAAATATTTTAGAGTTACGTTTTAAATTTCATCAAAATCGGAGGACTATATCATATAGCTCCCATAGAAACAATCGGAAAAAAATACAAAAAAAATTATAGCTTTGCTGTTTTTTTAATATTTATTTTAGTTCTCCGACATATAATAATGGTTAAATATTTTAGAGTTACGGTTTAAATTTCATCAAAATCGGAGGATTATATCATATAGCTCCCATAGAAATAATAAAAATATATAAAATAACTATCTAATAATTGAGCTGTAAAGCATCATAGCTTCAATGTTTTACAACATATACACAAGTAAATCATAATTTTAATGTTTTCAAAAGTATTTATTTCTTGCAATAGCTGCAAGGGTATATGAACTTCGGCTTTCCGAAGTTTGATTTCTGTCTTGTTTTCTCCTTATTTACTTAGCTTGTTAATATCCGCTTATATTCTTCTATTATTTCATCCTCCGACGAGCTAGGGTCGTCGTTTCTGTACATGAGTTAGAGCTTCCTTTTTAATTTTCGAGAACAACCCGTTTAATAATTTCGGGTAAAAAATCGGAAAAACATTAAATTATTTTTTTTTTTGTTAAAAAAAAATTATAACAAACAAATTGTTATTCCTTTTAAGGTAAAAAATGTATTTGGATTGTTTAATTATTTAAAGGAATCTTGAATAATATTTATTTCACTTACTTACATTTTTTGTTAGTGCAGCTTTTTGTATTCCGATCCCTCGAGCGGGGCGAGGGGGCTGGTTTAAAAGGTGCGCTGGCAACGACTGCTGACCGCAACTGTGACTGCGACTGCTGACGTCGGCTGCGGTTGCGACTGCTGAGCTCCTTTATTTTCACGTTAGGGCGCCAATTACTTCTTCTTCGTTTTGTATTTTTGTTTATTTTTATATATTACTCCCAAGCCTGTTTAGGCAAAGGGTTAGATAAATTTATAAAGGGTTATCTTAACACAGCTATGGCTGCGGAGTACCAAACTTAGACTAACTTAAGGTTCTGATCCGGCCACAGCTTGAGGCCTTTGCCTGCTAGCAGCGCTGTCACCAAAATGCAAGGTCAGCACTTGGTATCCAGCGATCATTCGCTGAGCGCAAGTTCCCTGCGCTGCCGCTAAAGCGCCGGGTCAGCACTTGGTATCAGGCGATGGGGCGATGGCACGTGTTAACTTGTATGCGGTTTTATAACGCTCGTGTCGCCCCGCTCCTGCTACTCCGGAGATAGGCCTCGGCCGACCACTGATATAACTTCTGTCAAAAAATTTAACCGATTTTAGAATTTTTTTTGTTATGTTGGTAACAACGTTCTGCATTACGAAGTGAAGTTTGTGCGCGATCTGTCCAGTAGTCTGTCTGTCCGTTTGTATGAACGTCGTGATTTCGGAAACTATAAAAGCTAGAGATTTGGGACTTGCCATCCAGATTCTAGTAGAGCAAGTTTATTTAAAAACGGAGCCACGCCCACTCTAACGCCCACAAATCGTGAGAGAGAATGTACTGTCACTCTGAGACTTGTTAGGTCCTAGGTTTTGGACTCTGTGTGCGTGTTTCGGGTTAATCGAACTAATATCTTAAAAGATATGGAGTTTTGAAGTCAACTGCCGCCGCTCTGCCGCGCCTCTGACGCGGGTCGGCCGATGCTTGCCGAGAATCGCTGCAAAAGAACTGTTAGCGGGATGTTGGGGTGCTGCACGCACTTAGCTTCTTTTGTTGGCTATGCTTAACCTCACCCTCACAAGGTGATATTGTGTCCGAAATACCGGCTGAAGTGGGTTCTGCAGAAACCCCTTTCAGTGGTTCCAATCAAGAAACAAATGTTTGTGTCTCGACTTTCCCCTGTTCAGACATCTTCAGATGTGCTGTATTATATACAATACAGACCTAAAGCCGATCATGTTAATGTAAAATTGGAAAAATTCATCTTTCAATTTCACTGTCCCAAACGAGATTTTTGAATCCATATGCCGTGTCGACTTTTGGCCGCAAAATATGGTTGTACAAAAATTTTAAGCTAAGACAAAAAAAAGGCCCGTTTGGAGTCTGTCTTCCCGATTAGTGTGCAATCTTCTTCTTCAGCAGAATCTCTTTAAAAAACTAACATCTCGCCTCCTTCTTTCCTTTCAAAGGGGCTTACTTAAAAAGCTGACTAAATTTCATTCTGGTAGTTTTTCCTTTTCACCCCGTGTAATTCTGATTACATAAACCTGGTTAAAACTGGAGATATTTAGCTCCAAAGTTTTCCCGGGTAAGTACACAATTTATAGCCTTGTTCGTCCTATTAGAAGAGGAGGAGGAGTCTTGATTGCAGTTGACTCAACCCTCACGTCTAAATCTTTTAATGAAATGAATGACATTGAATTTATAGGTAGCCAACATCTGAGTATCCGATTTATGCAAACCTACTTTCCGTCAATTTTTAAAAATTGTCAGATAGAGATCAGTTAATTGTTTTAGGTGATTTTAATATACCGAATTTTACTTGGTTCACAGATGAAAAAACTAATGTCTTTCTTCCTTTTTCGCATCATGACTTTATTGACGGCTTACTTGATATTGCGCTGTCTCAAGTAAACCATGTTCAGAGTTCCTGGGTCGCCTACTGGATTTGTGTTTTGTGTCAAATCAAAGAGTCCTTATTTAGAGCTTATTGTTTATGCAGGATGAGAGTTTAAGAAAAATCTGAAAATCTGAATCCACTGCTTTCGCAAGACTAACTTGGCCGCTTATATACCTGTATATCTGGCTTTAATTGGTCCGAACTATATTTATGCACTAACATGACTGAGACCGGTAATATATTTTATAGTGCACTGAAATCCTTCTCCAATGAACCTTCATTTCCCACTTCCCAGATTTTGTATTAAATATAAAGTGTGTGGATTTCAAGCTGCCTTTTCTAGATACATAGGTGCTCGCTCTTATTTTATAGTGCTTAAAGGAATGTCAAATTCTAACTTAATCTTTTGTACGAGTCTATGGGAAAGCTCCCATTTTGTAGATTTGCAAAGGGTAAAGCGAGTCCTGACAGTGTTCCTGGCTGTGTGCCTTGATACTACGCAGAGACCATGTGGCAGACCACTTTACAAAATGATTACTCTATCATTAGAAACTACTGACTTTCCACCCATTTGGAAGGAATCATTTGTTATTCCCCTTCATAAAAAGGGAAATAAATCAAACACTAGCAATTATAGAGGCATCTCCAAAGCATCCGCTATCCCCAAGGTTTTCGAACAGTTATTTTTTACCCATCATTTGCAATATCTTTGTAGAGCGATTATATCTCCATGTCTACTACGACAAACCTTTTGGAGCTAGCATCGTAAATCATTCGGATCTTGTATAGAAGTTAAACTTATTAGGGTTTTCAAACGATCTTCTTACATCCCTTCAGCAATTGAGCAAATGAAATTAGTTTTGGTGAATCCATATGTTGTGTCGACTTTTGGCCGCAAAATATGGTTGTAGAAAAACTTGAAGCTAAGACAAAAAAGAAAGGCCCGAACCACTTTGAAAAACTAACATCTCGGAAGAGGCACCAAAAGCAGTCATCAAAAGCGGGGCAGTCACCGTAGCAACAGATTAGACGTGGTCAAAATAGGCTGGAGCAGCTATCCAGTGAGTGGCCGCCGGGAATCCGCCTACAAAAGCAGCCGGCGCTGAAGGTTCATCGTTGCTAGTCTACAGGAATCAGCTGCCAGGACCAGGAGTAAAAGTCATCTCGGTAACAGCCATAGCAAAAAGTTGCTGCATGTGTAAGAGGATGCAGTCATCTAGGAGCAGCCACAGCAAGAGGTGCATCGGTTGTACTCGGATTAGGCACCAATCCAGCCATGATGAGCAGGACAGCCAATTCAACAACAAAGGCCAATAAGGCTGTAGTAACTGTCCAGTAGCAGTCTCCAGGAAACCGCCCGCAGGATTATCCGTCGCAGGCTCGAAAATTGCAAGTTCTGCGTTATTCGAGGTAGCAACCAGCACCAAGAGTTGAATCAGAGTGGCAGCCGTCCAGTTGCAGTCGTCGAGAAGTAGCCACTGTATTTTTAACGCCTCTGTGTAATTATTGTCATTAAAAAATTGTATTGAAAATAATTATAAATTATTTTCGTATTGAACAGGTCGCCAGCAGCTAGTGAACGCTTTTTGTCAAGTGTATGAGCTGCAGTCATGGTTTGGACCAGCATAAGGAGCATTCGGACATCTTCAAGAAAGGCACCAGGAGCAGGGCAACCACCGCAGCGACATAGTGGACGCGGTCATCATAGGCTGGATCAGCTACCCAGGTAGTGGACGCCAAGAATCCGCCAACAGAGCAGTCGGCGCTGAAGGTTCATCGCTGCTAATCTATAGGAATCAGCTGCCAGGCATCTTACCACAGCAAAGAACTCCTGCATGAGTTGCAGCCACATGGAGACCAACAAAGTGTATAATTAATTTTCCAAACCCAGATTACCACAATGAGAGCTCTCGTCGATGGAAATAAAAAGGAGTAAGTGAGTTGTGTTCGACTTACTGTCAAGTAAACCTTTATAACACATATATATATAGAGTATATTTGCGCATATATATACCTAGATCTATGTGCAATTTAAACATTTAGATATATATATACATTTAGAGTCATTTAATATCCATATTATTATTCTAATAAATTAACTCCAAATATTATTCTTAAGTTTATATTCATTCTTATCAGTTTTATTACCCGTTAATACAAATACTATATACACCGCGTAGAATATTTCTCAGTTTAATTTGGCTCCTTAATGTACTCTTTTTTTCAATTAAATGTACACCTTTTTAAATGAAAAATCTTTTCAATAAATTATAATATGAAGCAGAACTCAATAATGTCTTGGTAAACGGCTAGAGACTCCGCACTTCGAAGCGATGTTTGAATACATCCACGCGAAGAATGAGCGGATCCGGCGAGAAAGCCAATTTGCAATTCGCCGGCGGCAGAGGAGGCAAAGTCTGCCTCCAGACTACAGTATTTATACCGAAGATGAAGAGGACTACGAGCCGACACCGGCAAGGCGGCGTTTGTCAATTTAAAAAAAATTCATATCTTATCAAATAAATAAAAACAAAAAAAATATATATATATTTGTCACCTGATCTTTTTCTATTTTTTTGTTGAGGGCAAATTAATGATAACAATAGCCCGGATATCTCAGACAATAGAGCGTAAGACTCCTAAATCCCAGGGTATGGGTCGAGGCCATATAACAACCTAATAACAATCGCTCCTCGTAGGTACAACACCCATCAATAATAAATAAACAATTAAATGCAAGCAAAAGATCAAAGTTTTTATTTGTAAGTTGGAACTACCAGAAGAAACCTCAGCTTGAAGTGCTACCGTCAACCGTCGCGATTGCCGAGTTCACTCTTCTCTTCCTCGCAATTCGTATCGCAATAAAGCAAATAACTTCTTTTTTTCTGTTTATGAAATAAGACCAACATCGCTGAATTGCCCAAGAAATGACAATTAACATAATTCCTTTTTTTTATATAAATTAATCTAACATTTTATTAAAAATGTTAAGTGAATTTGCACTAATATAAATATATTTATGCATATGTGTATAATTAATTTTCAACACCCAGAATACCACAATGGGGGCTCTCGTCGATGGAAATACGAATTGGTAAGTGAGTTGTGTTCGACTTACTGTCAAGCAAACCTTTCTTAAATATATATATATATATATATATATATATATATATATATATTTACACATATGCGTATATACCTAGATCTATGTGCAATTTAAACATTTTGATATATATATATACATCTAGAGTCAAAACTCCAAATATTATTCTTAAGTTTATATTCATTCTTATCAGTTTTATTACCCGTTAATACAAATACTATATACACCGCGTAGAATATTTCTCAGTTTAATTTGGTTCCTTAATGTACTCTTTTTTTTTGTCAATTAAATGTGCACCTTTTTAAATGAAAAATCTTTTCAATAAATTATAATATGAAGCAGAACTCAATAATGTCTTGGTAAACGTCTAAAAAAAGGGGGAACTGGCGCAAATGGAAAAACTCGGGTCAAGAACAATGACGTAACTTTCGACTGACGACATTGACAATAGGGGATCGCATTGAACTGGCCGGCGGCGATCTATCGGCATACGGGACGTATGAATGGGCAGGGTAAAACAGAACTAGCTACTCCAGAAGCTTGTGGGCAGCGACGACAAATGACAAAACGAACTGGACGATCTCTATTTTTTTCCTAAATTTATTCTCGTTATGTAGGGGAGTGGATTCCAAAGAACCCACCCCGTCCGGCAAGCTGAGACGGAGGATGCTTCGCATCCTTAGAACTAGGACTTTTAACATCTGAAGATTTGTTTATTACGTATTAAAGGTTACGATTTCAAAATCGGAATACCTGATGTAGGGCATATCTGAAAAAATTACATGCCAGACATAATTTTCAATTTTTCTGAACAAAGATCAAAAAATATTTTCTTTCATAATATAATTGTCAAATAAAACTGCTGTTGTATGCAAAAAGAATCAAGCAGTCGTTTTGAGTCGCGTCTTGGCTCAAGTGCCTTTATCGTCGTCATTCAAATTGGTAATTTGAAGATTTACCTCAATTATTTTAAATTTTTATATTTTTCTGGTTTAACAAAAAAAAGTGTGGCAGGCGTGTGCCACTATCTAGGTTGATTATTGTTTAATTATTATTTAATTACTTCGGCACGCGCCATAACCTTGAAATATTAAGATAGGTCAGTAATTGGCAGGGAAGAGGAAGAAGGTAACGTTGACAATACCGCCTATTAGGACAGCAAGGGCTTCAACCTTAGCCGCAAGACAGGCCTGGAAAGCAAGGCAACCGTGACAACTAGCGAGCAACAGGCACAGGAACAGTCGGTCAGCTTTGGCAGCAAGCAAGATAATTTAGGAAGCCTGGCAGATTACCACAGTTCCACCATTAAGGAGTCGTCAGGAGCTGTAGGGGGTGAAAACTATTACTTAGGAGCGCCACAAGGAAGGTCCAGCGTGCTACCTAATACAGGAGCACGGTCGCAGCAGTCGGAGTCAGAAAGCAGGCTGGAGCGAATGATGTCTACGCTGATAATGCAAGGCAACGAGTTAAGGGATATCGCAACCCAGATAACGTAATTAAATACCCAGATAATTAATCTACAAACAAAAGTGGCAGAAATTAGTGAATCACAATCAGGTAATTAACAAACAGCCGGAGACACGCCTGCACAAAACAGCACTTCTCGGCCGGCACCTTCGAGCCGCTGTGAGCGTCAACTTAATACCGAAATAGGAGTTTCGGGGTCAGCATCACCGCCAAGACTTAATTCGCTGGACCAACATAATAATGAATGACTCTGGCAGACGGAACTGCAACAGTGCATGGGAAATATCCGCTGCTGAGCACCGACCAACAGAGAACCGGAACGTTAGATTGGACAAGTGGAATCTTAAATTTGATGGGACCAGCCGAGGGATGTCAATAGAAAATTTTCTCTTCCGAGTAGATCGCATGAAAGCACTGTATGGGTATACAGGTGAACAGGTATTCCGAGAATTTCACGGTTTACTCACTGGATCCGCCAGCAAATGGTATTGGCAAATGCACGAAGACAAAGCGGACGACCTTTATTTTGGGTCCCACTCGTTAACCCGAGCAATGACCAGATCCTTTTGGACATTGGAGAACGACTATGTCACCATAAAAGAATTAATGAAACGACGACAGGGATATAACGAGAGTTTGGAGGATTATATTTCTGCGATGCACAATTTGCAGTTTGCATTTTGATGCATTTTGGCAAATATCGCTGGAAGCTAAAAGTAGAGAAAAAACAGCTTTCACAGAGCCAGGACGACCTCTGTACCAATTTACCGTCAATGCCGTTCGGCATTAAGAGAATTCGTCTTCGTGTATTTGGATGATTTACTGGTCTTTTGAAGAACATTTGGAAATGTTGCGGCAGGTCAGTGATTGCTTGAGGAGAACAAAATTAACAATCAATGTGGCAAAAAGTAAGTTCTGTTACAGCCAAGCTAAATACCTGGGATATGTAGTAGGTGGGGGTTGCATAAAAACCGATTCATCCGCAGCAGATCCGGAGATTTTTACGAATGACAGGGTGGTACCGGCGTTTTATACAAATCTACGTACAAACTGCAGCATCGCTTCATGAAAGTATCAAAAAAGATCGAGTCAGGAAATACGATCCCGATGGAGAAGGCATTAAAGTCTTTGAGGCACTGAAGGCCAGGTATCAACAGCTGTATTAACAACACCGGATTTTTCAAAACCTTTCACGGTTCAGTGCAATGCATCGACGACCGAAGTCGGAGGGGGGTTGTTCCAGACAGATGAAGAGGGTAGCGAGCATCCTATGGCTTACATGTCCTCGAAGCTGACAAAGCCCAAAGGAACTACAGCATCGCTGAACTTGAATGTTACTCGGCAATACTGACCATCAGAAAGTTCCGTCCATACGTTGAAGGGATGCCATTCAAGGTCATAACAGATCGTGCTAGTTCAATGTGGCTCATGGGCCAGAAAGATTTATCTGGCAGGCTAGCACTTAGGGATGTGGCAGGGATAAACATCGACTTACAAACAACAGCTTTTCAGTCGAGAGAATGTAAAAATTTGTTCAAGCTGTTGAAAAGCACGCAGAAAAGACTCCTGACGTCCTAAGGATATGTGCTAAGGATGCGAAATAATTACCGAGGACCGTGCTTGGAAGCTGTGGGTTCCAGAGGCCCACCAATCTCGAGTGGCAGGTCACGGCGGTATACTCAAAACTTTGTCTCGACTAAGGCAGTTATACTACTGACCCGCAATGACGGTTGATGTACAAACAACTGTTAAGAATTGTGAGTCAGCAAAACAACGAACAAATCCAGCAGACCGCTAATGGGAAAACAACAAATAACTGATTGGCCAGGGCAAAGACTCGTATCCCCGGACCAAATGCGGAAACACCGTGATCTTTGTGTGTCTGGACCATTTCACCAAATTCGTCTGGCTATAGGCAATGCGGAAAGAATCCGCAAAAGCCGTAGTAACCTTTCTCGAAAGAAACATCTTTCATCATTTTTGAGTGCCAGAATACACTCCGATAACGGACGAATTAATCACCCAATATGGAAACCGACACGTTCGAACGGGCTTTTATTCGCCACAAGCGAATGCAGCAGAACGGGTAAACCGATCCGTGCTACAAATGCTCAGGGCAGCTACTGACAAAGACTAGCGGCATTTTGGACACATACCTGAGTCGAATCTCGTGTACACTAAGAAGTGGCTATCACGAAGATTTGGGACTGGAATCATATTATTCAAAGTTTGGTACCAACATGGTCACACACGCAAGTGCGTATCCGATCTTGTGACGTATCGGCGGCCTATCAGCAGCAGTTCAAGCTCTTTGCTTGGCGGATATGATGGAACCAATACGCAGTGTAGTTAAGCAAGGATTAGATCGGGCACACACAGAAAGGAAATTGAATTTGCAGTACATCAGGTTGTATACCGAAAAAACTACAAGCAGAGTAGCCGAGTAGAAGGGTAAATTTCAAAGCTAGGGCCCAATCAATCGAGTACGGTGTCTTATACTTGGACGCAAAGGAGGGTCGCAGTACGAATTAGGAAATTTAGTTGGAAAAAGTATTGGAGTATATTACGCCAAAAACCTTTTCGCTGTTTGAAGCTTGTTGTAAAAACAGCGATCAGTGCAATTGTATTACCTAGCGAAGAAGGAAATTTTTTTTTCGTGTGACAAAACAAAAAAAAAAACAAAATGAACATAATGGAAAAAATTTAAATCACAAGGGAGGGCGTGAAGAAGCACCTTGAAAGGTGCGAGGCTATGGAAAGACCCCTACCCTCAGAAGCCGACGCTCGAGACCGCAGGAAAAAACCGGTGGGTGGATACTGCCCTGGAAGATACGCAGCGAGAAATCGAAAAAACCATGGCGAGGATAAAGGCCGACTTCGTACGGCTTACGAACTAGTACGGCAGAGGGACGACACGCAGCGGGACCTGCAGATAAGGGAGGATTACTACCGCCAGGCACGGCTAGAGGCGCCGCAATTCGAAGCTGTTTGATGTTTGAATACATCCAAGCGAAGAACGAGCGGATCCGGCGAAAAAGCCAATTTACAATTCGCGGCGGCAGAGGTGGCAAAGTCTGCCTCCAGTCCTCCGTGTTCATACAGAAAATGAAGACGACCTCGGCAAGACGGTGTTTATCAACATAAAAACAAAAAAAAAAATAAATAAAATAAATAAAGAAAAAATAAAAAAAATAAATATATATATATATATAAACCATACATTTCCATTAGATTTTTTTATTTATTGTGAGGGCAAATCAATGATAAAAATAGCCCGGCTAATTCAGACAATAGAGCGTGAATCCTAGGGTATGGGTCGATGCCACCCGTTAGGGCCATAACAACATAATTACAATCGCTCCTTGTAATTTTTTTTGCGAGTGCATTCCATGCTGAATCAGCATCGACGACACTCGAGCTTGTTACGGGAGCGGGCTAAGGCGGGGTAAGAAATAAAACAAAAAAAAATAATAAATAACATAACAACATAATAATAAATAACATAATAAATAAATAACATATGGATTCTGAATTTCCTTCGGATGAATACGCGATCTGTGGAGATTCGTCGGGACCACGGACACGAACTGGATAAAATAGAAGCTGTCACTACCAATTGGCCAGAGGGGAGCCAGCTCTAAAATATCACCCCGTGCATAACTAAATATTACTTCATTAATAATTATTTTAATTTCGGCAATATAAGACTCGTCTGAACAGTCAACAACACCCAACAATAATAAATGAACAATTAAATTCAAGCAAAAGACCAAAGTTGTTATATGTAATTGAAACCATCAGGAGAATCCATTGCTAGAACCGCCACCGTCAGACATCGCGAGTGCCGTTTTCACTCTTCTTTTCCTAACATGTGTATAATTAATTTTCAAAACGCAGAATACCACAATGAGAGCTCTCGTCTATGGAAATACAAAGGGGTAAGTGAGTTGCGTTCGACTTACTCTCAAGCGAACTTTTATAAAATATATATATATATATGCGTTACCTAGTTCTATGTGCAATTTAAAAATTTATATATCCAAGTCCTTCCAAGTGTTAAATAAATATTCGGTTGAAACTCACTCTACAAAAATATGGCGTGAAGTCTAAGGGCTATACCTCTGAAGCCATCTCGGACCTTTGGTTCAAGGGGCTTCGCCAGCGTTCGGGTCTGCATCTGGGCATCAACCAGCATCAGCAGTTGCCGGCCCATGCTTGACGACTTTGAGCGGATTTCGGTGGTGCAAACCCGTTCATCGCCCACGCGGGTGACGGAGAGGTTGAAAGCCTTTGCCAAAGATACGCGGATGCAACTCACGAGGCAGCATGGATCCACCAAAGCTCGAGCGTCAAACCATTTTACATTGGAACTGACTAAAACCGACGCCGTTGGAAGGATGCTCACACTCGTGCGCTGCAGGATAGAAGCGCACGATGGGCCTGTAGCAGGGTCACTGGGCGCTGAGCGTAACGACATCGTCGGCGACATTTTCTGCTGCTGCTGTTGTCGTGCTGAGCGCGGCGATTGGGGCTCTTGGATGTGCAAGAGGGTGTGATGCCTTCCACCGCAGACGCGGCACTTGGCCTTACTTCGGCAGCTTTGGCCCGAATGCTCGTGAGCGAGGCAGTTGGCGCAATACCTATTAATTAGGACAGCGCGGAGTCGCCTAAAAGCCGGAAGACGGAGAAACCGTTGGCATTTTCTTAAGGCGTGAACTCCTCTGCAAACGCGGAACCTGTAAGCGGGTTGGTTGCTGAATGGCGCCATAGTAAACACTCTGTGTGTGGGAATAGATAAAAAAAAAAAAGGTAATGGGTTATGGATGATGCAGATGACTGTGACATACACCAGAGGACGACATGAACTGAGGACTAGTAAGAACGTCTGACGGTGGATAATTCTGGGAGACGTGAACAAAAGGAAGAGTCACTTGGAATCAGTGGCCTCCATCGAGACCCGGATCATCTTCGCGATCTGCCACTCAGGTCAAGCCATCTGCGCCTGGATGCACACGCCACTCGTTTGGTGGTAGATTTTCTTCCTTGATCACCACCATATCCCCCGTCTGATCGTCTCGCATTGGGGATTGCCATTTAATTCTTTTGTGGAGCTCCTTTAAATACTCTTCCTTCTATCGAAAGCAAAACTGCTGATGTAGGGCCTTTAGCCGCTGCTACCGGTTAATAATGGAAATGGGGGATTCTTTAATCTCGGGCTCGGTCACGGAGAGGAGCGGCCCACCCACTAAGAAGTGCCCAGGGCTGAGAGCTACAAGGTCAGTGTGGTCTTCGGACATTGGAGAAATAAGCCTCGAGTTTAAACAGGCCTCATCTTTTGCTAGGAGGGTAGTTAGTTTCTCAAATGTGTATTTCCCAACACCCGTCTGCTTGTGTCTTGAAGCTTTTGACACCTGCCTCCCATAGCCCCTCATATGAGGTGCGCCGGGCGGGTTGAAGTGCCACGTCACATTTTGGAGACTATACTTGCAAAGTACCAATGCCCTCGTGGCTTCAATGAAATCCTTGGATAAGGACGTTGAGGCTCAAACGAACGTTTTGCCGTTGTCAGAGTGTATGTGGTGTGGACAGCCACGTCGGTCGGAGAAGCGCGAGAAGGCTGCCAGAAACTTCTCAGTGGTTAAGTCTGACGTAGCTTGTAGATGGATAGCTCGGGTCCTAAAGCATACAAAAACGCAAACATACCCCTTTGTTACCTTGCAACCTCGACCGACATAGCTTTTAATGTCAAATGGTCCCGCGAAATCAATGCCCGTGTGAGTGAAAGGCCTGGAAAATGTGGATCTCGCAGAGGGCAAATCTCCCATCAGCTCAGTCTGCAGCTTCTTTTTGTAGATGGTGCACACTCGACAAGAGTAAATGTTTTCCTTTACAAGATTCCTCAGCTTAGGAACCCAATACTTGGAACGAATCTTTCGGATCACCAACTGATTACCCACATGTAAGGATATGCGATGGGTAAAAAGGACAAGAAGTTTTGAAAAAATACACCTTGCTGGAATGATGATTGGATGTTTCTCATCATAACTTAGCATCTCAGACGTTCGTAAACGTCCGCTTGCTCTTAGACACCGTGACTATCGAAAAAGCGGTTTAAATTGGAGATGCTGCTTGAGACTGGAATTCGTCGCTTGTTGCTCAAGGCCTCGCTTTCTGTTGCAAATTCACTTCGCTGAGTGAGCCCAATTAGCCGCTCTTGGACGTCAGACAACACTTTTGCAGAGAGTTCTACCTTCACGTCGACATGTTGCTTGCGACACCTTCTTGCAAACCGGAACACGTAAGCGAGAACCTCTCTAAAATGTCAGTTGTGGGAGGCGCTATAGCGATGTTACACTTTATTTGGTGTTGTTCGAGCTCGGTTTCTAGCTGGACCGACGAATTGAATGGTTGTGACCCAACCACTCAGGCCCGCAACACCAAAGGTCGTTGTTAAGCTCTTAAGCTCTTGGGCTGAGACGCCTCTGCTTGCCAGATCAGCCGGGTTATCTTCCGATTTCACATAAAACCACTGTTCTCTATTGGTTAGTTGATCAACTCTCGCAATTCTGTTGGCAACGAATATAGTCCAGGTGCATGCTGGCTTGCTTAACCATGCAAGCACTATCGTAGAGTCCGTCCAATAAAAAGTGTCGTAGTGAGTAGGAGGCATCTCGGAGAAAACTGCTGCAGCTAGTTCAGAGAGAAGCACTGCGCCACAAAGTTCCAAGCGCGGTATGGAAATGGACTTTACTGGAGCAACTCGGGTCTTGGATGAAAGCAGGGTTATGAAGCAGCCGTCAGTCGTTTCGACACGGACAAAAATGGCAGCACCATAGGCGCTCTGCGATGCATCGCAAAACTTGTGGTACTGCAATTTCGCTGCAGGATAAAATCGCACCCATCTTGGAAAGTGAATCTCTTTCAGGGCTGGGTACCCTTTAAGAAAATCATGCCACCTTGTGACAAGACCAGTCGGGAGAGGCTGGTCACAACTTAATACCCGCAGCCAAAATTCATGCATGAAAATCTTGGCCCGGAAGATGAAAGGCGATAACCATCCTGCTGGATCAAATAGTTTAGCTATCTGGGATCTCGTTTGGTGTAGTCTGTTTGAAGAGAAATTTCCCTCGGCAGGAAAAAGAAACTATCAGACGTCGCTTGCCAACGAATTCCTAGGGTTTTTGCTATACTGGCCTCTTGCAACTCAAGGAAGTCAGAACTGATCAAGTGGTCTTTTGGGAACCCTTGCAAGAGTCCCTTCTCGTTTAAGGTCCACTTTCGCCATGGAAACCCTGCACTTTCGAGGGCCAAACCGAGTTCTTTGATGGCTAGAACAGCGGACTGCTGCGTGTGGTTGCCAGCTAGAACGTCGTCGACATACATGAATCTGGAAATTATGTCACTTGCTCAAGGATATTGGTCAAGTACATCCTGAGTTACCTGTTGAAGCACGCGAATGGCCAGAAAGGACGCACAATTAACGCCAAAGGTCACCGTGTAAGGCTCATAGTCGCAGAGCTTCTCTTCCTTATCGCGGAACTGGATTCTTTGGAAGCGCGTATGATCGGAATGAACGAGAATTTGCCGGTACCTCTTGGTGATGTCGGCGTTGAAGAAGCGCCATTTGAGGATCAGGGTGGTCAAATCAGATTGCAGTACCGGACCTGTATGAAGGATATCATTAAGATTGTACCCGTTTGACGATAGATTGGAGGCGTTAAACACGACGCGAACCTTTGTCGTGGTGCTGTCTGTTTTGAAAACCGCGTGGTGTGGCAAATAAAAGTTGTTGGAGCCGTCGTTTGGAGAGACCAGATGCATATGACCTAAATCTAAATACTCCTGGATGACTGAATCGTACTGCTCTTATAAGGTGACGTTTTTGTTTAGCCGTGCCTCGTTTCTAAGGAATTGCGCCAATGCGATAGGCCTTGAATGTCCCAGGTTTATATTGCTAGGCTCCTTAAAAGTCAAGGAAACCACATTCCTCCCTTTCTCATCCCTTTTAGTTGTGTGCTGGAAGTTGTTCTCACACACCGAGCTGGATACCTCAAACAGCTTCACTGGAACATCCTCCACCTCGCAAAATTTGATGAGGATGCTGTCTAACCTCAGTGACAGACAATCGTGTCGGGAAGGAAGCTATTCTGTTAGTGGGATTCTCCGCGATTGGGCCGCAAAGAATCCACCCGAATATGGTCTCATTTGACTGGAAGCCGCCTAGAAAAATCGATGGAAGTAGATCAGCGCCTATGAGGATGTCAATTTGCGAACTCTGGTAGAAATTCGGATCTGCTAGTTGGGGGTTGGGCAGGTCCCTTAACGAACCTTCGGGTATTAGATTTCCAGCTAAATGTGGTAACAACATATGCGGGGGCTTCGATTTGTATTTGTGGCCTATGTTGGGAGCCTATGTTGGGAGCCTATGTTGGGAGCCTATGTTGGGAGCCTATGTTGCGCTTGCGAGGCTGAGCAGCAACAGTTTGGTTTACTCCCGCAACTTGAGCTTGGTTGGATCTATAGAGGAGCTTAATTAGGTTGAATAACGGTTCCGATAAAAAGGTTGCTTCTGATCCTGAGTCAACTAAAGCGCGTGCAGAGTACCTTATGCCCGGGTGGCAGAACTCTATGAGCGCCGTGCTCAGGAGGACTTCGCCGTGAACACGCCGGCGAGATACGTTTGGACGTTCGATGGAGTGGACTGTATACTTTGCTGGTGGTCAGGTATGGATGCTGACTGTAATGGTGGTTGGAGGTCAGGTATGGGTGCTGACTGGAGTTGTGGGGGGCCGCCACGAAGCAGGAGAGTGTTATGGCGACCTTTGCAAGAGTAGCAGTTGTGAGTACTTGTGAAGTCTCTTAACATGTGGGTTCTTGCAAAACAGTTCAAACAGAGTTTTTGCTGTTTTAAATACTGTTCCAGATCCGCGGCGGGCATATTTTGGAACTGGGGACACATACGGATGAGAGGGTTTTCTCTTGAACAAAGTCTACACGATTGTGGATTTACTGTGACCCTATTTTCAAAGTTGTGGATAATCCGCGGACCGCTTTCAGCTCTTGGGCCTCTAGATTGAGCCGCCACCGTAGGTTTGAAATCTTCAATTGCCTCAAGGGTTCGATGACGACCTTGTAAAAAAAACCTTGAAATCATTCCACCATGGAATCTCGAATGGTTAAAGGAGAGACTGCTCGCACAGAGACAGCGTCAATTTCGGCAGCCTCGAGGAGCACAGAAAGACCAGCAGACAATCCCATTTGGTGGTGTCTACCTTTGCGATTTCCAAGGCTGTCAAACACCCTTGGACTGTGCTCTCCAGGTGCTTTAAGGATTTCCCACATTCTTGGGAAACAGGGGGAAGATTGAACAGAATCTTAAGCTGGCTGTTGACAAGCAGTCGCTTGTTTTCAAAACGATTCTGCAGGTTCCTCCATGCTGATTCAAACCCTTCGATGGTTAAAGGAGATAGCGCAACGATGGACTTTCTTTACCACTCGTTTTCGAGTTGAGATGGAACAGCTTTTCGACGCCCGAAAGCGGAAAGTCGGCCAATGAACATAGTCGCCACTAAAAATTTCGCAGTCTATTGGGGGAACGCGGCACCAACTAGGACGAGGCGCCGGTGTGGAAGGCTAACGCTAGCGCTTTCAATCGTTTCGCTTAATGTTGCAGCGCATCGATCGAAGACCGAGTAACAGTAATCATACTTAGATTGCATGACTGTAATCGTGTCTTTACACTTTAATACAGAGAGGACCGCAGAGCACGTCTCGAACCCTCTCCCCACCTTGTGCCAGAGAGCCCGTATCTGCTCAACTTGGACCTTGTTTGTGTGAACGGACGGAAGTCCGTTGACTCTGGCTTCGAATTGACTTACTCTGTCGGTTAAAGTCACGAATTTTGTCAAAGCTATGTCAGCGTCTTCCTGAGCCATTTTTGCAGTTGATCTCGTTTTTGGAAGAGTTACGGATTTTAGAGAAGATACGGACTTCTCGCTTGTTGTCCTGGATGGACGGCTGATCTTAAGGGAGGGCCTTGTGGGTGGGCAGTGGCTACTCGCTGTGGGCTCTGACTCGGTATGAGGTGCCAGCTCTTGGGATGATCAACTGAAGCTCTGATTCCTCACCTTCACGGATGGGACGAGCCGATGGTCGTGAATGCTGGCGCTGGATAATGCGTGCCGAAGACTGAGTGGAAATAAGGCATCAACTAGGAAGTTGTGCTGCCGATGCGGAGTGACGCGTGACGAGCAAAAAAAATCGGAAACAGCGGCTTATCGATTTGAAAGTTATGAAGAGAAGAAACAAAAAATACGTAACCTCGGCCAATATACTAATACCGATATTTAAATGGATGCGATATATTGTGCTGGGATGTAAAATGGATATGTGCTTGGAGAATATATTTGGAACAAAATATGTGTATAGTCGGATAGGTTGAATCATACAATACTAGAAGACCTGGATGCGGAACACGTGGAGCCGGAACGCGCGAAATCGGAACGCAGTTTATTTCTTAGTGGCACTCTTCGAACAATTAAATTCGTCGTTATTTTTAAGGTTGTTGCCGTTTACAAACGCGGTTCACCTTAATTGGCTGATTTATTCTAAAAAGCGATATGCAACTCTGCGTAATTTCACTCACACTAATATTATATGTACGTATGTAGAAATGAATGTTGATATAAAAGACATAGTATAAAGCAACTAAAAAACAAGAAAGAAAGCAAACTTCGGCAAGCCGAAGTTCATATACCCTTGCAGCTATTGCAAGAATTAAACATTTGTGAAAACATTAAAATTATGATTTACTTGCGTAAATGTTTAAAAACATTGAAGCTATGATGATTTGCAGCTTAATTATTGGATAGTTATTTCATATATTTTTTTTATTTCTATATGATATAGTCGTCCGATTTTGATGAAATTTAAACCGTAATTCCAAAATATTTAACCAATACTATGTGTCGAACAACTAAAATTTAAAAAACAGCAAAGTTATAATTCTTTTTGTATTTATTTTTTTCGATTGTTCCGATTTTGATGAAATTTAAATTTGATTAAATTTAAATTTAAACTAAAAAAATAATTAAAAAACACCAAAGTTATAATTTGTTTCATTTATTTTTCCGATTGCTCCTATGGGAGCTATATGCTATAGTCGTCCGATCCGGCCCGTTCCGACTTATATACTACCTGCAATAGAAAGACAACTTTTTGGAAAGTTTCATGCAGATAGCTTTAAAACTGAGAGACTAGTTTTCGTAGAAACGGACGGACAGACTGACAGACTGACAGACGGACAGACCGACGGACAGACGGATATGGCTAGATCGACTCTCCTAGTGATGCTGATCAAGAATATATATACCCTATAGGTCGAAGATGTCTCCTTCACTGCGTTGCAAACTTCTGACTGAAATTATAATACCCTCTGCAAGGGTATAACAACAAATAACCCTTTATAATTATCGGGTGCCGCCCTCTATCCGCCCGTCCGACAAGTGCGGTTTCCACTTGGATAATTGCCTGTTGGCGCAGCGAGATGCGTAAGCCGGATTTGTTATTGCTTTGATGTTAAAATATTCGGATGTGTAAGGTAGGTATATATATATTTTTTTAATTTTTCACACAAAATGGAGTCCAATTGGAGTGCGGAGTGTGGGTGTGTGAAAAAAAATATATATAGAAATGGAAAACCTTGGAATTACTTAGCTGGTGGAAAACGATAAGCGGCGGGTCCATGCCATGCTGAGTCCTTCCAAGTGTTAAATAAAAATTCGGTTTCGGGGTTGAATTTACTGGCTGCTTCATGCACTTTATTTCTCTTAATGCTCTACAAAAATATGGCGTGAGGTCTAAGGGCTATACCTATATGGAGAGAGGTTTTACCAGGTTGGGCAACAGTGATGCCGAGGTAGCGATGTTGCACCAAGCCTGTTTCGACATGAACATTCTCCCCCCCGTTCATCGTACACGCGGGTGACGGAAAGGTTGAGAGCCTATGCCAAAGATACGTGAATGCGACTCACGGGGTAGCATGAATCCACCAAAGCTCGAGCGTCAAACCATTTTACATTGGAACCGACCAAAACTGACGCCGCTGGAAGGATGGTCACACTCGTGCGCTGCAGGATAGAAGCGAACGATGGACCTGTAGCAGGGTCACTGAGCGCTGAGCGTGACGACATTGTCAGCGACATCCTCTGCTGCTGCTGTTGTCGTGCTGCGCGCGGCGACTGGGCTCTTGGATGTGCAAGAGGGTGTGATGCCTTCCACCGCAGACGCGGCACTTGGCCTTACTTCAGCAGTTTTGGTCCGAATGCTCGTGAGCAAGGCAGTTGGCGCAATACCGATTAATAAGGACAGCGCGGAGTCGCTTAAGGGCCGGAAGACGGAGAAACCGTTGGCATTTTCTCAAGGCGTGAACTTCTCTGCAAACGCGGCACCGGTAAGCGTGTTGGTTGCTGGTTGGCGCCATCGTAAGCACTCTGTGTGTGGGAATAGATAAAAACAAGAAAGGAAGCAAACTTCGACAAGCCGATGTTCATATACCCTTTGCAGCAAGAATTAAATATTTGGTATGTGCATAAGCCCTCTATTCCTTTCTGCACAACATAAATGTTCACATAAAAATAAAACGTTGGATGATTTTTATTAATTGTGAGCGCCGACGGGTAAATGTAAAGCTTGTATGTGTGTGAAGGTGCGAATGAAGATGATGTATATTTTACAAATTTATGCTCGAAAATTAGAATCGACAAAAGAGACGACAGGTATGTTTATATATATATATTTTTTTTTTTTCACACAAAATGGAGTCCAATTGGAGTGCGGAGTGTGTGTGTTAAAAAAATATAAATATAGAAATAGAAAACCTTGAAATTACTTAGCTGGTGGGAAACGATAAGCTGGTGGAATCCAGTTCTAAGGATCAAATGTAGGGGCGGGTCCTTGCCGTGCTGAGTCCTTCCAAGTGTTTAATAAAAATTCGGTTTCGGGGTTGAATTTACTGGCTGCTTCATGCACTTCATTTCTCTTAATGCTCTACAAAAAATATGGCGTGAGGTCTAAGGCTGAGCATATATGGAGAGAGGTTTTACCCGGTTGGGCAACAGTGATGCCAAGCTAGCGATGTTGCACCAAGCCTGGTGCGACATGAACAATCGTTAAGGCAGTAAAGAGTTTCATGGCCTTATTCGGGGTGCCTAAAAAAGATAGTCTGTGGCCAATGAGTGGAATTCTCTTCCAACTTGTTCAAGGACTTTTGTAGGCAGTACGAATTAGAGCTACATACTACATCCTTTCAGCAATCGTCGAGCAATTCTATAGTCGAAAGATTACACTCGACGATCACAGAAATATATCGACTAATAAACGAGACAAAAAGGAAAAAGAAACTTAAAACCAGGCATGAAGAAGTCCTAGATGAGGCATTTATAACTTAAAATAACGCCATTCATTCAGCAACGAAACTAACACCGAAGGAGTTGTTTACAGGGAGAACGCACAACTTCCTAAATAACGTGTCCTTTAATAACGAACACGATCATTTACAGAAGATTAATGCCTTTCAAGCGGAGCTTTATCCAAGAATTAAGCAAAAGGTTCAGCAAGAAAAGAACAAAAGAATAGAGGCGGCTAATATCGACAGACAAAACCCGGACACAGTACAACCAGGAGACAAAATATTTAGGAAGGAAAGCAGGAGGGATAAATTAACTCCTCGTTTTTCAAAACACAAGGTGATGAAAAACAACGGTCTCACACTAACCTCTACTAAACCACAAAAAATCGATATGGGAAAAATCAGAAGATTAATCAAACCAAACGAACAATAATTACAGGTGGTCAAGGATCATGGCCGCAGATAGGAAACTCGAGATCCGGCCATTGCTAGGAGAAGAACCACTAGCACTGATAAATCTAGGCGCTGCAAAGATAATAAAAACTCATGATACACATAGTAAAATTACAAGAATATCAAAAGGCAACAGAACAGTTGGAACGAACACTCACAGAGACTCGGAAACAAGGGACCTTGTTAAGGTTTTGCAAAACAAATTACAGATGATCAAGAGCAGATTATTTGAAATGGTTTTTTTTTTCAAAAAATGTTTAAGTGTTGAAAAATTATTGTAAAATTGTCATTTTAAATAGTACCTTTTGTTCCGTGGACTGGACTGGGGTAAAAATAAATCATTTTTTGCAGTACTTGGCTCCAATTCCGTTGATTTAAAGTTTGTTTTAACACTATCTTTTAATTCTAACATATAATCATTAGGAATGATTTTTCCTAATGTGGTTTCGTCTCTTTTAACGTATTTATAAGCTGGGCACGCCCACGGCCGACCGAAATGTTTATGTGGATGTGATATTTGGTATGTGCATAAGCCCTCTATTCCTTTCTGCACAACATAAATGTTCACATAAAAATAAAACGTTGGATGATTTTTATTAATTGTGAGCGCCGACGGGTAAATGTAAAGCTTGTATGTGTGTGAAGGTGCGAATGAAGATGATGTATATTTTACAAATTTATGCTCGAAAATTAGAATCGACAAAAGAGACGACAGGTATGTTTATATATATATATATTTTTTTTTTTCACACAAAATGGAGTCCAATTGGAGTGCGGAGTGTGTGTGTTAAAAAAATATAAATATAGAAATAGAAAACCTTGAAATTACTTAGCTGGTGGGAAACGATAAGCTGGTGGAATCCGGTTCTAAGGATCAAATGTAGGGGCGGGTCCTTGCCGTGCTGAGTCCTTCCAAGTGTTTAATAAAAATTCGGTTTCGGGGTTGAATTTACTGGCTGCTTCATGCACTTTATTTCTCTTAATGCTCTACAAAAATATGGCGTGAGGTCTAAGGGCTATACCTATATAAAGAGAGAGGTTTTACCCGGTTGGGCAACAGTTATGCCAAGCCAGCGATGTTGCACCAAGCCTGGTTCGACATGAACAGTAAACGTCTATAAAAGGGGGAGCTGACGAAAATGGGAAAACTCGATGTGAAATTACGACATTGACAATAGGGGATTGCAGTGGTCGGCAGCGATCCATCGGCATACGGAACAAATGAAGAGGTAGGGTAAAACAGCCACACGCTGCCGATCGAAATTCGGTCAAGCGCTCGAGATAGCTTGTGGGCAGCGATGACAAATGACAAAACGAACTGGACGGGCCCTATCTTTTTCCTAAGGCACGATCAATTTATTCTCGAGAGGGAAGGAGGAAGTGGTTTCTAAAATACCCACCCCGTCCGGTGAGCTGAGGCGGCACCCAGCGTGCCTACCCAGGACGCAACTCCCTCGGCCCAAGTCCTTTGGACTGGGCTAGTGCCCACCGACGTAACAAATGCTTATTCATTTTTTGTCACAAAATTTGATATCAGATATTTTATATGTTGAAGGTGACATTGTCACGACTTTTTTACCTTACACATAAATAAATTGGATTTGCATAGTTTCATGTCAATAGCTTTTAAACTTCAAAAATGTCACATAAAAATAGAAAAAAAGGTATATTTTCAAAGCTTTTGACAATTGTTCCTATGGAAGCTATAAGATATAAACGTCCGATTAGTAAGCGCTTTTACCCTGATCAAGGTATACGTAAATAATTAAGACTTGAAAAAATATATTTGAAAAGCTTGTACACTGCGCGAAATATCCTGAAAAATACCGATTTTTACCGATTACACCATATTGTTCTTATGGGAGTTTTGGGATATAGACGTCAGATCGGTACCTTTTACCCTGATCAAGTTATGCATAAAAAAATAAGATCTGGAAATAAAATTATAACATTTTAAGCGATTTCACAATATTGCTTTTATGGGAGCTACAGATTAATTCAGACATAAATCAAAGCCACATGCAAAGGACAAACTTCTCAAGCAAGTCTTACAGTACGTTTCTGTAGGATGCCAGAAAAGCTTCAACAAGGGGACATAGACATAGAAGAAGACGAAGACATCAAAATATTAGCTCCACCTGCATCAGCAAAAGAGTTTAAAAGTTCGCATGCAGCAACATCAGCGAGAGAGCGAGTTTAAATCGACTTCGCAGGACCAGTATTCGACTCTATGTGGCTAATCTGCGTAGACGCCTATTCACAGTTCCCATTTGTTTACAAATGCCGCAAACACGATGGCAGCAAGCATTATTTATCCCCTAATTGGTAAAATGCTCTTCATCGTTCGCACCACAAATGACTAAATAAAGCAACAAGAAATCCTGGTTCCACAGCTGCACCACAACAAGTATACCAAGCATCTACTTAGCCCAGTGTTCAGCAACCTTATCCTGAACCTGATACTCCTGAGGCAGATACAAAGAGCAAGACGTACACCCAGCAAAATTATAAACGAATAATTTTAGCACGAACGTTCTTGAAAATCGACCGAATAATTCTTAAAATTTTTAGGACGAACGTGTACAGAATAAGTACGGGTCATACTTTATAATAATATTTTAAAATGTTTTTTTTTTTTAATACATAGAAAAAACGATATTTTTCGCTTTATCCCTGCTTATAGTGTTTTTAAATAATATCAGAATTATTAAAAACAGTAAACTCTATTAAAAACTATTAACTTAACAAAAAAACAAGAACTATTAATTTAAAAGAAGAACATTTCGTTCTTAAAATAATTGGCCTAGGGGGTAAGTGTCTTGGAACATCAAACATTGGGTAAGATATTAAGAACCCGAGCTCAAATCCCAGACAAAGTTATAAATTTTTTTTTTTTTTTTTCAAACGTTCTGATTTTATTTAAATTTTTATCTAGTTGACCTCAAAAGTATAGCAAATAAAAGCTATTTGATTGCAAACAAATTGCTTCGAATTCTTATACGGGCGTGGTACACAGTAAGTTGTGATGCCAGTGTGGCGCAACCGGCTAATGCGTCTACGAATCCAAAGGCTTCGGTTCGAATTCCGGTTGGGTCGACTTGCAGAAATCAAAATAAGGTTTGCTTTTCTGTTTCCTTTACATATCAATTTATCATATTCCCTTTCATTCTAATTTCATAAGTTAAGTTAAGAAACTTTTATACTTGCATTAAGAATTTTTCGTACTCAAATTAATATCTTTCGCTCTTTCTTCAAGCACTTTTGAGTACTTGGACTGATGACGTTTATTCTCAAATGTAGAACTTCGGGATTGAATAATTCGTACTTGAATATAGCCTTTCGTCTTGAATCAAAAAAATTCGATTTTACCCTACCTTTGACATCGTTCGTTCTTGATTTGACATCGAAATTCTCGATTTTTTCTATGAGTGTACATCAAGCATACAGGTACGGCAAAGCAGACGAGTTCGCAAAGAAGTCGATTGTTTTCAGCTTAGGGAAAAAGCACAAATAAACTCAGTCTGATACAAGAACTCAACCTAAGCACAACGTATATAAGTCGGAACGCGCAAGGTCGGACGACTATATTAAATAGTTTCCATATGAACAATCGAGAAAAAATCAAAACGTATCATAGCTTTGTTGTTTTTCAATTTATTTTATATTTTCGAGATATAGTAAACTTTTATTATTTAATATTTAATAATATAGCTCCTTTAGGAACAAACGGAATATTACTAAAATATTTTTCAAATCGCTAAAATAGCTGCCATAGGAACTATCGAATAATTTAGCTTAAAATCATAACAGCTTCAATGTTTTAAAGCATACATAAATCGAAATTTAGATTTAAATAATATTTTATTGTTGCAATAGCTGCAGGGTTATATAAACTTCGGCTTGCTGAAGTTTGCTCCCTTTGATTTTTTTTTTTTATTTTTTAGTTGAGTATAAGTTGCTAGTTTTTTCCCCAAATTAGGTTTTTGTTTTTGATCAAAATCTGTTGAATACATCCAAACCAATATACTTGTATATCCCAAAGCTGCCATGGGAACGATCGGTTAAAATTTAATACAGTCAAATGTTTCCAAAAAAGTATGCATAGATATAACTTTATTGAACCATTATATAGGTTTTATGTCATTTTGAATCCACCCCTTGTCTGCAAGGGATAGTTCTCGTTTTTGTTTAATATAATATAACTTTTTATTTCTGTGTAGCAAGCAGTTATGTACTTAAATGCGTATATCAAAAAGTCATTCTGCATCACATAAGGTAACATGTTTCGATTCTGAACCAATTTTTGAAAGTTGCTGGTGAAAGTAGAAATTCTGCATTATTACTTTTGCCAAATTGGTTCGGGTTTATATGGTATGCTATTGTCCATTTTGTTGATTTGACTGGCATTTGGAAACCTTATTTGACATTTTGATAGGGCTATATCTCTTAAACCGAAAGAAAAAACCAATGAAAGAAAAAAAAGGCCACCAAAATTACCTAACAAAATTTCATCTTTGCCCCAATATTGCACAAATTATAATTTTTAATAATTTGTATACAATATTTAGTCAATAATAAAAGAATTACAAGATTAAAAAAAACAACGAAAGGTGACAACAAATGTCCAAAAATAAATGATTTTTGTTAAGTTTTGTGGTCATATCGTGTTGAAAAAAGACAAAAATTAAAATCGTAATTTTAAACTGTCAAATTATTAATAAGTCAAAACGAATTTTTAAACAAAATTAATTTAAGATACAATTTTTTTTTTAATTTTTTTTCTTTTTAATATTTATATTTTTCCATGGGAGCTGTAATAGTCGTCCGGTTTTTATAAAATTTAAACCGTAATTCTAATATATGTAACCATTACTATATGTCGAAGAGCTAAAATAAAAAATTTGAAAAAAGCCTTTTTTTCATATTTTTCCGATTCCGATAAGTACTACCAGTAAAAAGTCAACTTTTGGGACTAGTTTGCGAGGAAACGGACGGACAGACGGGTCGGAAATGTCCCCTTCACTGCGTTGCAAACATTCTAAAGAATCGTGTACAGCCACACGAGATTGTAACGTACACATCTAGAAGGTGTACGTTACAATTATTAGTAGGATGTAAGGTTGTAGTTGTAAGCGTCATATTCTAAAAAATAATAAATACTAAGTTGAGACAGAACATTAAGTCATAGCTAAGTTCTAAACACAAATGGCAACGCTAGCCGATATTTAGCATGGTCATAGAAAATACTAGAAAGTAAGGAATATACCAGAAATCCTGAAGGTGAGAAAAAGGGAACTTGGGGAAGGTAGTCACACAACGAGCGAGTTTCCGGTCTCTTGTGTCGGAATGGTAAGACGGGACAGACGCGTCTCCCGCGGTAATTTTTCGTATAATTCGAGGTAGCACGCCGCGATCGCGCGACCGCACGTGACAAAAACAAACAAGTGGATTTATCAGTGCTCAAAGGGTAAGGTATATAATACTTCTCTACGTCGAAAGAAAACGTTGTAGGGGACTCGGAGGATATTAAATGAATAAAATCTATGAAAATAAAGATATGTGTGAAAGTGGAATCCTCGTTTGTGATTTTATTCGTAGTTGATCGGTAGTTTCCCACCTCGTATTATTTGCGACCCGCACGTGAACACCCATCCCGTCTGTGCTATTACCCTTGCTTTCTTCCTCGTAGTGCACGCGACTCGTACGTGGAAACCCGTCCCGTCTGGTCTAATACCCTAGCTTCCCTCCCCGTAGTATTTGCGACCCGCACGTGGACACCCATCCCGTCTGGGCTAATACTAGCTTCCCTACTCGTAGTATTTGCGACCCCCACGTGGACACCCGTCCCGAATGGTCTACTACCCTAGCTTTCCTCCTCGACCTGAGCGTGGTCATCATTCCCGACCAATCGATCGTGTCACCATCCTTTTCCCTTCAATCTGCCGCCGACCGACAAATTCTACCCGGCTCGGCCTCGCCCGAAGGTCCAGCCCGTTGGACTTTTGACTCCGGAACAGGACACAATGCGATCAACTCCGTCATAGCTCTCTCTCACGACATCCATAAGAACCTTCGGCGTGACCCCTCAAACTACTCATTCACTCGTTGAATGAAACTCTCTAGTCTGGTGTTTCGGTGATTTACAAATTTCTTGTAAAGGACTTCTGGATCTGACTGAAATCTGTACCCCGGCCAGAGAGCATGCTTACAAGTGGCGCCCGAACAAGGACACCGAGACTAGCTAGAGAATCATCCAAGTGGCTTAAAGGACCACTGAAAAAAAGGTTGAGTCGCTCTCATCCGGCCTCAGGAAGGACTTAGAAAACTTGAGAAGGAAGTTAACGCAGGAATTACTCAAGTAACCCTACAGTGAGTACGAAGAAGCCGATTTTATTAGAAATCCAGGTATAGGAGTCCGCTGGATTTACGCTCGCCGAAAAGATAAACTCAGCTCTCCCGCCCTGGAGTTTGGTTTTAAAGCGGATGGTGCCGTCGAAGAGACCAGGAAGTCGTTCGCCAGCCTCGTCAACACAGGGTCGTTCCTCGTCAACACAGGGTGTGTGGGACCGACTGGCTCAGCAATATAGCAGTCGGGTTCCAAGCCCGAATCCTCCAGAAAGGAACAGTGAGACGGGACAATTCACGGAATCCCTCACCATTCCCATGGCTTCTGGGGCTACATCGATCGGGACTCCAGCCCGCCATCGAGGGATACACCCAAGATCGACACACGTCACCTGGATGCCGCCAGTTGACGACCGCTTGCCCACCGACCTACAAGGGCGAGACACACGGAGCAGCACGGCTCCCACTTAACATCTGCTACCCGAGAAGATGCACAAGTGGAATTTCCGGTTCGATGGGAGCTCAGATCCGTTGACTCTCATCGCCGCGCTCGATGAAAAGATGACGACGTACAGGATAAGTCCAGAAGACGTCCCCCGGGCTATGTCTGAAATCTTGGAGGGCCCAGCGGCACGGTGGTTTCGCACGATCCACCTACAGTCGCCTCATGGGAAATTTTCCGGAGGGAATTCCTCGATTTTTTCCTACTCCCTCGATATTTCGTGCGGTTGGAAGATGAGATACGGACGTGCAGCGGAGAGGGGAGCCTTTCATATCTTACCTGATCGAGCTCAGAACCAAGATGCAGCAAGCCGACTATCGAGAAGGGGACTAATTGTACCGAGCATACGAAAACATGGCTCTAGAATGCGGGCTATAAATTAAACGCAGTGAATTCGCGACTTGGAGACAGTTGACCCATATGGCCACAGAATATGAGAGTATCAAGCAACTCGAGTCGACTCGAAGTGAGACCATAGTAACCATGGACAGGAACCAAGAGGAACCTCAACTTTGCCGATCGGCGAAACCATTCCGGAATCCGGAGAATAAAACGCAGACAGGACACTGCCCCCACCCATGTCGGTATTCCTGTTGGAACTGTGGACGACCTGGAGTATTAACCATATATTGTTGCCGTCGAAATTCTCGGGATGGACTTCCTCAAAGTACCGGTGCGATGTTGGCGAGCCACCCTCGACTTGCAATCTGAATCCCAAGCGGTAGGAGACCTTCTGTTACAGCCAGTACTTATAAAGTCGCGAGGCAACCAGGAGAAATAGGTATACCCTGTTGGGGGCCCAAGTGGGGAATGCCAGGCCAGGAGGATCAGAGGTACTCAGCCCTATGCCTACGCGGGCTACGATCCCGAACATCGACGCCGGTGCGTGTGTAGACTATCGTCAGTTAAACGCACACTCAGTGCCCGACGCCTACCCAGTCCCGGTGACTGTGCTACTAAAGCAAGGACGGAAGTGGACCTGGGGACCGGAACAGCAAACCGCCTTGGCAGAAATAAAAGATGCCTGAGTACTGCCCCCGTGTTAGGTTGTCCGGATTTCGACCACGAGTTAATTTTGCAAACAGACACGAGCGACGTCGGCTTGGGCGTAGTTTTATCCTACGACACCGAAGTTCAAGAAAAGGTTATCGCATACGCTAGCCGCCGACTAACCCCCGCGGAACATAACTACACGACCACGGACACGGAGAAAGAGTGTCTAGCCATAATCTGGGCAATCATGAATATGCGGTGCTACCTGGAAGGTTACCGATTCGAAGTCGTTACCGACCATCTGGCTAAATTCTATTGAGAGCCTCTCCGGCCGAATAGCGCGTTGGGCGCTAGAATTGCAGCAGTTCCAATTCGACGTACGCTATCGACGAGGGAAATTGAACGTACGGCCGACACACTTTCTCGACAGCCTTGTGAGGTACTTCAAGGCGCTGTCAAACTCGAGGACTACTGCAACTTGATCAAAAAGAGGAAAGATCAAATACATGAAGTCCCCGAGAAGTTCGCCGACTATACGATCGAAAATGACCAGCTCTCCAGGAACATGGGTTACTGAGCTGACGACGAGGACTACTTCCCGTGGAAGCTCTGTGTGCCCACTTCTCGCAGAGGCCGCGTATTACATGAGTGCCACGATACTTGGGAGTCCGAAAGACGATCACGCGTCTGACGCAAAGGTAGTTCTGGCCCGGTATGCATCGCGACGCGAAATACCATGTTCGCCATTGTGAATCTTGTCAAAGATTTAAGACAGAACAGACCAAAGCGGCAGGTAAGATGCTTATCTTATGATGAATCTTTCGACAATCTCTGTGCGGATTTTGTAGGCCCACTGCCCCGGTCGAAACAAGGCAATTCTATGCTTCTGGTGTTTCACGACGTGTCCTCGAAATGGGTAGAATTGATCCCAACTCGGAACTCACCCCCGGATTCACCTCCAAGGAATCTTCGACATCGTACGAGCGGATCTTCAGCGAGCGTCTCTTAACCAGGCGAGACATTACAACCCACGAAGGAGACCAACGCTCAAGTCAACGGTCAAGTCTGGCTGGGACAGCATCCCTTATCGAAAGCGGCCGAGGGATTCGCCGCCAAACTTGCTCCCAAGTATGACGGTCCTTACACCGTCACGAAGTTCACATCTCCGAATTTGGTACGCCTGCAGCGCCCAGGAGATCGACGGCGGCAGTCCGCCAACATATCCCAGCTCAAAACATACTACGCAGAAGCCACTCCAGACAGGATCGTACACATCTAGAAGGTGTACGTTACAAATATTAGTAGGATGTAAGGTTGTAGTTGTAAGCGACATATTCTAAAAAATAATAAATATTAAGTTGAGACAAAACATTAAGTCATAGCTAAGTTTCAAACCAGAGTGGCAACGCTAGCCGATATTTAGCATGGTCATAGAAAATGCTAGAAAGTAAGGAATGTACCAGAAATCTCGAAGGTGAGAAAAAGGGAACCTGGGAAAGGAGTTTCCGTTCTCTCGTGTTTAGGAATGATGAGACGGGACAGACGCGTCTCCCGCGGTAATTTTTCGTATAATTCGAGGTACCATGCCGTGATCGTGCGACGGCACGCGACAAGAACAAACAAGTGGATTGATCAGTGCTCCAAGGTTAATGTATATAATATTCCTCTCCGTCGAAAGAATACGGTGTAGCGGACTCGTAAGAGGCTATTAAATGAATAAAATCTTAAAAAATAAAGAATGTGTGAAAGTGGAATCTCTCGTTTGTGATTTTATTCGTAGTTGATTGGTAGTCTTTACGGAAAAGCGGTTTAAGGGAAATACTTGATGCATTGATTGCGGAAGTATGTTGGTGGTAAAGTAAAATTAGCGAATATGAAGACACCCAAGACCCAATAAAACCATTTTTGAGGAAACACAGAAATCAATATGTCATTGAATCCCATATATGATAATGAAGACTCAGATGGAGGTTTTGAACCACATACCAGAAGACTAAGAACCAGGGGAATGGATATTGAGATTTAACTAATTTTTGTTTCGATTTCATACATAAAAATTTATATTTTCATTTAATTTCATATTTTTATTTCATTTTGACTTTCAATTGTTTCATTCGAAATAAAAACGAAAAAAAGACAAATTTGTAGATGTGTGGTTGAACTATTGACCTAAAAATGCATAAGAATTTTATAAAAATTGGTATCATTTGCGAATTTAATTTTAATTTGTATTTGTTCCGCATTTTTTTTACCATTCGATACCTACAAGTTTGCTTACGAAGCACAACAAATATTTCTCTCAGTTTACGAGGTATAGCCGTATCAAATTGTCAAATAAGGTTTCCAAATGCCAGTTTAAGCAACAAAAAGTATAATAGCATAAAATATAAGCCCGAGCTTTATATCATAAAGAAATAAAGCTGAATTTCTAATTTTTGCAAGTACTTTCAGCAGCAACTTTCAAAAATTAGTTCAGTATTTGTGTGTTGCACTGTGTAATTAAACTAAACCAGAATATATTGTTACCTGTATATTATCACATTTTCGGGTAGATATCCATTCCTTTTTTGATACATTTTTAAGGCAGTGTCAAAAGATGCGGTTAGTCCATTTACTATTTCTTCACTTTTTGATTGAACTACAGCTTTGCTATACCATTGTGTATACGACGTATTCATTGATGCCACAAATGCTGCAATACAAAATTATTATTAACTGTTAAAAAAAAGTCGAACTTTAGAAAAAGTTATCAATATTTGATATTTTTAAGAAAACGTCGATATAACAATATTTCGTTTAGCGACTATTCTTCATACATTTTTAAGGCCTTGAAAACTAAAACCAGAGTGGTAAAATCACTTATATCTATGATATGCTGTTGCTGTGGACTGTACTTAAATAAAAGCTGAAATCAAAAGCAAACAAGAAAAGAAATAAACTTCCGAAAATCAACGTTTATATTCTATAACACAATATATATCGATTTTTATGTTTGTTATAAAGTCTGCGGCTGTCATTCACACAATCACTAGCTGTTGCAGAAGCAGGGAGTGGCCTACGATCAAACCTAAAAAGAAAAAATATTTATTTTTACCGCCTATGAAATGAATATCAACGCTAAACAAAATACAATTTTTAAAAAGATCTTTTGGGAAAGTTTCATCCAGAAAGCTTCAAAACTAAGAGGACGGACAAACAGACAGACGGACATGGCAGCTATAGTAGGTGATTGCTGATAAAAAATTTGTTTAGATTTTTTGGATCGGAAATGAAGTTTTCACTATGATTAAAATTTATAGTAGCCTCTGCAATGTTAAGCAAATATATATAATTATTATTAAAATTATACAAGTTAACATCCGAAATAATACACTAGAAAAGAGTAACCACAACAAACAGCTATTCAATGCCCTCAATAAAGTTCAAACGAACTTAACCACGTGCGCTGAGCTTGCTACAATCAATAATTGTTTAACTTAAGCAAATTAGTTCTTAATCCAACTCAATAAAGAGAGGTTTAATTTTTTTTTTTAAGAAAATCCTAATCGAACATGGACCTGACTAAAACCGCGATAGGATAACAAGTTCCGCGACTCCTGAAGTTTGGAAGGTAAAATAATCTGACGTTTTGTTTCCTAATCAGTGAGAAGTAAAAAAGCAAAAATCCCGAGACCCAGAAGTTCAAAAAAAGCCATTTAAAAAACGCCGCACATTGTCACTCCTAAAAAAAAAACAAGACTTGTGCCCAGTGAAATAATCAGACCAAATAAACCCTTTAGTATCCCTTCGAAGGGAACGCAGAACAGCCAATTTTTAGAGTTGATCGAACTCAACTAAGTGCATACAATAAAAACAATAATAAAAATGCACCGGTCAATTAAATTACAAATTACAATAAAGCGACCAAGAGTAGCGACCGATAATATAAAAGACCGTCAGCAGAAAAACCAGGAGCGACAGAGACGTTGGCAGCGATGGATCGACGCGTAGCTACAATCAATAATTGTTAAACTTTAATCTTGGCTTATATATATTAGGTGCTAAAATAAATTGTAAGAAAACTCAAGTCACTTTCAATGACCAAGAGAATGTTAAAAAACAAAGAGGACCAGGTTGTCCGAAATGTTTAGCTGCTGTATACAAATATTTACCGAGCAAGAAGAAAGAGCTAGGCAAAAATGATTGAATGAAGTGAAAATGAATGTAAGCAAAAGGAGCGATTAGCTGTTGAATCGACTTCTATGATAAGAAACTTAGTGTATGCGGAAGAAATGGACGAAGAAAAGCTTAAAACTTCTGAACTGAGTTTGCTAGACGTTGCATGTCCTGAAAAAGTTTTACCGTAGGTAGAAAGAATCTCACACACCCTAAACTTGTCTCAGCCTTAGATCGTCGGCGGTTGAGTGTAGGAGACTCCATATACATTCTGCAGGCGGTAGTAGAAGCGCTTAATATGAGCAGCTTCTCCTAACAGCAAATCCTCGAATCAGCGAATTTGTACTGAGACTAAAAAGTCAAGGGCAGAAGCAACAGCTTCTTGCAATACCAAAACTAAAGAGTTCTTTAAAAAAAGATCAGGCCAAAGACATCTCAACTGAAAATTTAATACTATTTTGTATAAGCAAACGCGAAACTTGTGTGACTGCAGTAGGATTCGCGATCATCTATTTGTGATAACTTGTGTAAAACTTGTGGGAAAATGCGACAACGAAAGGGAATGGTTACGATGAAGTTCAGATGATCACTAAATTTAATATTTCAATAATTTCTCTTAGAACCTAGCTTATGCTACGGTGGCGAGAGACGGGGCGAATTCGCAAGAGCGAACGGACGAAAGCTTTATTGGCTCCCGCTCTCGCCTACAACTAGTGACTTCAAATAAAAGCGCCAAGTGCGCAAACACCGCCCCCTCTGAAGGAACGACGTCCTTCAGCCCAGAACGGGCAACAGGGCCAGTCGGTAGACTGTTCACCGATACTCCCCCTCTTGCGTCCTGACGTCCGCCACGCGAACCTTGTTATCGGCGCCGGCGTGCACCGCTACCACACGGCCTATCCTCCACTGCTGGGGCGGAAGGTTCTCTTCGGCGACGACGACGAGCGCTCCCACGACGATGTTGGGCTCCCCCTGGTGCCACTTGGACCGCTGCTGGAGGCTGGAAATGTACTCCCGGGACCATCGGTGCCAAAACCCGTGCCTGAGAGACGAGACACCTCGCCATCGTCGCAAGCAGGTCAGGCTGATCTGGTCCGGGAGCGCCGCTGATGGTGGGGCCAGAAGAGGGCCGCCGATGAGCAGATTCCCGGGGTCAGGGCCTCGCCGTGGTTCGGGTCGCTGCTTAGAGCTCCGAGGGGCCTGGAGTTGAGCACGGCCACCACGCAGAGCTGCTCCGCGGTCAAGAGGTCTTGGCCTACCTTCCGAAGGAACAGGTGCTTTGCAGAATTCACACCTGCCACCCATAGTATAAACGCAAACTCGCATCCATTTTTTTCATGCTAATGTTTCGATACCGCCGCCCTGCTCCTCCAGACGGGCTCGGAACTCCCTCATGTGCGTCACGTAATAATAACGCGACGACTTACGAACCTTTGAAATGTCAACAAGAACGCATCAGTGGTTAGGTCAGAAACTAATTCTAAGTGGACCGCCTTGGACGCAAAACAGACGAACAAGGCCACGTACGACTTGTACGGTGGCTTACCACGGATACGATACGTTGTGCTGAAGGACCACAAAAATCAACGCCACAAATATTAGACGGGCGGAGAGCTCGAAGTCTATCTGCTGGCAAGTTTCCCATAATCTGCATCAAGAATTGCGGCTTGCAGCGAAAGCAGCGCATGTACGACCGAACTGTTCGTCGGCAGACTTCTTGAGCATTAACTAGCCATATTTTCTCGCGCAGACGACTTACGAGATTTTAAACAACAACAACGAGAATTTGGCTTCGTACGGGATAGGAGCATTCAATAACCGACCCCCAACTCGTTGCAATGTCGAGGAACACCAATCTAATTTATTTTCCTGAAGAAAAGGGTTTAACTTTTGAATATTCGTTGCTACCGGCTTATTTTATTCGAATTTTGCTTATGTCGTCTCTGAATTCGTGAAATTGGATAGCTTCGACAATTTTCTCAAAAACGAAATCCAGGTCTCTTGGCGAAATACTTTTTTCAAAGGGCTTCGACACCTTTCTGCACCTTTGAACAAAACGAAAAACCCACACGAAAACTCTCAGAAGCTCCAGGTGCGACGAAAAGGACTCTATTTTGTGAAGCACATAATTTGGCTCTGGGCTGACTACGAGAGCTTTTGCCGATTTGCGTAGCTCCATCGACATTACATCAGCCGGCCGTTCGAAATGTTTATTTACAGGCCAATTATTTTCTGAGTCTAGCAAGAACGAAGGCCCACCGAACCAAATGGACGTTGTAAGCTCCTCTACGTCACATCCTCGGGACACTATGTCTGCTGGGTTGACTTTCGTGGGAACTTGTCTCCAAATTGCTTTCTCCGACCACTCCTGAATTTCTGCAACCCGGTTCGAAACAAAAACCGACAACGACGAGAGAAGGGTTTTAATCCAGTGTAAAGTGATCTCGGAGTCTGTCCACATGAAAACATTCTCAATGGGAGAATTTAGCAATGGCCTAACACGATTATAGAGACCTGCTAAAAGGTGAGCTGCACACAGCTCAAGGCGAGGCAAAGTTTTCGTCTTGAGGGGAGCTACTTTCGATTTGGCGGTCAATAAAGACACTTTCAAACCTTCAGCAGTTTGAGTCCGAACGTAGATGCACGCTCCATACGCTCGCATGGAAGCGTCAGCGAAACCATGTATTTGAATCGGGACTTGTGGATCTGTGTTGACGAATCGCGATACCTAAATTTTTGGCAGCTGCAGAAGCGTCGCTTTAAACGTCTCCCACGACGTGAGCAACTGCATCGGTAGCGGCTCGTCCTAATCTAATTTTCGAAGCCACAGAGTTCCTGCAACAACATCTTTGCCTTTGTGACCAAAGGGCACAAGACGCCAAGTGGGTCGAAAAGTCGAGCAGTCACCGACAAAATATTTCGCTTTGTCGCGCGAAGATCCAGGATAGAGTTCAACCGAAATTGTAAGTAATCTTTAACCGGTAAACAAACCACGCCAAGGTCCTTAGTTAACTCTGAGTCTGCCATAAGTGGCATTGCAGCGTCTATCATATGCGGATAACTCTAAGCAGTTTGAAAACCACTTTGACAATTCAAAGCGTGCCTCTTGCAAGACGTGACAAACTTCGTCTTGAAGACTTTGCAGGTCCTAAACGCATCCGGAGCCAGTCCACAAATCGTCAACATAAAAATCATTCTGAATAACCTTTGCGGCTTTTGGATGAGTTGCTTGCGCCATCTCTCCTAGCCGCATTAAACACCGAATCGACAAAAAGGGTGCTGGCGAAGTTCCATATGTAACGGTGTTCAACTTAAAGATTTTCAGGGACTCAGAAGGATCTCGTCTCCTTACTATGAGCTGGAAGTTACGATCAGCTTCGTACACTATCACTTGGCGATAAATCTTTTTGACGTCGGCCGCAAGGGCAAACTTATGTAATCTAAACCCCCGCAGAGTCGAGTACAGCTCCTCTTGGATAGTTGGGCCTACCATTGAGATGTCATTCAACGCTACCTGCGTAGAAGTACGGCTCGATGCATCGAAAACTACTCTCAACTTAGTTGAAGTACTTTGTGGCCGTAAAACGCATTGGTGCGGAATGAAATAGTGCGGAGTATTCGGAATTTTGTCATTGGTGGAAGACATGTGGCCCAGTGAAACATATTCCTCCATGAATTAAAGATACATCTTCTTCAGCGAAGGTTCAGCGAAAAAAATCTACGTTTCGCAACTTCGTATGACGAACCAAGAGTATTTGGGTCAGATTTGAATGGCAAACGAACCGAAAATCTACCGGACGACAATCTTTGAGTATTGTTGTTGACAGAGTTGTTGCTCAGGAGTATGGACTTTACCCTTGGGCGGCAAGTCCTCCACAGACAAAATTTCTGCAGGGTTGTGTCATTTGACTCCAACGCTTCCTCCTGGCAGCTGAGATATACAATTTTTTCAGCGTTTTTATTATTTTCAGAGGCACATCTAGCTGACACTATCCAGCCGAGAGCTGTCTTTTGTAAGATGGAGAATTCAGGCCCCTGCTTTATCTTGCCAATATATAAAAGTTCAAAGAACGTATCAGCGCCGATAAGCATATCTATTTTTTGGGGCTTAAAGAACAATGGATCTGCCAACTGAATATTTCCAGGCACCTTCCACCCGCTGGTATTCACTGCTCGATCCGGATGATAACCAGAAATATTTTTCAGGATCCAAAAATCGGACGATAACTGGCTGTTCCCCACTCTCGACTTCACAATCGTGTGTACTTTTTTGTGGCTTGGGCATTAGTTCCACCAAGGCCTCGTACGCTCCTACACAAGTCCTCTCTTGTAATTTTGAGCCTCTGAGCGAGCTCATCGCTCACAAAATTTATTTGTGAACCAGAGTCGAGCAACGCTCGAGCTAATACAAAGTCGCCAGATTTTGTTTGAACGCTCACAACAGCAGTTACAAAAATGACTCGATCCGATACAGTCGCATGCAAAACCTGCGAAGTGGATGGAATCTCCTGCATGAGCGTGGGCTGAGAAGGGGCTGCCAGAAGGTGTGAGGAAATGCACACTCTACATCTGTTCGATTTGCATTTTTTGACCGTGTGACACTTTCTTAAGGAGTTAATGCATTAGAGGGGCTCTTTTAGCGAAATCGAATCTTTGCTGAACTGTTAGGTCTGCGAAGCAAGCGCACTTTCCAATCTGATGTTCAGCTGAGTTGCAATACACGCATTGAACAGAGTCGTTCCTGGCAGCGACAAACGAAAAACTCCTGTTTACATTCTTCTTAGGGTTAGATTGGGTCTGCTGAACAGTTTTGGGCTTGGAAGCCTCTTCCGCTATCATGTGTTGGTATCGCCTGTTGACAACCGCCTCACATTCGACCTTGCTCATTATGCTCATTATAAAATGCGTCTATCATCCACAATAGACAGCAAGGAGTCATACAAGGCTGTGACCGTGTCGATGAGGGTTCTAAAGACTGTAGCTGAAGACTGGCAAATTTTTTGTAAATTAAACAGTGTCGATATGTTGTCAAAAAAAAATTAGACAATCATTATCATACACCGGCTTCAGACTAGCAAGGGCTTTGGGATAATTTTCCGCAGTGACTTGAAAAGCCTAACTGTTCCCAAAGCGTCTCCAGCTAAACACGAAATTAAATGATTGAATTTTTCAATATCGTGTAAAGTGTCATCTTTGTCAACAAAAGTTTCGAAAAGGATCATAAATTTTTTAAATTCGGAGTGTTTTCCGCTAAAAGTTGGGAGAACAACGCTCGGCATGCGGCATTGAGGCGGGCGAGTTGCTGGCGGAGCGGATTTCTCAATATTATGTTGTTCGAACTTATATAAAATTGAAATCAGCAATGACTTTGTCATTACGGCCCTCTCTTCCAACTTTTTGCGGTATACATCTTTTGTATCTTTTACTTCTATTTGGTTTTGCAAAAGTGAAGCATTTTCAATGTGTGTATTTAGAATCTCTAATCGACACTCAAGCTCAACCGGATTCACAGATTATTTAGCTTCTTTTAAATGGCGATACGTTCGGTTAAGACTTTTTATGCAAATATCTCGTTGGTGTTTAAGCTCTTCGACATCCTTGGTTGCCATTGCGTTTTGTTGGTAAATATTTATTTTTATTAAAATTATTTATTTGTTAAATAATCTAAATAAAATCAACGAGTAATATACCAGTCGCATGCAGTGTAGGGGAGCTAAGTGCCGAGAGAAGTACGACAAAAAAAATTTTTTATATTTTTTATATAAACCCTGCAACAGTAATATGCCGCACGCACGCAGTGTAGGGGAGATAACGCTCAAGCTCAAGCATACCGAAAAAACGAACAAACGTTTAAGCAGACCGAAAATTGCACTGCTGCAGCGATCGAGAACGAAAATGACCAAAGATAACTCGAAATAGCGGCAGCAAAAATTCTATTCCATTTATTTTGAAATAAGTAAACATTCTATTCCATTTATTTTGAAAATTAGTTCTTATTTTCTTAATTTAAGATCCCATATTTGGAATTTTTGTTAATATTCATCGGCTTATACATTTCGGAATCACAGTTTTAATTTAGCTAAAATTGGACGACTTTATCATATAGCTTCCATTGGAACAAAGGGAAAATTACAAAATTGAACAAAACATGTGTAACAGCTGTTTTCTTATTATTTGTATATATCTACTCGATATATTCGAGGTGGGCCAAAAGAAATCATCCGATGTTTTTTGGCCCTCATTATTTCTTAATGAAAAACATCGAGCATATCAGGTGTTGGTACGACTATTATTTATTTTATCATAAAAAAACTTTAATTTTACCCTGTTAGTTTTTTGCTCCACCGGCCTCAACAGCCAAATATATGAACATCTTTTTTTTCGAACTTTTACCCGCATTTCTCCGGAACCAAATGACTTTCTAAACTCTTTTGATCATTGGGTCTCTTTAAGTCTTTGTTTGTTGAATTCAATCACAATAAATTAGAAAATGAAGAATTTTTCATTTTAATTAATACTTAATACTGATCAATTATTTTATATCCTCTGAAATCTTTATTAAGGCTGCTGTGCAGCTTCTGAAGGGGCGAACACCAGATTGTAAATTGTACATTAAATTGTTTTGCTGGATAAATTGTTTTATCTGGGATGCCAATATTTGCTCAAAAGCTTAACAGAGATGTGGAAAAATCCCTTAGGGGTTGGAATTATTTTCGTAACTTTCCATAGTTCAGGGAAACCGACGTGATTGCAGAAGAATTCGCGATTTTGTTTACCATATTCTTTTTGTGAAAATTAACATTTACCACACACTAACACATTCGCGCCGGCTCGACAATCAGTGCTTATTATTCAACGTTGAAATTTTTCTACTGAAAATCTCAAATCGGCTAACCAGGTATAGAGTGCTCAAAGTTGAAAGTTAATCTGTGGCGTTTCGTCTAATTGTCTTTTGGCCCATCTTTCAACTGTTTGCATTCGTTTAAAAATCGGTAAATAGTGAGCATTCTAAACAAGTAATTAAGAAATTGCATGTACTAACAATTATAATTCTGCCATATATAAATATATTTCGAATTATAAGTGAATCGCTTTGGACCATAAGCACGCTAATAAAATACTCGCCGTCGACCCAATTAGTTTAAACTTAATGCCCAATTTTCGTTGTAGTGAGCACCAAATATAAATAAAAAAATCTGGAAAAAAGTCAAATTGTGAAAAGTGTAATTCCCAAAAATTAGCGACAAAAAGCCTCCGCCGCAGTTTGTCTGAATATTTTCTCGCGCCTTTCGGTATCAGGCTTATATATTCGTTGCCCTTAGTTATCGATCATTCTACGTTAGCATTTGGCTAAGAGTAGAGCCGCGTACCCATACACACCCACACCTCTGCCGCTTTTTCGAGTTATTTTTGGTCGATTTCATTATCGATCGGTAGAGTAGTGCAATTTTCGATCAGCTTAAGCGTTTATTCGTTTTTTTCGGTACGCTTGAGCTTTAGTGTTAGCTCCCCTACGTGTGTGCGGCATAATATACATATAAACAAATAAAAAAAAAATATATATAAAAACCCTATTTAGATTTTTTTTTGCTGTACTTCTTCTAATTGCCATTGCGTTGGCAACCAAGGATATCGAAGAGCTTAAATACCAACGAGATGTTTGCATGAAAAGAATATTTATCTTGAATTGTGTTTCCATGGGCCACATGTCTTTCAACAATGATTGAATTCCAGATACTCCCCACTATTTAATTCCGCTCCAATGCGTTCTACGGCCGCAAAGTACTTCAACCAAGTTGAGAGTAGTTTTCGATGCATCGTGGCGTACATCGACGCAGGTAGCGTTGAATGATATATTGATGGTAGGCTCAACTATTCAAGAGGAGCTGCATTCGACTCTCTTCGGTTTAGAATGCATAAGTTTGCCCTGGCGACTGACGTAAACCGAAATTTCCAGCTCATAGTATGAAGACGAGATCCTTCCGAGTCCCTGAAGATCTTTAAGTTAAACATAGTTATATATGAAACTTCGCCAGCACCCTTTTCGGCTGTTCGGTGTTTAATGCAGCTAGGAGAGATGGCGCAAGCAACTCTTCCAAAAGCCACAAAGGTTATTCAGAATGATTTTATGTTGAAGATTTGTTGACTGGTGCTGGATGCGTTGAGGACCTGCAAGTCCTTCGAGACGAAGTTTCTCAGGTTTTGCAAGAGGCAGGTTTCGAATTGGCAAAGTGTTTCAAACTGCTCTGAATAATCACCATCTGATAGCGCTGTGATGCCACTTACGGCAGACATAGACGTAACTAAGGCTCTTGGCGTGGTTGGTTACCGGGTGAAGATTATGACTCTTTCCTGAATCTTCGCGCAACAAAGCGAAATATTTCGTCGGTGACTGCTCGACTTTTCGACCCACTTGGCCTCTTGTATTGTTGCAGGAACTGTGGCTTCGAAAATTAGATTGGGACGAGCAGCTATCAAAGCAGCTGCTTACATGGTGGGAGACGTTTAAAGCGACGCTTATGCAGTTGCCGGAAATTAAGGTATCGCGATTCGTCCACACAGATCCACAAGTCCCGATTCAATTACATGTTTTCGCGAGCGTATGGGGAGTGCATCTACGTTCGTACTCAAACTGCTGAACGTTTAAAAGTGTCTTTATTGACCTCAAATCCAAAGTAGCTCCGCTCAAGACGAAAACTTTGCCTCGCCTTTAGCTGTGTTCAGCTCACCTTTTAGCAGATCCCTATAATCGTTTCAGGCCATTGCTAAATTGTGCCATTAAGAATATTTTAATTAATACAGACTCCGAGATCACATTACACTGGATTAAAACCCATCCCACGTCGTTGTCGGTTTTTGTTTCGAACCGGGTTGCAGAAATTCATGAGTGGTCGAAGAAAGCAATTTGGAGACAAGTTCCCACGAAAGTCAACCCAGCAGACATAGTGTCCCGAGGATGTGACGTAGAGGAGCTTACAACGTCCATTTGGTTCGGTGGGCCTTCGTTCTTGCTAGACTCAGAAAATAATTGGCCTGTAAATAAACATTTCGAACGGCCGGCTGATGTAATGTCGATGGAGCTACGCAAATCGGCAAAAGCTCTCGTAGTCAGCCCAGAGCCAAATTATGTGCTTCACAAAATAGAGTCCTTTTCGTCGCACCTGAAGCTTCTGAGAGTGTTCGTTTGGGTTTCCGTTTCACTCGAAGGTGCAGAAAGGTGTCGAAGGCCTTTGAAAAAAGTATTTCGCCAAAAGAACTGCATTTCGCTTTTGTGAAAATTGTCGAAGCTATCCAATTTCACGAACGAATAAATTATATTGGTGTTCCTCGACAGTGCTACGAATTGGGGGTCGGTTATTAAATGCTCCTATCCCGTACGAAGCCAAATTCCCGTTGTTGCTGTCTAAAAGCTCACAGCTCGTCAGGTCCTATGAGATCATGCTAAAAAGTGCAGCTGAAGAGAGCGTGCGTGTTTTGCGCTAGCTCCTGTGAAAGTTTTAAAGGCAAATAAAAAAAATATATACAAAACAAAATCTGTTGTATTACAAAAAAAGCGAGAACATGCTTAAACAGAATAAATAGTTATTTAACTCAAAAAAATCAATGATTAATAAAAACAAGTGCATAATTATTGTATAATAGTGACACGCTAAAGAAAAAGCTTAATGAGCGATAAACCAAATAAAGAGCATCGAAGCTCCACGGTCCGAAAGGCGGGTACTTCTCCTATATCTCAACTCAATTGCGAAGTGCAAAAAACGTCTAACTCGGGCCTACTGACGGTCGATAGCCAAAGAGCACGGTCTCGCTCCCCCTCTCTAGTTTCTTCTACACCTTCTTCTAAAGCGTGGAGTTCTCAGTATAAAACCCCCCACCATCAGACTCGACCACTGGCGCACCAACAATATGCAGTGATAAAACTTCTGCAATTGCACCAAAAGAAATAGCAACACATATAGCAACAGCAATTAACAACAGAGACAGAAACGGCTCTTTTCGCGAAACCGACTGCGAATTCGTCAATTGCAGCGTCAACAAAACCAAAACAACATTCAACAAGAGGCCCTGGCCATACAGACCGGCGTTGATCGCTACATCCAAATTAAGCGAAAGTTTAGCCCGCAGAACACCGGAGTTGGTAACAAACCAAAAATAAACCGCGTCCAAAGAGGTAACGAATTACCCGGGAGATTTAACGACAACAGATATGCCCTCCTAGATAAAATTCAACCAGAACTGGGTCAAGAGACCCAACCGAAACCTAAGCTCCCACCAATTTACATTGGGGAGAAACGCTTAAACGCCCTTGTCAACAAAATTGTTGCGCTGGTCGGGGACGGAAATTTTCATGTTGTTCCGCTTACTAAATGGATTATTCACGAAACCAAACTTCATTCCAAATCTTAAAAAAATTTTCGAGTTGTGTCCAAATACCTTTAGGAAACTTAGAAATACTACTACACGTACCAACTAAAAAGCAGTAAGGGCTGCCAGGTTGTATTAAATTGAAACGAGCCCGATGTAATGAAGTTATCGATGCCCATCAAGAAAACGGGTTTTCTGCAAAGAACGTTAGTAACATCATAAACAGGGACAAATAGCCACAGCCACTCTTCAAAGTAGAGCTAGAACCAGACAGCGGAGTTTTGAAGAAAAATGATGTGCATCCTATCTATAACGTGCAATATCTATTGCACCAAAGAATTACGGTGGAAGAGCCACATAAAAGGAACGGCCTAGTGCAATGCACAAACTGGCAGGAGTATGGAAATTCCAGGAAATACTGCACACTCCGATCATTCTGTGTAGTTTGTGGGACTTTCACAAAGAAGACCCCCAAAAGAGGAAATGTGGTAACTGCGGAGGAAATCACACTGCTAAATACAGGACCTGTGTGGTCTACAAGAAGTTGAAAAACCGCATGCGACGAGTGACAACCACGCGCCATAAAAATCCTCTAAACGCGTACACTTTACAAACACTTGTTCAAAAGCAGAAAATAGTGTTACGGTTGCTTGGAGCTAAGCAGTCCAAATAATTGATGGCAAATCTACGAATAACCATGGGGAACGCCTATGGCGTTTCCCGGCACAAACTTGAAATAAGACAGTTCCTGAATTTTAAACTTATCGATAATTATGCTACTGGTAGAGACGCACCTCACAAGCAAATACAACTTCCAAACTAGAGGCTACACCTTCTACCGCACAGATTATCCAGATGGTAAAGACCACGGCGGAAACGGCATCATAATCGCATACTGGCCAGCAGACCCCAGAAATGTCCCTGACTTAATAGATTTTGCGGTGACAAAAAACACTCCACGCGCTTTCGGATCTTTCATCTGACCATTCGCCAGTGCTAATAACTCTTTTTCAACTCCCAGAAACCACAGACGATCCCCACAAGCTGATAATGCACAGAACCAACTTGTTAAAATATAAAAAGTATGTAAGTTCACACATTGAAGCTTACATCGACTGCTCTAACGATGTTCTTGAAGATATACGCGTGGCAGCAGCCACTATTTCAACACCACAGGGGAAGGACGTGCTAACCAAACATTTCAAAACTAATCCACGAATTGAACAGCTTGTACTGGAAAGAGGCGACTGCGACGTGCTTGGCAATCCAAAGGATCACCATATTCAAAAAAGTCTTAAATTAGTTACACGCACACTAAACTAAGCCAACCAATACAAAATATCCTCACCCAAATCAGAGCTCTCCAATCGAAACAGTCACTCCGATAAGAAATTCATCAGGTAGCTGGGTCCACAGCGACGAAGATAGAGCCGAAACTTTTGCTTGACATCTCCGAAGAGACTTCCAGCCGAACTCTGCCACTGGTCCATTTGTATTACCCCAAACCGAATCTAAACTAATTCCATACTAACACTAATTCAGCCAAAGGAGATCGCTAAAGTCATCGGATAACTGAAACCAAAAAAGCTCCGGACGGTGACCTTGTAGCTCCAAATATGATCATTGAACTTCCAAACTCTGCTATCGAGGGTATATGTTAACTCTTCTATGTGAAAATACGTCTCGGCTACTATCCTACTGAATTAAAAAATCTACTATCATTATGATACTTAAACCCGGAAAAGACCACACGAGTCCGTCATCCTACAGACCAATTATTATATTATCGTGTCTGTCTGAATTGTTGGAAAAATGCACTCTGGGAGCACAAAATGTCAAACCGGCACTTAAATTTGGCTTCCGTCAAATTCATGGAACAATGGAACAATTTAAAAGAATAACATCAGAAATTCACACACACTGAATTCCTCGATGCATCTCAAGCTTACGATCGAGTCTGGCTCGATGGCCTCATGTATAAAATAAAAACAAACTTGCCAGATACACTCATAAACTACTTAAATCTCTACAACAAAGACTTCGCAGTCAGGTGCATCACAACAACATCCGCATGGAAGCGCACTTGGACCTACTAACAGAGTCCTACATATATACATCGGATATTCCTACGAACGAGCAGCTGCTAGCAACATCTACGTTCGCTGATAACTCTGCATCCTAATTCGTTCTGGGTTCCCAAACCGAGCAACAACACAACTAGCCAATCACCAACTCCGCTCTTAAGCCCATCTAGACATATGGCTCCCAGCTTTGGGGGAACGCGAGCAACAGCAATATAGACATCATACACTGCGCACAATCATGGTATTTTTGCAACCAAACATCCACAGGGACCTCGGCTTTCATGCAATAAAAGCATCCACCCAAAAAAAAAATTTCGCATAAATCATCTGAGAGGTGTTAATGCAGAGATCATGTAGTCCGATATTTAGTCCGGATCCGTACGTTCCGTATTATTTGTTTGAACTGTTTGGTGGAAAGATCTAATATTTACTGGAAAATCCCGGGTGTATTACATTGATTAGTTTGACTATGGGACCAAGATTATATATATTTATTGTTTACTCGTATAATGCCGTTATTTATAAATAAACAATAAAGGAAGCAAACTTCGTCAAGCCGAAGTTCATTTACCCTTGCAGCTATTGCAAAAATTAAATATTCTTGAAAACATTAAAATTATGATTGACTTGCGTGTATGTTTACATTGAAGCTATATGAAGCTTATTTGATAGTTCCTATGGCAGCTATATGATATCGTTTTCGATTTTAATAAAATTAAAACCGCAATTCAGATCTGTCAAATTATTAACTAATCATAAAGAATTTGTAAAAAAAATTACAAAATTAAAAAGTTAAATTTTTTAAAATTTTTTTTTTAATATTTTTATTGTTCCTATGGAAGTTTTAAGTTAAAGTCGTCCGATTTTCGTGAAATTTAAACCGTAATTCTGAAATATTTAACCATTACTACATCTCGAAGAACTAAAAAAAAAAAAATTAAAAAACAGCAAAGTTGTAATTTGTTTTATTTTTTTCCGATTGTTTCTATGGGAACTATATGCTATAGTAGTCCGATTTTGATGAAATTTAAACCGTAGTTCTGAAATATTTAACCATTATGTCAATGAACTAAAAAAAAAATTAAAAAACAGCGAAGTAATAATTCTTTTTTATTTATTTTTCCGATTGTTCCTATGGGAGCTGTAAGCTATAGTCGTCCGATCCGGCTCGTTCCGACTTAATTACTACCTGCAATAGAAAAACAACTTTGGGATAGCTTTAAAACTGAGAGACTAGTTTGCGCAGAAACGGACGGACGGACAGACGGACATGGCTAGATCGAATCTCCTAGTGATGCTGATCAAGAATATATATACTTTATAGGGTCGGAGATGTCTCCTTCACTGCGTTGCAAATTTCTGACTGAAATTATAATATCCTCTGCAAGGGTATAAGAATCATACTACTACGAATACTACAATTTCATAATCTTACCAGCAACAGAATTTCCCCGGTTGGATGAGTCATGATAGGAGTCGATACCGCAAACCATTACATTTTTAAAGGGTATTTTCACCGTCCATAACGATCCACCAATTTTACAGTTCATTTGTAACACAATTTTTTGTACAACAGAACGATTTTTCGATTCATTTAATAAGGTCTTTGCATTTATAACCTAAAAACAAATTTAAAAAACATACAAATATTACACATTAACAAATAAAAACAAGATAAAAATAAAACTTTGGCAAGTCAAAGTGATCCGTAACACGCATTGCTCCGATCACTATGAGTTTTCATTTAATATTTCATATCAAATTAGACCTCATTACGCTCCTGTTATCCTTTTTGATACAATGTAACGTACAATTTACCAAAATTACATTTGACTGTAAAATAAACGTTTTATACTCATTAATACCGTTGGGTCAAAAACCCAATTATTCGTTTCTCATAAACTTATTTCAATTATTGCACCCTTTGACTGTTAATAAACATAGAATGCGCTTTCCATCACTGTGATACGATGTTACCAGATAAAACAGAAGAAGAGTGTAACCTTCACACAAGGAAGTTGAGTGCAGCCAATATTTACATATATCATCATCAAAAACTTACTCTAAAACTAACACCGCCTGACTTCTTATTTATGCTCAAGAAAAAGCTCTTGTTTCAACAAATACTTTAAGCGAACTTTTTTTTTGCGGAAAAACGCATAAATCCTTACTTTACGCAACCCATTAATCTCAAAGAATCGTTTCAGGACGCTATCGCTTGTAAAGCATACAAAACTAAAAATGCCAAAACTATATTTTCATAGAGAATCATTTTATCAAAATAATGTGCCATGATAAAAAATTGTATATTTTAAACAAAGGGTAAATTAAGAACAAGTTTTAAACAAAAATTCTTTGGTATATTATCTAAAATCTTTTTTTGTAAAATTGTATATTAAATTAATGAATATTTAAGTGGTAAAAAAACCTCATATTCCAAATCATTTACCTACAACTAAAAGTGGTTCAAATTTGTTTGAAGTTGTTTTGAACTACAAGTTAATAACGTCTTTGGAGAAATCATTTAACGAGAACAACAAAAGCGACCTCGTATAACAAAATGCTTAACGGAGCACGCATGTTGGGGTGAGCGATTCTAAAATAGCAAAAAATGAAACAAAATTAACTTTTTGTCAGTCCGTTCCTTAGACAAAGCAACATTTACCAGGTGGTAATCAAAACTTAAAATACCGCATTAGTGGTTTTGCTGTTGTCCACATGCTGAGTTTATGCCGATGATATAAAGTGCCTTTAGGTCTGTAGCAAAATTGTAGGCAAACAAAAATGAAGAACGCATAAAAAAAAACCTCTGATAAGCTTCTAAATCCTAAAGTTTAATTTTGTTCACATGTTTGTAAATTTTTATTCAAATTATTATTATTATTATTATTTGTTTTAAAATTAATTGCGCATCAAAAAAATATTCTTTCATGAAAGTTGGCTTCGGGTCACAGTAAATGCCGAAGACTATCGAAATAATGTCATTGCTTTCACCTCAAAAAAGAGGGAGGAAGGGCACAAAAAAAACATTTTCTGAGTGTTTTCTTAAAACACAAGAAATGAAAAGCCCAACTATTATAACAAGATTGATAAAGTAACGACAGCTGTGACTAGAATTCGGGGTCGGACTAACTTGGCAAATTAGTTCGAATTTTTACCAAATTTTTGTTATTATTTAATACATTTTTTTGGTTTTTATAATAATAATCTTCAATATAAAACTCTATTTTCAGTTGTTTAGCTTATAGCTTCGAAGTGACAGCTAAAAGCATGAGCATATAACCAAAATCAAATAATTTTCAAAATAAAAAATAACATAAAATTTAAAAATTGTTTAGAGATTTGAAATTTTTTTTTATTATTTTTAATGCTGTATGTGCCACGCCCATTTTATAACCAGCATAATCTTTGGGCTTACCAGAAAATTCACCCCAAATTTCAAAAAAACCACCCAAACCGATTTAAGTCGTTCTAGATTGGCAAAATCAAGTTACAAGTTATAAATTGAATTTTTCGTTTTATTATTTTTATTGCTGTATGTGCCATGCCCATTTTATAACCGGCATAATCTTTGGTCTTACCAGAACATTCACCCCAAATTTCAAAAAACGACCAAACTGATTTAAGTCCTTCTAGATTGGCAAAATCAAGTTACAAGTGACCACGACAAAACGCTCGGGCTGAATTTTGTAACAATCTACGCTACACCTCAGTTCAAAGCCTACATGGTCACTGCTTCAAACAAGATTTTGCTTTCGGAAACAGTCCCAAAAAGCAACCCGAAACTAACATCCAATTACAGAGTAATCTCCTTTCAGGATGCGTTAGCTAAAGTTTTCTCTGCACTTCTGCTCGATCGGCTGAAAAACCGGGTAAGACACTGCGATATTCTAACTGAATTCCAAGCCGGTTTTGGAAAAGATTATTCGACAGTTGACAACATTTTTAGTCTACTTGTATAGCAAGATGATACATTGACAGCGGAAAAAAGTTGTGGTTATTTGTTTATTACAGCTGCTTTGACTCCATGGACAGAAGAACCCTGTTGTACAAGCTCAGTATAATTGGAATAACAACCAAATATTTAAACGTTTTCCAGAGCTTGTATTCGTTAGCAATTTCGGTCGCGTGTAGACGTGTTTTCTTAACGCTCCGGAAAAACAATAAGCCACTAAGTCGAAAACGTTCGAAAAAATTTATAAACGCGAGGTTTTGCGATTCACGATGCTAATTCGAATATCGTAAACTAAAGTTTTAATTAATTAATAATTAATATTACGCTCTATCAATAAATGAGTAAGAACGTGGATCAGCGCACTCAACGCCAAAAACAACAAGACGAAGCCCGTGAAAAAATTCAGAGAGAGCATGACAAACGTCGTCTCTCTTTGGCCCGTAACAATGCTTATTTCTCGTTCACGAGTAATACTCTAGAACCGAAAGTGCAAGAAAGTGCAAGTTTACTGACTGCCGAAAACCAGAGAGCTAGTTCTTGCTCTCCCGCCCTGTTTTTCACCGCTCAAACACCATGGAGTGAGCAATGCAAAACTCCAACCGAGCTTCTGCCACCTAGTGCAACAACAACAGCAACTATTTCGTCAACTACAACGGTCTCTGTCGCCAACAATGCAATAACGACTCCACTCTCTTCTTCTGCAGCGGGTAAAGCAACAGCACAACCAAGTGCAAAAATCGGGTCAAACGGCAAAAACAAAGCTACGGTAGAAAAAATTACAATTCCGCAAGCGGGTTCGGCCATGCAGACAGGCATGGATCGCTATATTAATATTTCCAAACGCAAGCTAACCCCCCCAACAAAATCTGACGGCAATATGCCCAAAATAAACCGTACCAACAAAGGCCCTGAAAATCTCGGGCCATTAAATGAAAATAGATTTTCCATTCTGGCGGAGCCTGAAACAGAGTATGAAGAATTAGCCCCAAAGAAACTTAAGCCTAGTCCTAGTCAACAAAATAGTTGAGCTTGTCGGGAAGGATAACTTTCATGTTATTCTGCTTATGAAAGGGAATATACGCGAAACCAAACTTCAAACCAAAACCGAAGATGATTTCCGAGCAGTGTCGAAGTACCTAAACGATGCCAAAACGAATTACTACACGTACCAGCTGAAAAGTTGCAAGGGCTTACAAGTTGTCCTCAAGGGAATAGAACCCGATGTGACCCCCTCTGAAATTATAGAGGCTTTAAAAGAAAACGGGTTTTGCGCCAAAAATGTTATAAACATTATGCACAAAAACAAGAAGCCGCAACCACTTTTCAAGGTCGAGCTGGAGCCAGACAGCAGAACTTTGAAAAAAAAAACACAATGCACCCGATCTACAAGTTGCAGTACCTTCTGCACCGTAGGATCACAGTAGAAGAGCCGCACAAACGGAACGGGCCAGTGCAATGCACAAACTGCCAGGAATACGGACACACCAGGGCTTACTGCACCCTCAGGTCAGTTTGTGTAGCTTGTGGAAACTGCCACGGCTCCGAACCCTGCCCTGCCAACAAGGGAGACTCTCTCACTAAAAAGTGTGTAAACTGCCAAGGAAACCACACAGCAAACTACAGAGGCTGTCCAGTCTACAAGGAGATGAAAAGTCGGATGCAAAGAGCGACAACGGCACGCCAGAACATTTACATTAAATCACAAACGACACCCGAAGTTTTCTTCGCAAAAGCAGCCAGGTCAATTACCACCAACAGCGTTTCCTACGCCAGTGCTCTAAGATCAGGCACAGCTCACATAGAGCCGAAAACTTTAACATACAGCAGGTCATGGGACAGCCACAAAGTAACATGGAAACTATGATGATAACTTTGCAACAAAATATGATGGAATTTATGTCCTTCATGAAAATCACCATGCAAAATCTAATGCAAAACCAAAATGTCTTGTTACAAATGCTTGCAGCTCAGCAATCCAAATAATAGCCTCCGAATAACTCTGTGGAACGCCAACGGTGTTTCACGGCATGTACCTGAAATAACTCAATTTCTGAACGAAAATCACATTGACGTTATGTTGCTGGCAGAAACGCATCTCACCAGCAAATATAACTTTCATATACGAGGATACACGTTCCACGGCACCGGTCATCCAGATGGTAAAGCACATGGCGGAACCGGCATCTGAATAAGAGACCGTATCAAACACCACTTTTACCAACGGTTTGCAAAAAATTATCTGCATGCTACATCGATAAAATTACAGTTGGGCACCAGCAACCTTGCCATTGCCGCTGTCTACTGCCCACCCCGCTTTACAGTCTCAGAAGACCAATTCATGGACTTCTACAATTAACTTGGAGAGCAATTCATAGCAGCGGGTGATTACAACGCCAAGCACACACACTGGGGATCCCGCCTTGTTACCCCCAAAGAAAGGCAACTATATAATGATCTCATCAAAACATACAACAAACTGGACTACGTTTCACCAGGCAGTCCTACATACTGGCCAACAGATCCTAGAAAATTACCTGATTTAATTGCTTTTGATGTGACAAAAAATATTTCTCGCAATCTAATATCTGCAAAATCGCTTTTGGATCTATCATCGGACAACTCACCAGTGCTAATAACTCTTCTTCAAAGCCCGGCATTAATCGAGCACCCTTGCAGGCTGACGTCGCATCGAACCAACTGGCTGAAGTTCAAAAAGTACGTAAGTTGCCACATCGAACTAACTCCACAGCTCAACTTCAAGGAGGACATCGACTGCTATGCCAATGCACTGGAGTCTGTACTCGTCGCAGCAGCCAAAGTCTCTACACCGCAAGGGAGGGATGGGCACACACACCAACACAAAACTAACCTTGAAATCGAACAGCTTGTTTTGGAGAAAAGACGTTTGAGGCGTGCTTGGCAAGCCAGCAGATCGCCATCCCCAAAACGTAGTCTTAAGGAAGCTGGTCGCAGACTTACCAGGGCTCTAAGGCACGAAGAAGAAAAAGCACAACGCCAGTACATTGATAAACTTTCACCCACCATCACCAAGCATCCCCTGTGGAGGGCCCACCCAAATCTAAGTGCGCCGGCCGAAACAGTAATTCCCGTAAGAGCCTCTTCAGGCAGCTGGGCCAGAAGCGACAAAGACAGAGCTCGTACATTTGCTTTACACCTTCGAAATGTTTTTCAGCCAAGCCCTGCAAATAATTCATTCACACTACCGCCGCAGTTAATTCGAGGTGGAACTGATACGGCGCCAATTCTTATCCAAACAAGCGAAGTTGCAAAAGTCATCAGCGAGCAATTAAAAACAAAAAAGAACCCAGGCGGTGATCTAATAACTCCTAAGATGCTAATTGAACTCCCAAACTGTGCAGTTAAGGTAATTTGTAAACTCTTTAACGGATTACACGACTTGGCTACTTCCCAAAAAAATGAAAAAGTCGGTAATCATAATGATCCCAAAGCCAAGAAAAGATCACACAATACCAGCCTCATATACACCGATAAGTTTACTCTCGTGTCTGTCAAAACTGCTCGAAAAATGCCTTTTGACGCGCATAATCCCATATCTGTAAAAGCACATCATTATTCCGACGCATCAATTTGGCTTTCGAGAAAGCCATGGAACAATAGAGCATAACTTGCTCTAATAACTTGCTTAACAGATTAACAGCAGAAATACGAACTGCATTCGAGTTTCGGGAGTACTGCAGTGCGGTATTCCCTGACGTTGCGCAGGCTTTCGACCGAGTCTGGCTCGATGGCCTTATGCATAAAATCAGAACGTTACTACCGGAAAACACTCACAGGATACTTGAATCGTACCTTTACAACAGAACCTTCGCCGTGAGATGCAACACTACAATATCCGACGATTACACGATAGAGGCTGGAGTTCCTCAAGGTAGCGCCCTTGGTCCAACTCTATTTCTCCTTTACACCGCAGATATTCCCACGAACGAGCGGCTAACTACTTTTACATTCGCAGACGATACCGCGATCTTAAGTCGGTCCAAATGCCCAATTCAGGCAACAGCACTACTAGGTGATCATCTCGTGGTAGTGGAGAGGTGGTTATCAGACTGGCGTATAAAAATAAATGCGCAAAAGTGTAAACACATAACGTTTACTCTTAACCGCCAAACGTGTCCCCCACGTTTACTCTTAACAGCCAAACGTGTCCCCCGCTAACTCTGAATAACACGCCACTTCCACAAGCTGATGATGTAACGTACCTTGGCGTCCACCTTGACAGAAGACTTACATGGCATATCGAAGCTAAGAAAATTCATCTAAAACTAAAATCCAATAACCTCCATTGGCTCATTAACGCTCGCTCCCCCCTCTGCCTGGACTTCAATTCAACGCTTAAGCCAGTCTTACGGCACCCAATTGTGGGGAAACGCGAGCAGCAGTAACATCGACATTATCCAGCGAGCACAATCAAAAATCCTGAGAACTATCACTGGGGCACCTTGGTATGTTCGGAACGACAACATCCACAGAGATCTTGGCATTCTACCCGTAAAAGATGAAATTTCAAAACAAAAGGCGTCCTACCGCACCAAGCTAACTTCTCATCCAAACCAGCTCGCCAGGGGCCCAGCCAGGGTTTCCAACCGGACCCGATTGCAACAAAATTACCTTCCAGCTCAGCAATAGTTATTAGAGCCCTTACATCCCGCGTCAGTCTACTTGACTGTCAGATATAGCTTTTTAATTTAAGATTTTATATACTTATTGTTAGTCTCAATTCAGAGAAGATTTAATAAATATAATGCATATGTAAACAAAAAAAAAAGAGCTTCTAGACGGATATTTTGGTAGCAGTGTGGGACTTAAAGCAATAATCCGAGTGATTTACCACTGAAGCTGGAGTTAGACAAGGATGTCTACTCAACCCTTCTCTCTTTTCCTTCTTTTTAAACAATATTACGGATCTCTGACATGCGGCATTCAGATAGGCGGATGCGAGGTTAAGGCGCTGTTGCACGCAGATGATTGTGATCCTCGTAGATTCACCACATCAACTGCAAACAATGATCAATGCTCGGCACAAATACTGCCTATTTGGGGGCTGCAAGTATACACTGAGAAGTCAAAAGTTTTGATTTTCAAAGAAAAAAAAACTGGCCAAGGCTAGCACAAAACGAAATGTGGAGCTAAGAGTCCAATGTGATAGAAATCGTCAAGACCTACAAGTATTTGGGAGTTTTGAATTACCACAACGGTTGCTTCAATCACTTTTTACAGGAACAACTCAAGCCTGTTGAAAGCCTGTTAAGAAAACTAAAAAAGATTTTTCGTTTACCCAGATTTGATCTAAATAAAATGTTATACAGGCCTGTCGCCGCTGCATATTTTTTCCATTTATGTTCCATTTATGACATGGTTGTATTCTGGTTTAAATAAACGACCAACAACACCTCGGTTCTCCTAATCCGATACTCCTTTCAAAAGTCAAAAGGTAAATAAACAAGATTTATACAGCCTTTTTGATATGTAAACTTTTGTCCTAATATTTGTTTGTTTGAATCATATTTTAGCTCTACCTGAAAATCGTTTGTTCTCCCACTTTTTAAAACACCTGTTAGTTAAGTGAAAACTGTACAATAAAAGCAAGATAAGCCTAAATTCAGTTATTTTTTTTAATACGCCAGTAATGCTTTCTTTTTATTCTCGAGTTCTTAAAGTTTTCTAGATTACGAAACTTAAAATATGTAAAATATTAAAATTTGGGAGTTGTTCAAAATTCAACCCATTATAATTAGCACTTCTGAAAAAGTTTTTGCTGTATTTGGTATTATACACAAACATATTTTTGTGATCAGGAGCACTGTGTTCTTCGGCTTTTTCAAAATACAAATCATATGACCACTGCTTATGCTGCTGTTGTACTATAAAACCGAAAACAACTAAACACACAAAAATGCCATAATGCATAAGTGAGGAGCGACTGTTGTTTGTCTGGGAGGGCATGCCGCGGACAACTTTGCAATCAGACTGCGCCGACCTTGTCAGCTCCGGCCACCAGCTACCAACAGGGATGCCGCCTGCCACCCACCAGAGATGCGTTCCCCAATCCCACCGGCCCGTCTTTTTCCCGACCCCCGGGGCAGGGATGTTGAAACCAAGATGTTATAGAAAATTATTTTAGCCTGTTGTATGACTTGCAATTTAAGCTTTACCGTAAAAGTTGGCGCGTTTACAGCGCTGCGACCATACATTACGCTTCGCTCGCCATTTCATTTGTAGTTATTGGCGCACTACTGATTGGTGAGTATTTTTTATAATATTTGACAAGTCAAGCTTACTCTCAGGGACAGGGAACATCCTGTGACTAGGAAGTGTTTAACAATTTAGGAAATAAAATAGAATTCCCAAAGAGGCATTACCTAACTGCGTGAAGATAATTTAATTAATAAATTTAATACTAGTTTGTATTAACGAACGCGAAACTTATGTTTATGTTTGTAAGTATTCGGCTGATTTATTTGCGATAATAACTTGTGTAAAAGTTAGCGATAATGCGACGACGAAAGGGAGTGGTTTTGATGGAGTTTAAATGATCACTGAATTTAATGTTATAATAGCTTCTCTGAGAACCTTACTAATGTTAAGGTGGCGAGAGACGAGACGAATTCGCAAGAGCGAACAGACGAAAGCTTTATTGGTTCCCGCTCTCGCCCTACAACTAGTGACTTCAATTTAAATAAATGCTGGAAGTGCGCAAACACCGCCCCCTCTGAAGGGACGAAGTTTTTCAGCCCAAAACGGGCAACAGGGCAAGTCGGTGTACTGCTCGCCGATACTCCCCCTCCTTGCTATCGGCGACGGCGTGCACCGCTACCGGCACGGACGACGACGAGCGCTCCCACGATGATGTTGGGCCCCCCTGGTGCCACTTGGAACGCTGCTGGAGGCTGGTGATGTACTCCCAAGACCATCTCTGCCAAAACCTGTGCCTGAGAGACGAGACAACTCGCCATCGTTGCAAGCAGGTCAGGCTGATCTGCTCCGGGAGCATCCGCCGATGAGCAGACGACCGGGGGACAGGGCTTCGCCGTCGTTCGGGTCGCTGCTTAGAACTCCGAATGCAAACTCTTTTGTTGATGCGAATATTTCGATACCGCCCCCTGCTCCTCCAGACGGGCTCGGAACTCCCTCATATGCCGATCTGCGCTGACGAAGTTGGTGGCGACGACTCACGAACCTTTGAAATGCCAACAAGAACGCATCAGTGGTTAGGTGAGACACTAATTCTAAGTGGACCGCTTTGGACGCAAAACAGACGAACAAGACCACGTACGACTTGTACGGTGGCTTAACACGGATACAATACGTTGCTAAAGGGTCCACAAAAATCAACGCCACAAATATTGAACGGGCGGAGAGCTCGAAGTCTATCTGCTGGCAAGTTTTCCATAATTTGCGACTCAAGAACCTTTGAAATGCCAACAAGAACGCATCAGTGGTTAGGTGAGACACTAATTCTAAGTGGACCGCTTTGGACGCAAAACAGACGAACAAGGCCAGGTACGACTTGTACGGTGGCTTAACACGGATACAATACGTTGGTAAAGGGTTCACAAAAATCAACGCCACAAATATTGAACGGCCGGAGAGCTCGAAGTCCATCTGCTGGCAAGTTTCCCATAATTTGCGTCAAGAGTTGCGGATTACAGCGAAAGCAGCGCATGCACAACCGAACTGTTCGTCGGCCGACTTCTTGAGCATCAATTAACCATATTTTCTCGCGCAGACGACTAACAAGCTTTTAGACAGCAACAACGGGAATTTGGCTTCGTACGTGATAGGACCATTCAATAACCGACCCCCAACTCCTTGCAATGCCGAGGCGCACTAATCTAATTTATTTTCCTGAAGAAAAGGGTTCAGCTTTTGAATATTCCCTGCTATCGGTTCATTTTTCTGAATTTATTTATGTCGTTTCTGAATTCGCAAAATTGGATAGCTTCAACAATTTTCGCGAAAGCGAAATCCAGGTCTCTTGGCGAAATACTTTTTTCAAAGGGCTCGACACCTTTCTGCACCTTTGAATAAAACGGAAAACCCACACGAACACTTTCAGAAGCTTCAGGCGCGACTAAAAGGACTCTATTTTCTGGCTCTGGGCTGACTACGAGAGATAGTGCCGATTTGCGTAGCTCCATCGACATACATCAGCCGGCAGTTCGAAATGTCTATTTGCAGGCCAATTATTTTTTGAGTCGAGGAAGAACGAATGCCCACCGAACCAAATCAACATTGTAAGTACGTCACATCCTCGGGACACTATGTCTGCTGGGTTGGCTTTCGTGGGAACGTGTTTTCAAATTGCTTTCTCCGACCACTCCTGAATTTCTGCAACCCGGTTCGGAGCAAAAATCGACAACGACGAGGGATGGGTTTTGATCCAGTTAAAAGTGATCTCGGAGTCTGTCCACAGGAAAACATTCTCAATGGAACTAGCCCGACACAATTATAAAGACCTGCGAAAAGGTGAGCTGCACACAGCTCAAGGCGAGGCAAAGTTTTCGTCTTGAGCGGAGCTACTTTCGATTTGGCGGTCAATAAAGATTTCAATTTCCAACCTTCAGCAGTTTGAGTACGAACGTAGATGCACGCTCCATACGCTCGCATGGAAGCGTCAGCGAAACCATGTATTTGAATCGGGACTTGTGGATCTGTGCTTTCGGCAGCATCGGCAGCGACTCGTCCCAATCTAATTTTCGAAGCCAAAGTTCCTTCAACAACATTTTTGCCTTTGTGACCAAAAGACACAAGAGGCCAAGTGGGTTCAAAAGTCGAACAGTCACCGAATAAATATTTCGCTTAGTCGCGCGAAGTTCCAGGAAAGAGTCATCCAACCGAAATTGAAAGTAATCTTTAACCGGTAACCAAACCACGCCAAGGGTCTTGGTTACGTCTGAGTCTGCCATAAGTAGTATACAGCGCTATCTGGGCAGTTCGGAAACAATGTCATTTCAAAACCAGCCTGTTGCAAGACCTAAGGAACTTTGTCTCCAAGACTTTGCAGGTCCTCAACGCATCCGGCGCCAGTCAACAAATCGTCAACATAAAAATCATTCTGAATAACCTTTGCGGCTTTTGGATGAGTTGCTTGCGCCATCTCTCCTAGCCGCATTAAACACCGAATCGCCAAAAAGGGTGATGGCGAAGTTCCATATGTAACTGTGTTTAACATAGAGATTTTCAGGGACTCGGAAGGATCTCGTCTCCATAATAAGAGCTGGAAGTTTCGGTCAGCTTCGACCACCATCACTTGGCGATATATCTTTTTGACGTCGGCCGCAAGGGCAAACTTATGCATTCTAAGCCGAAGCAAAGTCGAGTACGCCTGCTCTTGGACAGTTGGGCCTACCATCAAGATGTCATTCAACGCTACCTGCGTAGAAGTACTTCACGACGCATCAAAAACTACTATCAACTTAGTTCAAGTACTTTGTGGCCGTAGAACGCATTGCTGCGGAATGAATTAGTGCGGAGTTTTCAGAATTTTGTCCTTGGTGAAGGACATGTGGCCCAGTGAAACACATTCCTCCATGAATTAAAGATACATCTTCTTCAGTGAAGGGTCCTGTGACAATTTCCGTTCTAGCGACAAAAATCTACGTTTCGCAACTTCGTATGTCGAACCAAGAGTATTTGGGTCAGATTTGAACGGCAAACGAACCGAAAATCTACCGGACGACAATCTTTGAGTATTTTTCTGTTGACAGAGTTCTTTCTCAGGAGTATGGACTTTAGCCTTGGGCGGCAAATCCTCCACTGACAAAATTTTTGCAGTGTTTTGTCAATTGACTCCAACGCTTCCTTCTGGCAGCTGAGATTTATAATTTGTTCAGTCTTTACTTTATTTTCAGAGGCACATTTCCCTGACAGTATCCAGCCGAGAACTGTCTTTTGTAAGATGGGAAGTACAAGCGCCTGTTCAAAGAACATATCTGCGCCGATAAGCATTGTAACGAACTGATTTTCTTTGTTTCTCCGTTCGTCCCACTAAAATTATATAAACGTGACTGCTATATTGATCAGTGAAAACGCACAGAAAGATTAGGAATATACAATGATCTTTTCGTTCGTCGACTTGACCCTCGGCCGGGGTGTTGTATTGACAATGGGGAAATATTCTCCGCCGTCGGCTCCTTTCCACGTTGAACGTCTCGCTGGGTTGTGATCGCTGCGGAGAGGTGTCTCCCTCGCCGATTTCGCTCGCTATCTTTCTGTTGCCTTTGACTCGGTGGGACTACAGTGCTTAGGGCTGCGTCACTGTTCCCAGACTAGGGTGAACTGTGCTCTCAAGGCGTACGCCTTTCGCAGCCGCAGATTCTTGTCCCTTGATCTGTCCCGGTCGGTCGCACCGGACGTCGGCTCAGTTCCTACCTGACGGTTCAGGCGTACGCCGGAAGCCGCCAACGCAGTCCCTGGGTCAAACACCAGGTTTTAGACGAACGCTTCCACCCTACCCTCTCTGTCGCAGGCTTTAGAATTTGACGTATCTGATGCTCGCACGGTGCTTGTTGTTCGTCGTCCTGGGTGTCCTCGTTGTCCTTGCTCTGCCTCCGGTGTTGGTGTAGCGCTCACGATTCGGTAAGCTGCCGTTCTGGGACTCTAGCGGTGAACTGCTGTGCTCTCAACGCATACGCCTTTTGAGACTCTAGCTGAACAAACGCATGTCCTTCCGCTACGGATTGTTGTTGGCCTGCGGTCTTTTCGGTTTTTTGTCCTGTGCATCACCTTATTTTTAGCGGAGTATTAACGGATGACTCTGGCTTCATGCCCGACGCAGAATCTGTTTGCCTGGTTGCCTGGGTCACTGTACATCCTTGTGTCCTGCGTACTATAAAGACTCTGGCACCTGCCCGACGCTATAGTCCGCTCTTCTTGTCGTTGCATGCTCATGCTATCCTGCGTTCTATATAGACTCTGGCATTTGCCCGACGCTATAGTCCGCACCGCTTGTTGCTGCCTGCCCGTCCTTGCTTGTCTGTACCGAGTTCTTGTGTTTGTTAAGCTCACTGACGTGGACGGTTCGTTCCTTTTCTGTTTCCTTGAGGCGGATTTTACAAATGACTGGTGAGACGAAGTTTATCACTGTATACGGTACGTCATATCTCGGCCTAGCTTTGCCGCGAAACCCTCGGCTGCCTTCGACAAATGGTGCTCCTTCGCCCAGACCGTGTCCCCTATTGTGGGATTCCACTGCCTCCTTCGTAAATTGTAATGCCTGGCTTGATCCTGAGCAGCTTTCTCCTTGTTCCGGCGCACAATTTCGAAGATCTCCTTCATCTTATTTGGCTGTGCCGATGGTTTCCCTGTCGGAAAGGGCACTGGGCCTCCGAGGCTCTCGAGCCTGCGTGAGGAAACACGGGGAGTACCCTGTTGATTCCGACATACTTGATTTTACCGCTAGCATAATCTCCCGCCACTTCTCGTCCCAATTTCTCCGGGTTTGCCCTGCGAACTGAGCTATCATTGTTTTAACGGTACGGTTGGCTCTTTCTGTCGGATTTTCCTGCGGTGTATATGGCGCTGTGAACTTGTGCTTAATGCCCATATCGCTGAGGAATTTCTGGAATGCGCGGCTGGCAAACTGTACTCCATTATCCGTCATTACCAGCTTTGAGGCTCCGAACCTAGCGATGATTCTTTCTCGGAACGCCTTTTGAAGTGTTTCTGCTGATGCTGTTCGAAGTGGCACCAATTCTGTCCACTTTGAAAATCTATCTATCAGCACTAGCAGCATCTGATTACCATGCTTTGATCTTGACAATGGTCTTCCCAGCATCTTCCCAGCTGCCTGCATCTGGTTAAGTTTGCATTTAAAGCATGTCTCGCATTTTCGTACGTGTGCTCGGGCGTCCCTATGCATTCCTGGCCAGTAGTATCGAGCCGCCAGTCTTGCAATCGTTTTTCTACTTCCCACGTATCCAGGACGGTTTCCCTCAGCCCCCGTGGGACACAGAGCTTCCATGCTGTCACGTCTTCGCTGCCCGCTCTATGCGGGATATGCCTATATAACGCGCCTCCCTCCGTGAGGTAGTCCGGAAACTTCTGTGGCTGTGTGTTGATTTTCTCGCACATATCTTTGACCCAGCTGCATGCTCCCTGTGTGTCTTCCGGAGTTTTCTTGGCTATCCTAAAGGCTTCTGGCAGAGGCTGTTTCGACAGTGCATCAGCGACAACGTTAAGCTGCCCCTTCCTGTACAATATTTCAAAATCATACTGCTGCAGCTCCAAGGGACTTTTGATGCCGTTCAACCATTTAAGCGCCATATCCTTCCAGTATGGTTTGTGCTTCCGGATCACCCACACGAATGCCAGGCATTATTTTTCGCTGGTTGTATAGTTCTTTTCCACGCCATTCAGGGTTCGGCTTGAATATGAAATGACCTTCTCGCCACTTTCTGTTTCCTGCGTCAGAACTGCCCCTATACCATAATCGCTTGCGTCTGTCTGTAGAACGAATGGTTTATCGAAATCCGGGCATGCCAGCACAGGATCGGCCACTAGCCTTGCCTTTACCTCAGCGAATCCCACTGGTGATCTGTAGTCCATGTCCATTTCGTGCCTCTCCGCAATAGATTATTTAATGGTTTCACTATTCGAGGAAAATCGGGCACGAATCGCCTGTACCAGGATGCTACGCCTAAGTATTGGCGCAGTTCCCGGAGGGTTTTAGGTGGTTCCAACTCGGCTGCTACCTTTTCGGGATCGGTTCCGATTCCTTGATTTGTCACGCGGTGTCTCAGGTAAAGCAATTGAAATTTTTCGGGATTTATCCTGAGGTTCGCTGCTTTAGGCGTCGGAAAACTTCTCTCAAGTTCCTCCTGTGTTCCTCCAGTGTGCGTCCGATCACGATGATGTCGTCTTGGTACGCAAACGCGTGTGGTGACATCTCCGGTCATATATCCTGATCCAGTGCTCTTTGGAAAGTCGCCGAAGCGGAGTGCAGGCCAAATGGCATTACCTTGGAAAAGTCCCTTTCCTGGCACTGTGAACGCCGTGAATGGCCTGCTATTTTCTTCCAGAGGAATTTGCCAGTATCCATCTTTCAAATCTAGACTGCTTATGTATCTCGCCTCCCTCAACTGGTCCAATATGTAATTTATCCTTGGCATCGGATAAGCATCATTGATGGATTTGGCATTGATATGTCTAAAGTCGACACAAAGCCTCCACTGACCTGCCTTTTTCTTCACTATGACAATCGGGGAGCTGTACGGAGTTCTATGCATCCCTTCTCCAGCAACTCGTCGACTGTCGCATTGATTTCCTCTTAAACCTTTGGATTTTGCGGGAAGTATCTCAGTTTGATTGGTTTGTCGTCCTTCATGGTGATTCGGTGCTCGGCGGTGTTGGATGTTCCACTCATTGTTCGAATTTCCGCGAGCTTCTGCTCTAGGAATTTTTCAACATCGTATTCCTCAGAAGTGGTTTGCACCACTGCCACGGACAATTTTTCCTCTAACCACCCGTTGTGCCTTATCCTTTCTGGAATCACCATTGTATGTCCGGCACACCTTATTTCGGCGCCGACTTCTGTGAGGAAATTCCCTCCTAGCACCAGCGAGTCTACCACTCCTGGTAGGATCAGCAGGCTCATGGGCAATCGCTTATTGCCGAATTCGATCTCCACCTCGAGCTGCGTGTTTATCCCGCTGCACCTGCCATCTACCAACCTAACTTGCCTTCTCGTCCTTGTACTCTTTCCATAAGTAGCCAGTATATCCGCTAGCTCCTCGCTTATAAAGTTCGCTGTTGGTCTCATCAAGGTCTGCATGTCGACCACATAGTCCTTGAACGACTCTCCGAAACCCTGTTTTCTTTGTTTGAGCTTTGAGAAGAATCCCCTTGGCAGGAAATAATTTTGGACACTGCCGCTGAACTTTCCCCATGTCCTCCAGTGTTTATTGTGCGAAATAAACCACTTTAGGGCCTTGCCTTGCAGCAATTTTGGCATGGCTCGGTGAATGAGGTTCAGGTTCAAACCGTATGTGTTTGCTGACCATTCTATTTGCTCCATTGTTACGAACTGATTTTCTTTATTTCTCCGCACGCTACGAATGTGTGCGGCTAGCTCAGAAGATGTAAGTGTTCGTCCCTCCAAATTTATATAAACGTGACAGCCCTATTGATCAGTGAAAATGCACAGAAAGATTGGGAATATACAATGATCTTATATTCGTCGACTTGACCCTCGGCCGGTGTTTTGTATTGACAATGGGGAAATATTCTCCGACGTCCGCTCCTTCCCACGTTGAACGTCTCGCGTGGTTTTGATCGCTGCGAAGTGGTGTCTCCTTCGCCGATTTCGCTCGCCATGCCTTCCGTTGCCTTTGGTTCGGCGAGATTACAGGGCTTAGGGATGCGTCACCGTTCCCAGACTAGGGTGAACAAGCACTGTGCTCTCAAGGCGTACGCCTTTCGCTGCCGCAGCCTCCTATCCCGTGCTCTGTCCCGGCCAGTCGCATCGGACGTCGGCTCAGTTTCTACCTGACGGTTCAAGCGTACGCCGGAAGCCGCCAACGCAGTCCCTGGGTCAAACGCCAGGTTCTAGACGAACGCATCCACCCTACCCTCTCTGCCGCGGGCTTTAGAATTTGACGTATCTGATGCTCGCACGGCGCTTGTTGTTCGTCGTCCTGGGTGTCCTCGTTGTCCTTGCTCTGCTTCCGGATGTCTCGACTGGCTCCGCTCCTTGTTGGTTGCTGCCGTTCTGGGACTCTAGCGGTCAACTGCTGTGCTCTCAACGCATACGCCTTTCGAGACACTAGCCGAACAAACACACGTCCTTCCGGGCTAGTCGGCACCAGGACCTTGTACAATTCCTGCAGGACGATCAGGCGTACGCCGGAGTTCGTCAATGCAGTCCTTGAGGCAGGCAGCTAGTTCAAGACTACTTTAGCTCTAAGTTCCGAACGTCTCGACGTAGCGATCTTGTTTTCTTGATGACTCCGCACGGCTTTACTTGCTCCTTCACATTGTTTCACTGGTTACTGGTTCACTTGATGACTGTTACTTGTTGACTTGGTAGAAATCGACTGATCCAGCAGCCTGCCCTCGGCCGGCATATATAAGCCACTATTTACCGCTAGTTATCGGCGTCTCCTTGTCCCCTGGTCCAAATTCTACAGTTTTGCCGTTCGACCTTTCGCTCTCTGCCCACGGCACCAATATCAGGGTCCGAAGTCCGGTGCCGTCCCGTTACTTCCTTCTAGACACGGCCCTTTCACTACTCTCTTTTATTGCTGCCCCTTTCGGAATCTCCCTGCCCTTGTCTGGTGCTCAGGGCACTAATCTCTCTCGCTGCACTATCGTTACTACGGGCGAATTCGCCGCGCAACCGGTAACTGGTAGGCCACTGCTTGCATGCGCTTACTCTGCTTACTTTCTAACTTGTGGGGAGTTATTCAACTCCTCACAGCATATTTATTTTTTGGGGCTTGAAAAAGAATGGATCTGCCAACTGAATATTTTCAGGCACACTCCACCCGCTGGTGATCACCGTTTGATCCGGATGATAACCAGAAACAGTTCGACAGCTGGCTGTTCTATACTCGCGACTTCACAATCATGTGTATTTTTTTTGTGGCTTCGGCATTAGTCCCACCAATGCCTCGCAAGCTCATGCATACGTCCTCTCTTGTAATTTTGAGCCTCTCAGCGATCTCATCGCTAAGAGACCACTTTTGGTCTGAACGCTCACAACAGCAGTTGCAAGAATGACTCGATCAGATGCAGTCGCACGCAACACATGCGAAGTAGATGAAGTCTCCTGCATGAGCGTGGGCTGAGTCTTCGGTTTTACAGTTAGAAAATTTAATACTGTTTTGTATTAACGACGCGAAAACTTGTGACTGCAGTAGTTCGACGATGTTAAATTGCGAATTTGTGAAAACTATTTAGAAAGCTCGACGAAAAGGAGTGGCTACGATGATGTTCGATTGATCACTGACTATTATATTTCAATAATTTCTCTTAGAACCTAACTTATGCTACGGTGGCGAGAGACGGGGCGAATTCGCAAGAGCGAACGGACGAAAGCTTTATTGGCTCCCGCTCTCGCCCTACAACTAGTGATTTAAATACAAGCCAAGTGCGCAAACACCGCTCCCTCTGAAGGGACGACGTCCTTCAGCCCAGAACGGGCAACAGGGCCAGTCGGTGGACAGCTCGCCGATATTTCTCGTCCTGCGTCCTGACGTCCGCCACGCGAACCTTGCTATCGGCGCCGGCGTGCACCGCTACCACACGGCCTATCCTCCACTGCTGGGGCGGTTGAGCTCCCCCTGGTGCCACTTGGACCGCTGCTGGAGGCTGGAGATGTACTCCCGGGACCATCGCTGCCAAAACCTGTTTCGGAGAGACGAAACACCTCGCCATCGTCGCAAGCAGGTCAGGCCAGAAGAGGGCCGTCAATGAGCAGATGCCCGGGGGTCAGGGCCTCGCCGTCGTTCGGGACGCAGCTTAGAGCGCCGAGGGGCCTGGAGTTGAGCACGCCCTCCACGCTGGTGAGCAGAGTTCCGAGCTCCTCCGCGGTCAAGAGGTCTTGGCCTACCATCCGAAGGAACAGGTGCTTTGCAGACTTCACGCCTGCCTCCCATAGTCCGCCGAAGTGCGGTGCTCTGGGCGGTATGAACGCAAACTCGCATCCTTTTTTTGATGCGAATGTTTCGATACCGCCCCCCTGCTCCTATAGACGGGCTCGGAACTCTCTCATGTGGCGATCTGCGCCGACGAAATTGGTGGCGTTGTCGCACCACACCTTCTCCGGAATCCCGCGACGACTCACGAACCTTTGAAATGCCAACAAGAACGCATCAGTGGTTAGGTCAGACACTAATTCTAAGTGGACCGCTTCGGACGCAAAACAGACGAACAAGGCCACGTACGACTTGTACGGTGGCTTACGGATACGATAAGTTGTGCTGAAGGGACCACAAAAATCAACGCCACAAATATTGAACGGGCGGAGAGCTCGAAGTCCATCTGCTGGCAAGTTTCCCATAATTTGCGTCAAGAGTTGCGGCTTACAGCGAAAGCAGCGCATGCACGACCGAACTGTTCGTCGGCAGACTTCTTGAGCATTAACTAGCCAGATTTTCTCGCGCAGACGACTTACAAGAGCTCGTGGGCCCGCGTGATAGTTCGTAACGTGCAGGTATGACACATAAGATCTGACGAACTGTGAGCTTTTAGACAGCAAGAACGGGAATTTGGCTTCGTACGGGATAGGAGCATTCAATAACCGACCCCCAACTCGTAGCAATGTCGAGGAGCACCAATGTAATTTATTTTCCTGAAGAAAAGGGTTTAACTTTTGAATATTCGTTGCTACCGGATTATTTTTCCGAACTTTACTTATGTCGTCCCTGAATTCGTGAAATTGGATAACTTCGACAATTTTATCAAAAGCGAAATCCAGTTCTCTTGGCGAAATACTTTTTTCAAAGGGCTTCGACACCTTTCTGCACCTTTGAATAAAACGAAAAACCCACACGAAAACTCTCAGAAGCTCCAGGTGCGACGAAAAGGACTCTATTTTCTAAAGCACATAATTTGGCTCTGGGCTGACTACGAAAGCTATTGCCGATTTGCATTACATCAGCCGGCCGTTCGAAATGTTTATTTACAGGCCAATTATTTTCTGAGTCTAGCAAGAACGTAGGCCCACCGAACCAAATGGACGTTGTAAGCTCCTCTACGTCACATCCTCGGGACACTATGTCTGCTGGGTTGACTTTCGTGGGAACGTGTCTCCAAATTGCTTTCTCCGACCACTCCTGAATTTCTGCAACTCGGTTCGAAACAAAAACCGACAACGACGATGGATGGGTTTTAATGCAGTGTAAAGTGATCTCGGAGTCTGTCCACATGAAAACATTCTCAATGGGACAATTTAGCAATGGCCTAACACGATTATAGAGATCTGCTAAAAGGTGAGCTGCACACAGCTCAAGGCGAGGCAAAGATTTGGCGGTCAATAAAGACACTTTCAAACCTTCAGCAGTTTGAGTCCGAACGTAGATGCACGCTCCATACGCTCGCATGGAAGCGTCAGCGAAACCATGTATTTGAATCGGGACTTGTGGATCTGTGTTGACGAATCGCGATACCTAAATTTTTGGCAGCTGCAGAAGCGTCGCCCACGACGTGAGCAACTGCATCGGTAGCGGCTCGTCCCAATCTAATTTTCGAAGCCACAGAGTTCCTGCAACAACATCTTTGCCTTTGTGACCAAAGGGCACAAGACGCCAAGTGGGTCGAAAAGTCAAGCAGTCACCGACAAAATATTTCGCTTTGTCGCGCGAAGATCCAGGAAAGAGTTCAACCGAAATTGTAAGTAATCTTTAACCGGTAAAAAAACCACGGCAAGGTCCTTAGTTAACTCTGAGTCTGCCATAAGTGGCATTGCAGCGTCATATCATATGCGGATAACTCTAAGCAGTTTGAAAACCACTTTGACAATTCAAAGCGTGCCTCTTGCAAGACGTGAGAAACTTCGTCTTGAAGACTATGCGGGTCCTAAACGCATCCGGAGCCAGTCCACAAATCGTCAACATAAAAATCATTCTGAATAACCTTTGCGGCTTTTGGATGAGTTGCTTGCGCCATCTCTCCTAGCCGCATTAAACACCGAATCGCCAAAAAGGGTGCTGGCGAAGTTCCATATGTAACGGTGTTCAACTTAAAGATTTTCAGGGACTCAGAAGGATCTCGTCTCCTTACTATGAGCTGGAAGTTACGATCAGCTTCGTCCACCATCACTTGGCGATACATCTTTTTGACGTCGGCCGCAAGGGCAAACTTATGCAACCTAAACCTAAGCAGAGTCGAGTACAGCTCCTCTTGAATAGTTGGGCCTACCATCAAGATGTCATTCAACGCTACCTGCGAAGAAGTACGGCTCGATGCATCGAAAACTACTCTCAACTTAGTTGAAGTACTTTGTGGCCGTATTCGGAATTTTATCATTGGTGGAGGACATATGGCCCAGTGAAACATATTCCTCCATGAATTCAATATACATCTTCCTCAGCGAAGGGTCCTTTGACAATTTCCTTTCTAGCGACAAAAATCTACGTTTCGCAACTTCGTATGACGAACCAAGAGTATTTGGGTCAGATTTAAACGACAAACGAACCGAAAATCTAACGGACGACAATCTTTGAGTATTTTTCTCAAAGTGTTGTTGACAGATTTGTTGCTCAGGAGTATGGACTTTAGCCTTGGGCGGCAAGTCCTCCACAGACCAAAATTTCTGCAGAGTTGTATCAATTGACTCCAATGCTTCCATCTGGCAGCTGAGATGTACCATTTTTCAGCGTTTTTATTATTTTCAGAGGCTCATCTCCCTGACACTATCCAGCCGAGAACTGTCTTTTGTATGATGGGGAATTCAGGCCCCTGCTTTATCTGGTCAATAGGTAAATATTCAAAGAATGTTTCAGCGCCGATAAGCATATCTATTTTTTGGGGCTTGAAGAAGAGTGGATCTGCCAACTGAATATTTTCAGGCACCCTCCACCCGCTGGTGTTCACCGCTTGATCCGGATGATAGCCAGAAATATTTTTCATAATCCAAAAATCGGACGACAATTGGCTGTTCCCTACTCGCGACTTCACAATCGTGTGTATTTTTTTAGTTCCACCAATGCCTCGCAAGCTCATGCACAGCCCTCTCTTGTAATTTTGAGCCTCTGAGCGAGCTCATCGGTTACAAAGTTTATTTGTGAACCAGAGTCGAGCAACGCTCGAGCTAATACAAACTCGCCGCTTTTGGTTTGAACGCTCACAACAGCAGTTGCAAGAATGACTCGATCTGATGCATTCGCATGCAAAACATGGGACGTGGATGGAGACTCCTGCATGAGCGTGGGCTGAGAAGGAGGTGGCAACGCGAGATTTGAGTTTGGGGCATATATGTGTAGCAAAGTGTGATGTGAGGAATTGCACACTCTACATCTGCTCGATTTGCATTTTTTGACAGTGTGACCCTTTCTTAAGCAGTTAATACATAAGGGTGCTCTTTTAGCGAAATCGAATCTTTGCTGCACTGTTAGGGCTGCGAAGGAAGCGCAGTTTCCAATCTGATGTTCAGCTGAGTTGCAATACATGCATTGAACAGAGTCGTTCCTGGCAGCGACAAGCGAAAAACTCCTGTTTCCATTCTTCTTAGGGTTAGATTGGGTCTGCTGAACAGTTTTGGGCTTGGAAGCCTCTTCCGCTACCATGTGTTGGTATCGCCTGTTGACAACCGCCTCACATTCGCTCCAATGTGGAAGCGAAGTATTATCTAACTGTTCTTCCCATTTTCTTTTAGTTCCTGCATCGACCTTGCTCATTACCAGATGTATTAAAATAGCATTAGTAATGCGTCTATCATCCCCAATAGACAGCAAGGAGTCATACAAGGCTGTGACCGTGTCGATGAGGGTTCTCAAGGCTGTAGCTGAAGGTTGGGAATTTTTTGAAAATTAAAAAGTGTCGATATGTTGTTAAAAAAATAAAACAATCATAATCGTACACCCGCTTCAGGCTAGCAAGGGCTTTGGGATAATTTTCCGCAGTGACTTGAAAGGCCCTAACTGTTCCCAAAGCGTCTCCAGCTAAACACGAAATTAAATGATTGAATTTTTCAATATCGTGTAAAGTGTCATCTTTCTCAACGAAAGTTTCGAAAAGGCTTATAAACATTTTAAATCCGGAGTGTTTTCCGCTAAAAGTTGGGAGAGCAACGCTCGGTAGACGGCATTGAGGAGGGCGATTTGCTGGCGGAGCGGATTTCTCGATATTATTTTGTTTGCACTTATTTAAAATTGAAATCAGCAATGATTTTGTCATTACGGCCCTCTCTTCCAACTCTTCGCGGTATACGTCTTTTGTATCTTTTACTTCTATTTGGTTTTGCAAAAGTGAAGCATTTTCAATGTGTGTATTTAGAATCTCTAATCGACACTCAAGCTCGACCGGATTTACTGATAATTTAGCTTCTTTTAAATGGCGATAAGTTCGGTTAATACTTTTCATGCAAACATCTCGTTGGTGTTTAAGCTTTTCGATATCCTTAGTTGCCATTGCGTTTATTTGTATTTATTTGGTTGGCATCGAAGAGGTGTTGAATATTTATTTTTATTAAATTATTTATTTTAAAAAATAGTAATATACCAATCGCACACGGTGTAAGGGAGCTAAGTGCCGAAAGAATTACAGCGAAAAATATCTAAATAGGGTTTTTATATTTTTTATATAAACCCTGCGACAGTATATGCCGCATGCAAATTGGCAAAGTGGTTTTCAAACTGCCCAGAGTTATCCGCATCTGATAGCGCTGTAATGCCACTTATGGCAGACTCAGACGTAACCAAGACCTTGGCGTGGTTTGGTTACCGGTTAAAGATTACTTTCAATTTCGGTTGGATGACTCTTTCCTGGATCTTCGCGCGACAAACCCGTATATTTTGTCGGTGACTGCTCGACTTTTCGACCCACTTGGCCTCTTGTGTCCTTTGGTCACAAAGGCAAAGATGTTGTTGCAGGAACTGTGGCTTCGAAAATAAGATTGGGACGAGTCGCTACCGATGCAGTTGCTTACATCGTGGGAGACGTTTAAAGCGACGCTTCTTCAGCTGCCAAATTAAGGTATCGTGATTCGTCAACACAGATCCACAAGTCCCAACTCAAGTACATGGTTTCGCTGACGCTTCGATGCGAGCGTATGGAGCGTGCATCTACGTTCGGACTCAAACTGCTAAAGGTTTGAAAGTGACTTAATTGACCGCCAAATCGAAAGCTCCCCTCAAGATGAAAACATTACCTCGCCTTGAGCTGTGTGCAGCTCACCTTTTAGCAGAGCTTTATAATCGTGTCAGGCCATTGCTAAATTGTCCCATTGAGAATGTTTTTCTGTGGACAGACTCCGAGATCACTTTACACTGGATCAAAACCCATCCCTCGTCGTTGTCGGTTTTTGTTTCGAACCGGATCGCAGAAATTCAGGAGTAGTCGGAGAAAGCAATTTGGAGACACGTTCCCACGAAAGTCAACCCAGCAGAAATAGGGTCCCGAGGATGTGACTCAGAAAATAATTGGCCTGTAAATAAACATTTCGTACCGCCGGCTGATGTAATGTCAATGGAGCTACGCAAATCAGCAATAACTCTCGTACTCAGCCCAGATCATTTTCGTCGCACCAGAAGCTTCTGAGAGTGTTCGTGTGGGTTTTTCGTTTTATTCAAAGGTGCAGAAAGGTGTCGAAGCCCTTTGAAACAAGTATTTCGCCAAGAGAACTGGATTTCGCTTTTGAGAAAATTGACGAAGTTAACCAATTTCACGAATTTAGAGACGACATAAGCAAAATTCGAATAAAATAAGCCGGTAGCAACGAATATTCAAAAGTTAAACCCTTTTCTTCAGAAAAATAAATTAGATTGGTGTTCCTCGACATTGCAACGAGTTGGGGGTCGGTTATTGAATGCTCCTATCCCGTACGAAGCCAAATTCTCGTTGTTGTTGTTTAAAATCTCGTAAGTCGTCTGCGCGAGAAAAGATGGCTAGTTAATGCTCAAGAAGTCTGCCGACGAACAGTTCGGTCGTGCATGCGCTACTTTCGCTGTAAGCCGCAACTCTTGACGCAAATTATGGGGAACTTGACAGCAAATAGACTTCGAGCTCTCCGCCCGTTCAATATTTGTGGCGTTGATTTTTGTGGTCCCTTCAGCATAACGTATCGTATCCGTGGTAAGCCACCGTACAAGTCGTACGTGACCTTGTTCGTCTGTTTTGCGTTCAAAGCGGTCCACTTAGAATTAGTGTCTGACCTAACCACTGATGCGTTCCTGTTGGCATTTCAAAGGTTCGTGAGTCGTCACGGGATTCCGGAGAAGGTGTGGTGCGACAACGCCACCAACTTCGTCGGCGCAGATCGCCACATAAGAGAGTTCCGAGCCTGTCTGGAGGAGCAGGGGGCGGTATCGAAATATTCGCATCAAAAAAATGAAGCGAGTTTACCGCCTAAGCACTGCACTTCGGGGGACTATGGGAGGCAGGCAGAGCGCAAGCTCTTAAAACATTTTTAAACAAGAAAGGAAGCAAACTTCGGCAAACCGATGTTTATATACCCTTGCAGCTAAATAAAATAAATATTTATGACATCAGTAAAATTATCATTTACTTGCGTATATGTTTAAAAACATTGAAGATGTTACTATATGTCGAAGAACTAAAAAAAAACACAACAAAATCACGACACTTACAACCTTACCAACACTCGGCTAATACAAGCACAAAAAAATAAAAGTAATGACGAACAAGTTTGTCGATCAGTGGCCAAGTATCTCGACACCGGAAATTTAAAATACTACACCAACCAACTTAAAAGTAACCAAGAACTACAAGTGGTTATTAAAGCAATCGAGTCAAATGTCCCTATCGACGAAAAAATGGATGGCCTAATGAAAAGGGCTGTTAAAATGGCTTTGAAGATAATAAATAGAACCAAAGTTCAAGGTAGAGTTGACGGCTTTAAGTACCCAGTACTAAGTTCACCCAATCTACAAGCTTCAATATTTACTTCACCTTAAAATCACTCCACAAACGCAACGGACCCCTCCAATGCACGAATTTCCAGGAATATGGACCTACGAGAACCTATTGCACTCTTCGCGAAGTTTGCGTTGCCTGTGGGGATGCACATCCAACTGAAGCGTGCCCTGAAAATAAGGAAACCACACTACCAACTAAAGAGGCTGCCCTGTCGTGTGTTTAAATTATAGCCCAAATGGATTAGAATCAATGCTGGTAACTATAACAAACACAAACAAACAAAACAGTAGCTATACAGGAAATCCTGCAGGAGCATATGCACACTCAAAATCTGCTCCTCTTAATCCAACTAAAATCTGTTTAGATGGTTTCTCTAAAACAATCTTTTAAGAATGCAAATGGCATTTCACAGCACAAACATTAGCTTTTGAAGTTCTTAAATCAACACGACATTGACGCCATGCTCATATCATAGACTCACCAACGACAAACCATCCTGATGGTAAGGTCCATGAAGGTACTGGTATTCTGATCAAGAATCGAATAAGGCATTACCAATTGCTGTCGTATGCTACCGCAAGTGGTTAAATAAACATAGCCGCTGTATATTGTCCACGGCGCTTCTCCACCTCCGAGGCAGAACTTGTAAAATTCTTTGAGCTATTGAGATGACCCCTTTATAGCAGCTGGTGACACGCACTGGAAAACTAGTCTCATCCACCCCAAATGAAGACAGCTTAACAACGCTAAAATTACACCACGAAACAAGCTAGACTTTATCTTCCCAGACAGGTTTACATACTGGCCCACGATCCTAAAAAGAACCGTCACTTGATTTTGCTGTTACAAGAAGAGTGCCCAAGTCTCAAAATCTCGCGGAACACTTATCAGATCTATCGTCGGATCTTACTTCACCTGTATGACCATGCACAGCTGTCAGAACTCCCACACTTTTTAACTTCTAGTAAAATAGATTGGATTAAAAACAGAAAGTATATTAGTACCCATATTGATTACTGCCCGTAAAGTCGTGTCTTGTAAAGAAGAAATTGACAGCTCAGTAGATGCGGTAGTGTCTGTTATGTTACTGGCTGCACAACACTCCAACTATAATTGCTAATAAGCCTTCCAAAAGCAGTCGTGATTCTAGGCATATTGAAAAACTGTCCCAACCATCGTTATATAGGCCAATCAGCCTTTTGCCGTGTCTCTCGAAGATATTTGAAAAGCTGCTCCATAATACCATCCTAATGCACCAATTTGGTTTTCTCGAAAAGCACGGAACCATGGAACAAGTTAACCGGATAGCCTCCGGGATACGAAATGCATTTGAACGACGAGAGTATTGCTCCGCTGTTTTTCTAGATTTCGCCCAGACTTTCGACCACGTTTGGTCGGTCTAATTCATAAAAATAAAGTTAGACTTCCACAAAACACACATATAATATTGGCGTCATACCTGCACGAACATTTGCTGATGATACTTCCATTCTAAGTCGACGCAACGCAAAACTCATCAGCTCATCAAGGCGCATACATGTAAACGAGCTACATCAACAAGCAACTGAATTAACATACCTTGGATAGACGGCCTACTTGGCGTAGGCATATTGAAGCTATGTAAAAATAAATGTACTGAAATTTAAAGCTGGAAATCTACACTTGCTAATAAACGGCCGTTCAATACTAAAACTGGAGTACAAAGTACATTTGTTCAATGCAGTCCTTAAACCAATTTGAACCTATGACTCCGAACTATTAGGAAACGCATGCTTTTGTAACTTAAAAATAAATTTAAACGAGCCATAAATCTGGGAAAATTTAATTCCACCTTAACGTGGGATGACCATGTGTACAAAGCCACAGGAAAAGCATATGGCCTGCTCAGGCAGCTTTCCTTATCCACAAACCTTATACCACAGAAAATCAGCATGCTTGTAGCGAAAACCTGCATAATTCCAACGTTGTTTTACTGTATTGAAGTATTTGGTTCCTGTGACGCCATAAGCATGAGAAAACTAAAAGTTACCTTCAACTCAATTGCGCTATATGGTTTTAATTTAAACCGCAGGGAGCACATAACATATTACTCAAAAAAAATTTTTGAACTAAGCCTTGAGTCATGGATTAAGTTAAAAACCCTCTTATTTCTGCATAAACTCGTGACTAAAAAAGGAGCCGCAGTACTAAATTGAACATGTGCAACTGGCTTCGCCTGCTAGAACAAACAACATTGTTTGCAAAAGATTGAAATTGACGATGACGGAAAAACACTTTTTCAGCCTGTTCGCTATTGGAATAACCTCCCAAACAATATTAAAACTTTATGAAATGAAACGCACTTAAAAAACGAACTTATAAGCTATTTAAAGGGTACAAGCTAATTCTTATTATTTTTTTATTCTTAATTTATTATTTTTAATGTTAATCTCAATTTGTTTCAAATTCAATTCATTTCTTTATGCTACTCATATCACCATAACTAATTAAAAGTATTAATCTGTAAATGTTAAAATGCATTGTTATTGTAACGTAATGTAATGTAATTGTATTTAAATTATATTGTACGAATCCCAAAGTAATTAAGTTTAAGTGTAACAATCACAAAGTGACCGATGAATCTGAAAAGACTTAGTTCACAATTCAATTCAATTCAATTCAATTCAATTCAATTCAATTCAATTCAATTCAATTCAATTCAATTCAATTCAATTCAATTCAATTCAATTCAATTCAATTCAATTCAATTCAATTCAATTCAATTCAATTCAATTCAATTCAATTCAATTCAATTCAATTCAATTCAATTCAATTCAATTCAATTCAATTCAATTCAATTCAATTCAATTCAATTCAATTCAATTCAATTCAATTCAATTCAATTCAATTCAATTCAATTCAATTCAATTCAATTCAATTCAATTCAATTCAATTCAATTCAATTCAATTCAATTCAATTCAATTCAATTCAATTCAATTCAATTCAATTCAATTCAATTCAATTCAATTCAATTCAATTCAATTCAATTCAATTCAATTCAATTCAATTCAATTCAATTCAATTCAATTCAATTCAATTCAATTCAATTCAATTCAATTCAATTCAATTCAATTCAATTCAATTCAATTCAATTCAATTCAATTCAATTCAATTCAATTCAATTCAATTCAATTCAATTCAATTCAATTCAATTCAATTCAATTCAATTCAATTCAATTCAATTCAATTCAATTCAATTCAATTCAATTCAATTCAATTCAATTCAATTCAATTCAATTCAATTCAATTCAATTCAATTCAATTCAATTCAATTCAATTCAATTCAATTCAATTCAATTCAATTCAATTCAATTCAATTCAATTCAATTCAATTCAATTCAATTCAATTCAATTCAATTCAATTCAATTCAATTCAATTCAATTCAATTCAATTCAATTCAATTCAATTCAATTCAATTCAATTCAATTCAATTCAATTCAATTCAATTCAATTCAATTCAATTCAATTCAATTCAATTCAATTCAATTCAATTCAATTCAATTCAATTCAATTCAATTCAATTCAATTCAATTCAATTCAATTCAATTCAATTCAATTCAATTCAATTCAATTCAATTCAATTCAATTCAATTCAATTCAATTCAATTCAATTCAATTCAATTCAATTCAATTCAATTCAATTCAATTCAATTCAATTCAATTCAATTCAATTCAATTCAATTCAATTCAATTCAATTCAATTCAATTCAATTCAATTCAATTCAATTCAATTCAATTCAATTCAATTCAATTCAATTCAATTCAATTCAATTCAATTCAATTCAATTCAATTCAATTCAATTCAATTCAATTCAATTCAATTCAATTCAATTCAATTCAATTCAATTCAATTCAATTCAATTCAATTCAATTCAATTCAATTCAATTCAATTCAATTCAATTCAATTCAATTCAATTCAATTCAATTCAATTCAATTCAATTCAATTCAATTCAATTCAATTCAATTCAATTCAATTCAATTCAATTCAATTCAATTCAATTCAATTCAATTCAATTCAATTCAATTCAATTCAATTCAATTCAATTCAATTAAATTAAATTCAATTAAATTCAATTAAATTCAATTAAATTCAATTAAATTCAATTAAATTCAATTAAATTCAATTAAATTCAATTAAATTCAATTAAATTCAATTAAATTCAATTAAATTCAATTAAATTCAATTAAATTCAATTAAATTCAATTAAATTCAATTAAATTCAATTAAATTCAATTAAATTCAATTAAATTCAATTAAATTCAATTAAATTCAATTAAATTCAATTAAATTCAATTAAATTCAATTAAATTCAATTAAATTCAATTAAATTCAATTAAATTCAATTAAATTCAATTAAATTCAATTAAATTCAATTAAATTCAATTAAATTCAATTAAATTCAATTAAATTCAATTAAATTCAATTAAATTCAATTAAATTCAATTAAATTCAATTAAATTCAATTAAATTCAATTAAATTCAATTAAATTCAATTAAATTCAATTAAATTCAATTAAATTCAATTAAATTCAATTAAATTCAATTAAATTCAATTAAATTCAATTAAATTCAATTAAATTCAATTAAATTCAATTAAATTCAATTAAATTCAATTAAATTCAATTAAATTCAATTAAATTCAATTAAATTCAATTAAATTCAATTAAATTCAATTAAATTCAATTAAATTCAATTAAATTCAATTAAATTCAATTAAATTCAATTAAATTCAATTAAATTCAATTAAATTCAATTAAATTCAATTAAATTCAATTAAATTCAATTAAATTCAATTAAATTCAATTAAATTCAATTAAATTCAATTAAATTCAATTAAATTCAATTAAATTCAATTAAATTCAATTAAATTCAATTAAATTCAATTAAATTCAATTAAATTCAATTAAATTCAATTAAATTCAATTAAATCAATTAAATTCAATTAAATTCAATTAAATTCAATTAAATTCAATTAAATTCAATTAAATTCAATTAAATTCAATTAAATTCAATTAAATTCAATTAAATTCAATTAAATTCAATTAAATTCAATTAAATTCAATTAAATTCAATTAAATTCAATTAAATTAAATTAAATTAAATTAAATTAAATTAAATTAAATTAAATTAAATTAAATTAAATTAAATTAAATTAAATTAAATTAAATTAAATTAAATTAAATTAAATTAAATTAAATTAAATTAAATTAAATTAAATTAAATTAAATTAAATTAAATTAAATTAAATTAAATTAAATTAAATTAAATTAAATTAAATTAAATTAAATTAAATTAAATTAAATTAAATTAAATTAAATTAAATTAAATTAAATTAAATTAAATTAAATTAAATTAAATTAAATTAAATTAAATTAAATTAAATTAAATTAAATTAAATTAAATTAAATTAAATTAAATTAAATTAAATTAAATTAAATTAAATTAAATTAAATTAAATTAAATTAAATTAAATTAAATTAAATTAAATTAAATTAAATTAAATTAAATTAAATTAAATTAAATTAAATTAAATTAAATTAAATTAAATTAAATTAAATTAAATTAAATTAAATTAAATTAAATTAAATTAAATTAAATTAAATTAAATTAAATTAAATTAAATTAAATTAAATTAAATTAAATTAAATTAAATTAAATTAAATTAAATTAAATTAAATTAAATTAAATTAAATTAAATTAAATTAAATTAAATTAAATTAAATTAAATTAAATTAAATTAAATTAAATTAAATTAAATTAAATTAAATTAAATTAAATTAAATTAAATTAAATTAAATTAAATTAAATTAAATTAAATTAAATTAAATTAAATTAAATTAAATTAAATTAAATTAAATTAAATTAAATTAAATTAAATTAAATTAAATTAAATTAAATTAAATTAAATTAAATTAAATTAAATTAAATTAAATTAAATTAAATTAAATTAAATTAAATTAAATTAAATTAAATTAAATTAAATTAAATTAAATTAAATTAAATTAAATTAAATTAAATTAAATTAAATTAAATTAAATTAAATTAAATTAAATTAAATTAAATTAAATTAAATTAAATTAAATTAAATTAAATTAAATTAAATTAAATTAAATTAAATTAAATTAAATTAAATTAAATTAAATTAAATTAAATTAAATTAAATTAAATTAAATTAAATTAAATTAAATTAAATTAAATTAAATTAAATTAAATTAAATTAAATTAAATTAAATTAAATTAAATTAAATTAAATTAAATTAAATTAAATTAAATTAAATTAAATTAAATTAAATTAAATTAAATTAAATTAAATTAAATTAAATTAAATTAAATTAAATTAAATTAAATTAAATTAAATTAAATTAAATTAAATTAAATTAAATTAAATTAAATTAAATTAAATTAAATTAAATTAAATTAAATTAAATTAAATTAAATTAAATTAAATTAAATTAAATTAAATTAAATTAAATTAAATTAAATTAAATTAAATTAAATTAAATTAAATTAAATTAAATTAAATTAAATTAAATTAAATTAAATTAAATTAAATTAAATTAAATTAAATTAAATTAAATTAAATTAAATTAAATTAAATTAAATTAAATTAAATTAAATTAAATTAAATTAAATTAAATTAAATTAAATTAAATTAAATTAAATTAAATTAAATTAAATTAAATTAAATTAAATTAAATTAAATTAAATTAAATTAAATTAAATTAAATTAAAATTCAGGCCCATCCTAATATGCTTGCGCATATTACCAACCATTGTAGATCTGTTTTTTTTTCTTAATTTTAATTTAATAAGTATATGAGAATAGGATTTGCCTATTTGGCTCTATGAAAGAAATTCGATAAATAAAAATCCATATCAACAAAAAAAATACAAAAAACTGCTATAATTTAAAAAATATATTTCACGATTGACTTACCTGAGATGGTATTGGTAATTCCGAGCAACAAATTTTTTTTACGACAGAATATCGATCGTCTCTACTGTTATGACAAATACAGACGACAATTTGTGAATCTATAGCTATATTTCGCCGTAAAGCTTGAATATATGCATCGGCTCGATCACATTCTAACGAAATCATTGTTGGTTTAGCAACATTCATGCCGAGAGACTTACAACATTGTTTCATATTATCAAGCAGGTTGGTTGCAGCTGGTGTATCATTCCTCAAATGTATTATTATCCATTTATTTAAGTGGATTACTTCCAACATTTCATTGCTGACAGCGTGTTTGGAAAACTCTGCATTTTTTCCTGCTGACACAGACGTTTTAAAAAAATAAATTGGTTCTGCGTCCATTTGACGTCCTTTTAGCTTGTTTAAATTTTTATTAAGTGAAAGACCCCAACTGTTCAGAATATCTCGAGCCGCAGTAGTTTTGGAAACATTGTCGTAAAACTTGTTTAACGCCAGTTGCCGTTGATTTGGTGACACTCTTGTAAATGTCGCGATTTCACGCATAAGTTTATGATCTGAACGAATATCATCTCGAAGTCCGGTAAGGTAACACAGTTCAGGAATTAAACAGAACTGTATGCTTTCGTTGTCTTCAATGCTTGTTCTTGATTTCTTTATACTTAGAAGCAATGGTTGATTAATATCTATTATGTTTATGTTGTGATATTGTTTGTAATATTCTATATAACTTGTGGCTCCAGTTTTGGCAAGAAACTCAGACTTCGGACTTTGATCGAAGCAAATCTCATTTATTTTATAAGTACGATTATTATATCTTGTTAAGACTATATTTCCAATCAACGTCTTTTTAGCGCATTCTTGATATTGGTGTGCGTTTTGCTTGTATATATCCACCAGCATTTCTAAAACTGTTTTTTGACATAGTATACGATGTGAAACGTCACAGCAAAGCATTAAACCACCTTCGTGTTCATCTACGGCTGTAACATAGCCTGGCCAAACTTCTAGCTTTGCCAACGGTATAATTTTTGGACGAGAGGGGTCAAACTGTTTCCGATCAAATTTTACATAATTTAATGTTTTCATGACCCTATCAAATAAAACATTATATAAATGAGTGCAATTCGCAAGAGCCTCCTTTTTTTTGAACAAAATACGAATCTGCAATTCAACGTTTTCCACCTTTGAAACAAAAACGGTCATCTGATTTGGTAACAAGATTGGTAAATATAAGGTGTTTCCGTCAAATGTTTTGGTTCCTCCGAGCTTATCATTATGATCGTTTAAAAATTTTAATCTTAAATGAACAGAATCCACAGGTGGAAAAAAACGCACTTCGTAATGAAAAACCCCTTTTGATTTATCCGTCGTAAGCTCTAAGTAATTACAAGATAAATTTACAGATGAACCTGAAAAAAAATAATAATAATAAATAAAAAATAATGACAACTATTAAGGTTGCGGTGACATAGCCCTAACCAAACTTAGACGGTAAATTGCAATCAAAGCCCTACCCTTAGGGTTTATTTTTTTTTAATTTTTTGTTGTACCTGATTTTGAGTTGTTAAGTCCCCTGCCGCCGCCCTATGCTCATTAGAAGTTGTGATTGCTAATGAAGGGTCAGCTTCTAGTGCTGGCACTGCAGATCGATAGATGACGTCACTTTAGTCCCGATTGATTTGTGTGAAAATATTTGTTTTTAAATTTGTTGGCTGAGTAATGGGTATCGAACAAGTGTGGGAAATTGACTATAGCACTCTTTCGTGTTTATAATGTACAATATTTCGAGATGGTTAGGGCAAGACTTTAAGTAAATCGGGGTAAAACTGACAAAGTTACAGCGGTTGAATCGACTCGATCATCGTGTTTTATGTTGGAATTTCGAACAGAAAAAAAAAAATGAAAAATTACCTTGTGATGGCCTATGACCACATTTTTAGAAAGGGCGCCGGAGACTGACTGTCATAGAAGTATAGATAATCATTTATGTTAAGACTCTTAATTTACAAATATATAACATGTATACAAAATAAATACATGTTTTTAGAGTTGAAAGTGCGATCGTCACGTTATTACCTCATCTAGATGTTTTTTCGACTGATTCAGAAAAAATTATAAAAAAAATTATAAAAAATTATAAAAAATTATAAAAAATTGTATGGAAAAAAAGTTTATTTTTTAAAATTAATTTTTATACAAAATTAATTTATTAATATTTATTTTTTTTAATTTTAGTTTTAAATTAATTTTTATAAAATTTGAAAACTATTTTTTAAATCATTTTTACTTTTTGAATTTGAGAATTACTTGGTGATGTTGTTATATTTAAAGGAATTTTTTTATGATTTTTTTAAGAATGCAATTTAATGGTTTTTTTTAACACCTTTATTAATTTTTTTTAAAACAAAAGTTTAATATATTTGTAATTTGTTTGTTAGTTGTTGTTATTAACTTGTACAGAGGACCAAGAATTAATTTTTTTATTAAAGAACACCAAGACCAGAAGTCGTCCTCTATGATTTGGATGATGAAAAAACCGAAGGACACGGTTGTGAACCCTGTTCAATAAATAAATTCTTTTGTAGGGTTTAACATTATTTTTTTTAATTTAATTACACATTATTATACAATTTTTAAAGAATGAAAAAAAAAATTCAAAGAAAAATAATGTAATAAGTTGGTGACTGTTAAGGATAGTAAATAAATACAACCTTTTTGTTTGAGTTCTGTATTGAAAACTGTTTCATTTTATTTAAAACTTCTTGACAAGAAACTTATGTGAAAATCTTATTCTAATCTTAGTTATGGTCTACGCAGAGACCTAATCTTTTAGTCTGGGCGGGGGAGTTATTTATTTTGCCCCCCGCACAAGAACTCTCGGTATTAGATAGCTCAAGTGGCCTGCTGCTACAGATTACAAGTGCATTTGAAAAACTGACCCTTGTCGGGTCCCAGATCGTAAATTATGGCTCTTGATCGAATTACACAGTTCTACATGACATGTGCAGAGCTCATTAAATCTTTGACACAATATTTATCAGTGTTCGTCTGAACATTCTGGCAAGGGCCGGCAAACTGTGGTGTATGTGTTGTAATTACATAATTGATTCAATTGAAATATAACATTTTTAGGATTACAAAAATTGAATCTTTAATTTATTTATTTTTAATCCAAACATTCTTTAACATAATTTATTTATAACATAATTTGATTAAATATTAATTCTACCGTTTGGTATGGCAATGGCTTGTAATTGCCTTCGTACATTTATTTTTCTTATAAAATATACAGTTAATACAAGTATTATAATAATTGCCAAAATTAAAGAAGCATGTCCAGTTACATGATGGAAGTCTAATTCTTTTAATTCTAACTTGTGAGTCTTTAAATATTGTATTTCTTGTGTTAATCGATTGATTTCATCAGTATGATTTATTAAGGGCAAATCGAGCTGGTTCCAAACTATCTTCGGTACATCATTAAGCTCTCCAATATAAGACACAGAAAATGTTCCCTGATCTTCTAGCTGAATACTGTGTTGGGCAACTAATATTTTGTCATCAGTTCGAGCAGTACAATCTGAACTTAGCGTTAATATTCCTTGCTCAGGTAAATCCACTATTTCTATTTTCGAGTTGCTGCTCTGAATTCTAGCCCTAGAATGGTTCTGAACCTTAAAAAGCCAACTGCTCTTCCTTTCTAACTCGACCCAATATGATTTACTCTCAATCACTGATTTATATTTGCAATCTGATTGCTTATTTGGTTTGAGAGGCTTAAGCTCACAACTATTATCGTTAGCACTACTCCAAGGCCAACTTCCTTCACAAACCCTTTTATTAGATTGCCATCTTTGACACTTATTAATGGTTGGTTCTGTCATGAGGTGATAAGCATCTATTTCAAAATAGTAAATTAAGTACTGAGAATCGACATGTACTGTAATCATACGTTCATCTAGCCTAACTGGTACTGGGATAATTTTATAAAGCACCGAAGCATGTCTTCCAAAGGTATTTTTGCATTGATAATTAACTTTTTATCTACAAAGAACCCCCTAGCCGTGAGTAAAGTATAAACCTCTTTTAATTCTGTACCTGTTCTTTTTCCTGGCAGAATTAAATTCTCTGACAAACTGTCTTTTATTTGGGAAATCTCACTTTTCAACTGACTAGGTTTCAATATATTGGTATTAAGTCGACCATGATTGATGTCAATTAACAGGCTTATGACACCGGATTGAATCTTTTCGCATTCATCTATAATGTTACTTAATTGTTTTGTTATCATGAAGAAGTTGATGGACTCCTTGTACACATAATAAGATTCCTGCAATACCGCCGTCATGTTCTCAATTCTTTTATTCATTCCTTTAAAGTTTAAATTAACTTCTTCAGTAGTTCTTTTCAAAATATTAGTCGTAGAATCAACTAAGGAAGTTTGTTTCCTACTTAACTCATTAAGATTATGTTGATTGCTTAATAAGTTTTTCATATTGTCCTCCATTTGTATCCTGTCGTCTTCATCCATTATCCCAAATAAAATGTCATAAAGCGATCCCATAAATCCAAACAGAGCTCGTTTATTTCTTGATTTCCCCTGAGCCATAAAAGGTTTATTATTTTCTTCTAAGTCTGAGATCTGCCTTTCTGTGTTATTGAGAACTAAAACACACTGATCCTCAAAACTAAGAAGCCTTTCGCAAATTACTCTCATTTTTGGGATTAAATCTTTACCTTTTTTAATCATCTCGAAATAAGCGTCCATATTATAAAATATAATTAAATTCCAAGAGGAGGCTACAATCTCTACGTCACCCATTGGATCTAGATATATAGCCGAAGTTTTGTTTATTTTCTCAATTGCATATTTTGGCTGATCAACTTTAGCTGAAGCGTAAGAGAATTGACACAATATACATAATAACAATGCCATTATAAAAGAAAGTTTCGATATTGTCGATGTACCTCTTGTTCGTCTTTCAGGTTTTGTTTCTTCAGGGTCAGATTCAACTTTGTCCACATACTTAATTCCTTCTAAAGGACAAATTTTAGTGATTGGTCTACTTACAAATCCATCTTTTATTTTTATTTCTACCACTCTGACCTTTTCATCTTTGCCCTTGTGGATCCTTTCTACTTTGCCTATTGGCCATCTGGCTGGATGAGTATTCTCATCTTTTAATAACACAATTTGTCCCTCTTCTATATTAGGACTGTCTCTCTTCCACTTGTGCCTCTGTTGCAGAGTATGTAAATACTCCTCTTTCCACTTAACCCAGAAATCTCTTTTAACTTTTTGGATTAGTTTCCACCTGTCTAAATTCCCAATTCTCTCATTTTCAATTGGTTCAACTATTTCTAGCGGTGGTCTACCAATCAAGAAATGTCCTGGTGTCAGGACTTCATCTTGATCAATTTCATTTTCATGGGTATACAATGGTCTTGAATTTAAGCATGCTTCTATCTGACATAAAAGTGTTGACATTTCTTCGTATGTCAGACTATTTTCCCCATTACCCGTTTCAGATGGTATTTCATGGATTTAACTCCAGCTTCCCAAATACCTCCGAAGTGAGGTCCTGCCGGGGGATAAAATGCCAATCAATTCTATCTTTTTCGAGCTGCGCGGCAATCATTGTATTTTCCTTGATTGCTTTAACTAAATCTTGATCTAATTTTCTTGAGGCTCCTACGAAATTAGTTCCGTTATCCGAATAAATATTAGCACATTTACCTCTTCTAGCAATAAATTTTCTTAGTGCTGCTAGAAATGCTTCCGAGGTTAAATCACTTACCATTTATAAATGTATGGCTTTGGTGGCCATACAAACCAATACGGCAATGTATCCCTTATACGTCTTTAGTCCACGATTCCTGGAACATTTGACGAAATAAGGACCTGCGTAATCTATTCCAGTATTAAAAAATGGGTACGACATCATAACTCTGTATCTAGCCAGGTTGCCCATTATTTGTTGAGCTGTATTTTGTTTGTATCTCGCACACTTGACACATTCTTTTAAATACTTTTTTAATGAATTTTTTAACCCAAAAATCCAATACTTTCTTTGGATATAATTTCGCATTAGGTTTATTCCTCCATGCAAAGTTTCATTATGAGCATTTTTTATCAACAAGTTAGTTAAATGGCATTTGTCCAAGATTGTTGGGTGCTTAACTTTAAATTCTGCACCGGAGTTTTCTAGTCTTCCTCCCACTCGCAGAATACCATCACTATCTAAAAACGGATTTAACGACAATATCCTATTATTTGTCTTAATTTCCTTGTTTGTTTTTAAGCACTTTATTTCTTGGCTGAATTGATATTCTTGTTGCTTTCTTATAACAATCTTTTCAGCTAGTTTTAACTCTTTTACAGATAGGAAGGAAGGATAGGATTCCTTTTTTATCTTGATTTGAATGAATCTATTTATGTATACTATTACTCGTATAATCTTTTCAATACTGGAAAACCTCTCCAGTAAATTAAAAATAGGATTATCGGTTTTATTATTTAAAATTCAATTTATCAAGAAAATTTCTCATGTGGATTCCTGGTGAGGCCATTGCTCCTGTGGCTCAGATAACCACTTCGGACCTTTCCACCAAAGATCACAGTTAACCAATTGGCTAGAACTAATTCCCCTTGATGCTAAATCTGCAGGATTTTCTTCAGACTTCACATGATTCCATTTGGTATTCTTTAGTTTACGAATGTCATCTGTTCTTCGTCTAATAAACTTGACTTTGCTATCTCCATTGTTCTCAACAGTTTGAGTTACTTTAAAATTGTTGGAAACCCATTTCCTTAAATTAAACCCTACCTTTTGTAGTTCCTTGGAGATTAGTTTAATTAAATTGTTGGCATCTTCCACAGAATCAGCCCCAGTAATTAGGTCATCCATATAGAAATCATTCCTAGTTATTTCACTCAAATATTTATTTTTACATTTATCAGCAATATCTACCAGAACTCTGGTAGCTAAATATGGTGCGGATGCAGTACCATATGTGACTGTTGTCAATTTATAATTTTTTATTTTTTCATCTGGAGAGTTTCTCCATAAAATGTACTGGTATTGCTGATCCTCATCATCAATCTTTATTTGACGATACATTTTTTCAACATCCGCGGATACCACATATTCCCATTTTCTCCATTTAACGATAATGTCAAAAATATATATACTCGTGGACCAACCCACATTATATCGTTCAAACTTTTGTTATTAGTAGTTTTTGCTGAAGCGTCAAAAACTACTCTTAATTTGGTCGACAAGCTCGAATCTCTGATCACGGCTTGGTGCGGTAAGAAATACTTACCTTCATTCTGCACTTCGACCATATGTCCTAAATTCATATATTCATTAATGAAATTAGTGTAGTCTGCCCTTAGTTTCTCGTTTCTTTTTAATTTTTTTTTCCAGATTCATGAAACGAGCCATCGCTTATTTCTTTGAATCCCCTAATTCCATTTAAAGATGATGTCATTTAAATGGAATTGACACAATGTATCGCCCATCTGAATCTATCCTTGTAGTTTTTGTGAAATTATTTTCACATATTTCAGATTCGATATCATTTTTATCTTCATCCTCTACTTCCCAATACCGATCCATATCTTTTAATTCTATGGTGGTTGCTACAATTGTCTTCTGTCCCTTTGATTTTTTACATCCAGAGATAATCCACCCGAAATCGGTTTTTTGGCCGAGGAGGCCATTTATTTTGACCACTCCACTCTGTAGAATGTCAGTATATAGATCTGCTCCAATAATTAGATCTACACGCCCCGGCTTATTAAAGTCGGGGTCGGCCAAATTATATTTTTCCCATTTTGTTTTGTCAACATTAACTTTGTGGGCTGGGAGAGCCCTCATAAGTTTTGGGAGTACTAATGCTTCAACTTTTAAAATTTTTTGGGAAGCATTACATTTAATTGAAAGATGAATTTTGTGCTTCGAGATGCACTTTCCTGTGGAGGATCCTCCACTGATCTCTGTTTGAGATCGACTTTTTTGTAATTTTAGAATCTGCACAGATTCTTCAGAAATTATGGTGCTTTGAGAACCACTGTCAATCAAAGCTCTGAAATTTTCAAACCCTCCATTCGAGGATTTTATTTGAACGCGTGCTGTAGCAAGCAACGCCTGTTCGGATGTCCTGCAAGTGTTAACCTTTTCTAATTTTTGGTTAACGTTATAATTTATATGTAGCATGCTGTGGTGATTTTTCTTGCAAATAGAACATGAAATGTCGCTTTGACATTTTTTATTAAATGAGTGTTTCAGACATTTGAAACACAAATGGGAATTTTTTACTTTTTCCATCCTTTCTGATGGATTTAAAGCCTTAAATTCCTGACACTGGAATATGAAATTTTACATATGGGACAATTATTAGTAGCTAATTCTCTTATATTGCTACTATATATTTTTTTTACAGGCTTTTCATCCTGAACTGAACTTATCGAACTTAGCCGTTGCTCTAAAAATTCAATGACGTCCGATAACGCTTGAATCTCTTTAGTTTTTTTTAACATGGCTCTCATATAGTTGAAGAGCTTCTTTGTTAAACTTCCTAATTATTATGTGTGCAAACATAATATCCACTTCATCAGAAAGTTGTGCCTTCAATTTTATCATATGTATTGACTCGTTAATCGTGTCAATAAATATTTTTAGTTGCCTAACTGAATCAACATTTACGATTTGAAGATCCAGAAGGCTTTTTAATTGATCGGAAAAAATGTTCCTTTTATTTTCGTACCACTTGGTTAATAACTCCCAAGCGGCCTCATAGTTCTCCCCAGATCCCAACAATAAGTGAGAAACCACATTTCTGGCTTCTCCCTTAAGTGCGATCTTAAGGTAACTGAACTTAAAAGAAGGACTTAGATCCTCTCTTAAATGAATGAGTTCATTAAACAACTCATAAAACAGGTCCCAGTCTTTGGAATCTCCATAGAACGTGGGTACCTGAATTTTAGGTAACGTTGGCAAATCATCAATTTTATGATTTCCAAAGTTAACCTTTCCGGGCACAATTTGTTCGATTTTTTTTTTCATTGTGTTGGTTATTAACGAGATGTCGAACTCTAACTCGTTCAACTCCTCGTCATAACCCCTATCAGTGACATCTACTTGGTCGACTTGTTTAAGACCTACTATTTTTGTCCAATAAAATTCTAATTTCTGGACTCTAATCTCAAAAGTTGAAACATTGTCTAGCTTAATGTCTTCAAAAGTTTCTTTTAAGTATTCCCGTACCTGTACTATTGCCCTATCTAATTTATTGACAACTTTAGAACTACTGGCCTCTAAGTCAACTTCGTCAGCTTTGTTTAAAACCCTATTTATCCTATCTTTTATGTTTGAGAGATCTATCATCATTTTCTCATAATGATTCTTCTTGAAGTAGTCATGATCGACTACTCCAATTTGAACCAAAACCGAATGATTTTTAACACATTCGGACCTTAATTCCTCATACTGTTTCAAATATTCAAATGATAGACTAGGTAGCTCTTTAAGGGTATGAATTAGTTTTGTAATTTCTACTTGCCTTTTTATTAAGGCAATAGTTTCAGCGGACAACATGGTTTTGACTTTAGTTTTGTATATGTATATATATAAAAATAAATTGCTGTTCGTTAAAACTCGAGAGCGTCTGAACGGATTTATCTTTTCTTAATATTAAAATGTTCGTAACTTATAAAAATAAATTTTAAGATTAACTTAGCTGGTGTATTTGTTGTCGTCACTGCCGTTGTCGCCGTTGTAGTTGTTTTAGCTGATGCTGTTGTTGCTGATGCGCTTGTTGTTGCGGCTGTTGTTGCTGATTGTCGTTGTTGCTGCTGCTGCCGTTGTCCTTGTCTCTGTTGCCGCTCCTGTTGTTGATCCTGCTGGCCTTCCTTCAGTTGTCGTCTCTTTGAGGGTCTTCGTTGTTGTTTTTAAAGATGATTTAAGGTTTTTTTTTTAAATCTTTTTTTTTATTTATTTTTGAACAGTTAAGATTGGGTTTTTTTTTTTTTTTAATATTTGTTTTTTGTCACTGATAGTTTAAATATATATATATATATATACTTTTTTTCACTTTTTCGATGTGTGGCCTCGAATACGCCTGATTTTAATTAATCACTTTTTTTTTGTAAGGCCACGAAAACGCCTCAAAATAAAATTGTTCGAAGACAATTTATTATATTTTTTTTTTTTAATTTAACTTGTCGATTTCTCGACCACAATTTCACAAAATTTTTTTATTTTTTTATTATTTTTGAAAATTGCTTTAAACAATAAGGACTCTTATTTGTCCTTTTGCTTTAAAATTTATACTCTGTTTCTTACCATAAAGGGGAAAACAAGAGTCAATTAAGGTGCTGGCTTTCCTCTAAGTCTCTTGCCACTGGTAGGGGAAAAATGGAGAGTTACTCGTAGGACCAAAATGTTAAGGATGGTAAATAAATACAACCTTTTTGTTTGAGTTCTGTATTGAAACTGTTTCATTTTATTTAAAACTTCTTGACAAGAAACTTATGTGAAAATCTTATTCTAATCTTAGGTATGGTCTACGCAGAGACCTAATCTTTTAGTCTGGGCGGGGGAGTTATTTATTTTGCCCCCCCCGCACAAGAACTCTCGGTATTAGATAGCTCAAGTGGCCTGCTGTTACAGATTACAAGTGCATTTGAAAAACTGAACCCTTGTCGGGTCCCAGATCGTAAATTATGGCTCTTGATCGAATTACACAGTTCTACATGACATGTGCAGAGCTCATTAAATCTTTGACACAATATTTATCAGTGTTCGTCTGAACAGTGACCGTCAATCTTGGGAGGCAGTTTGAACTCGTGGCCGGATTATCAGAAAAAAAATATTTTCAGCTGATACATTTTTCAAGGTAATCACGAAGATTTTTTTTTGTTTTGAGCACTTTGAAGTGAATATGTGGTTAATTTGTTATTGAAAAATAGATTTATGTGAAGAAATAATGTTCAAATTTTCAAAAGGAAAGGTTCAGAAGATTTCAAGTTCTGATGTTCACGAACTTCAAAAAAGACGTTTGAAGCGCTGTTACTCCGTTAGTTCTACTCGAATTGACTTGAAATTTGTTCAGAATTATGCAACACATTAATAATTGAAAAAAAACAAAAAATTACAAAAAAAAAAACTTTAAACCTTGTGAAGATCGATCTTTTTCGTAAAAGGGTTCAAAAAATTAAGCGGTGTAGCCAAATTATTCTCTAGAAAACAGTATCTACTAAAAAACATTGTAATCTCAGTAAGAGAGCGAGAACAATATACAACACAAGCTACTCTACCAAGGAATGAAATTAAATTAAATCAAATTAAATTAAAAAAGCACTAAGACCATAAAAAAAGTGCAACCAAAAATAACTTTTGACTTTTCGCTAGAAGAAATAAAAGAAACAAGGGACACATGAGACATGAGACTTTAATAAACGAACAACATTGACAGTAGAAGAATCCCTAGAGATATTAGTGGAGTCGCACTTTCCAAGAAACCTGCGACTTAAGCTAGCATCTACGGCAGGTCAGGGTGCTGGGCAACCAACTCAGACGAGGGACATAGTAACAACTGAAAGAATTCAATGGGCGATAGACTGTTTTGACAAATAAAAGAGCCCGGGGCAAGACAGTACTTTCCCAGTAATGTTACAAACAACGAAACCTCTTTCATGATGAAAACACTGGAGAGAATAATTGGTATTCGAAAAACAACAGAAATACAGAATCTTTCCGACGCGCACCACGCAGACCGAAATGGGAGATCAAGCCTCTGCATTTAAAAAAATACACGATGGCCACTTTTTTAAGTATAGAAGAGCCATCAGAGCCTGGATCGGCGTGATGATAATGTGCCGCTAGTATCCGGAACATTTCCAGACATTATATTATTATTAACCGACTCAACGAATGGGGAAAAACCTGTGAAATGGGTATTAAGCACAACGATCCCGACATACCAAAGACACAAGACAGATGGAGTCGAGCTTGAGCTATCGGAAAAAGAAAAATGTTTAGAAGTGATAAAAAAAATCCGAACGAATCAAAAAGTCGAGCATGGCATTCTACTCCAGTAAAAAAATGGTCGGGAAAAACTGTCGAATATACCCCAAAGCACTGTCGTGTAGGGGCCAATTCTAACATATGGGGCTCTAGTTTGGTGGACACAAAACTATCGAAAATACAGATATCAGAGGCGTTAAGATTAGGCCCAGCGGCTGTACTGAACACAATCCTAGACATAAGGAAGACTATACTGTTCATTTGGGATACGACAGCATAAAGTGTCGTCAGACTGAAGGCAGATGAAAAATCAGTTTTCCCACTAAATAATTTCGCAGTACCCCCTTTTCAACCCAAAACAATCCAGATTTCCACCTAAGTTCATCACATGATAAAATAAAATAAAATAAACTTTATTTATATTGTGGGCAGAGACGGAAACATACAAAATATTTACAAAAAATTAAAATTTTTTTTTTTTTTATTAACTTTGCTTTATTTATTGAATCTTCTCTTAGCTTTGAGACTAACAATAAGTTTTCGAATCTTAAAGTTAAACATTAACTAACAGTGGACTGTAATTTTGGTTGCGCGTCCCTCAAGTTGGTCGCTGGGTAGGTAAGTCATTGCGACGAAGACGGGATTGGTTGCACAGCAGGACTTTGTAGTCTAAGCTAAGGGAAGATCGAGCGTTGATGAGCCAGTGTAGGCTACTGGCTTTCAACTTTAAGTGTGTTCTTTTGGCTTCAATATGCCGGCGCCATGTGAGTCTTCTGTCGAGATGTACTCCTAGATACGTTACTTCGTTTGATTGCGGAAGCAGGGTGTTATTTAATGTGAGGGGTGGGCAGTTTTGCCTATTCAGGGTGAAAGTAACGTGCTTGCATTTTTGTTCATTTACTTTAATTCTCCAATCAGATAGCCATTTTTCAACGTCAGCCAAGTGAAGAGCTAGTTGCGCAGTTGCTTGTATTGGACATTTTGAACGGCTGAGTATAGCTGTATCATCAGCAAAAGTAGATGTTGTCAGTCGACTGCTTGTCGGAATGTCTGCTGTGTAGAGGACATATAATGTTGGCCCGAGCACGCTACCTTGGGGGACTCCAGCCAAAATAGAAAAATCGTCAGATATGGCAGTGTTACATCTCACAGCAAATTTTCTGTCGTGTAGATAAGACTCTAAAAGTTTATGAGTGTTGCTGGGAAGCATTGTCTTGATCTTGTACATTAGGCCTTCTAGCCATCTCTATCAAACGCTTGAGAGACGTCCAGAAATATGGCGGTGCAGTACTCACGTTTTTCGAACGCGTTTCGAATTTCTGATGTTATTCGGTTGACCTGCTCAATCGTTCCGTGTTTTTCTCGAAATCCGAATTGGTGTGATGGAATTCCATTCTGGATTCGTAGATATGTGTTTATCCGAGTCAATATGCATTTTTCAAAGAGTTTAGATAAGCATGATAGTAGGCTTATAGGTCTGTACGATGTGGGGATTGTGGGGTCTTTTCCTGGCTTCGAAATCATTATAATAATTGACTTTTTCCATATTTTTGGAAAGTGGCCATGTTTAGCGATGGCATTGAAGAGATGTGTATGGTGCGAACGGCACAATATGGAAGCTCCGTGATCATTTTAGGGGTAATGAGGTCGCAGCCTGGAGATTTTTTCGGGTTGATATGGTTTTTGATGATGCTAACGAAGCTGGGTGTCATATGCAAAAGTCGGCAGAGTGAATGCATTGGTGGCAGGATTTGGTCTTTGTCTTCTTTTGCTTGCATTGAATATTTGAGGTTTGGGGTGTGGAAACTCGAGCCGCAGTGACGAGTACGGACTCCAGTGTAGTTACAAAGCTGTCTATGTCAGCTTCCTCGTTGAGGCGAGGACATAGCTCAATATGTGAGCCAATATATTTTCTAAACTTGAGCCAGTTGGTTTTTTGTGAGGTCAGGTTAAACTGGTGTTCTAATGTTCCTGGTTGTTGGAGAAGATGAAATAAGACCGGCGAGTGATCAGATGAAAGATCCGAAAGGCATTCGGCGCTTATAAGATTTTTGGGAATATTTTTGGTTATCGCGAAGTCAATAAGATCGGGTAGTTTCTTTGGGTCTGTCGGCCAGTATGTTGGTCTACCAGAAGAGACATAGTCAAGTTTGTTGTTGGATTTTATGATTGCATTGTAAAGCTGCTTCCCTTTTGGAGTCACGAGGCGAGATCCCCAGTGTGTGTGTTTGGCATTGTAGTCTCCTGCTGCTATAAAATGGTCACCTAATGTGTTGAAGAACTGCAAAAACTCATATTCGGTTATATTGAAACGAGGGGGGCAGTATACGGCGGCTAGAGTTAGTTGGTTGCCGGTAATCAGTTGTATGCTTATAGATGTGGCCTGTAGATAGTTTTTAGCAGTTTTTTTATAATAGTGGTGCTTAATACGACTTCTGATTAGAATGCCAGTCCCACCATGTGCTTTACCGTCCGGATGATTTGTTCCATAGAATGTGTTTCTGAAAGTAGCATTACATCGATGTGATTGTCGAGTAGAAATTGAGTTAACTCAAGTTTGTGCTGTGAGACGCCGTTAGCGTTCCACGTAGAAATTCGTAGGGACGTCATTATTTTGATGGTTGTGATACCAGCATTTGAATCAGAAGATTTTGGTTTCGCATTAAATCTTGCATAGTTGTGCGCATAAACGACCTAAACTCCATTAGGCTTTGTTGCAGGCTAACTATCATTGCTTCAAAGTTGCTTTGTGTCTGCTCCTTTGGTTGACGTTGTTGAGTCATGTTGTGTTCTAGACATGCTGCTTGTGGAAATGAAGTTTTAGATACAGGAGGAGCCAGTCCTAATGTTAGAGCGCTTGCAAATGTCACATTTTTGTTGAGGGTTACGGGTCCTAGTGAGGAGCTGGGTGCAGTCGAAAAGAAGACTTCAGGGTTTGATTTTGATGCTGTGAGCTGTGCGTTGTGGGAGCGGGCAGTGGTTCCTCGTTGATGGATGCGACTTTTTAGCTCCTTGTATATTGGGCAACCTCTGTAGTTGGCTGTATGATTGCCACCACAGTTGCCGCACTTTTTTACATTGGAGTCGTTTTTGCTCGCTGGGCAAAGTGCTGAGTCATGAAGGTCTCCACAAACTACACACACTGGGCGTAGTGTGCAGTATGACTTTGTATGGCCATATTCTTGGTAGTTCGTACATTGTACCGGCCCATTGCGCTTATGTGGTTGCTCTACTGTGATTCTACGGTGGAGAAGGAACTGAAGTTTGTATATGGGGTGCACTTCGTTTCTATTAAGGGGCTTAGTTTCCGGTTCGAGCTCTATCTTGAAGAGTGGTTGCGGTTTCCTATCCCTGTTCAAGATATTGAAGACTGCCTTAGTGTTAAAACCTTTGTCTTGTAGGGCACTTTTTACTTCTTCAGGTGTTACATCGGATTCAATTCCTTTAAGTACAACTTGCAGACCCTTGCTGCTTTTAAGTTGGTACGTGTATAAGTTCTTTTTCTTGTCATTAAGATATTTAGACAACACTCGGTAATTGTCTTCGTTCTTCGTTTGAACTTTTGTTTCGTGTATGATGCCCTTCACAAGGGGAATTATATGGAAGTTATCTTTTCCAATAAGCTCAATTATTTTGTTAACAAGTGCATTGCAGCTTTTCTCCCGGATGTATATTGGGGGGGGGGCTTCGGTTTCTTCTTCTCAGCTTCGGTAGCTTCGTCAACCTCTTCGTAAGTAGCGTCTTCCAAAATTTTAAATCTGTTTGTATTAATGGGCGTTTCAGTCTCAGCTGAATTATAATTGGCACGGGTTATTTTTCGCTTAGAATTTATAGGGGGCTCAGCTTTCTTTTGATTTGGATGCAGCGATCCATACCAGTCTGCACAGCCGGCCTTTTATTCTCGTTGCTTATTGTGTATTTTTCGGGCAGCGCAGCGAACGCCGTTTTTGTGTTGGCTACGGGTTTTTTTATCGATGGTGAAGTTGCTGATGATGATAATAAACGGTTGGTCGATACCGTTGCTGCTGTTGTTGTTGTTGTTGTTGTTGTTGTTGTTGTTACCGTTGCAGTGGTTAAAGACACTGCTGTGCTACTTATTGTTGATAAGCGTAGGTCAGTGCATACATGCATTGGAGTACACTCGGCACTTTTTGGCTTTAGAGATATCGATGGTAGCGCGGGAGAACAAGAGCGCGCTCTCTCGCTCGTTACGTTCAAGAGGTCAGTCGAACTGGGGGTGATTGACCGCGTATTGTCTGGGTTTGCATAATTTTCGGTTGCAGTAAACGAGAAATATGCATTATTTCTGATCGATGAGAGCCGTCTCTCGTCTTGCTCGCGCTGACGTTGCATGCGGATATACCAATTAAATTTCGGTTATTTTCACTATATTTGAATCACACGTCGGAACGATACAAAATACGCCGGTTGTCGCTGATGTTCGCTTCCAAGTTTTAATTAAACAGTAGCAATGACCTATGATGAATGTCGCAATTGCTCATAGGAAAATTACATTCAGTTAAGAATTTAATATTGCAACTATGAAATACTAAATCTAAGAGCTTATATAAATAGTATATTATTGACTTGTATTAAGCCAATACTTACTAGATCATCGATGAAAAGTATCTCATGTAGTTGATGTTAGTTACTAGGAAATAAGGAATGAGCGTCATAATCCCTAGCCCAAGTGCGGGAGGACAGGTTAAGGTCACCAATGACGAAGAGATCCAATTGGAGTCAAAGTACTCCTTTGAGTAAAAGTTCATGTTGAGCCAGATGTCAACTAGAGCTATAAAATCAAAGTTGCATTGAAATTTTTATATTGTATTTTCCGATGCATACGCTTTTGTGCGCATCGTTACTAACTGTACTGCCGTACATAGCGATAACATTATATAGAGAAATCCAAAAAAAAAGTCCGACGTCAGCCCCAACTCTAGAAGTACGGTAGGCACTCCGCCTACTGTACCACCGGTTGGAAGAAGGAAAAGCGAAAGTTCGGTATGCATCCCATAGTACGGTAGTCGTCCCCGCCTACTTTACGAACGTGTGGAGGCGAAAGTGCGAAAAGTACGTAAATTCCCTCCTACTGTGCCACCGGTTGGAGGCGAAAGGCAGAAAGTACAGTCGGTACTACTTTCCTCTGTATCACCGGGGGACTAGTGGAACTAACTAAGCAGTTTAACCCCTAGCACCTCAACAGTGCAAAACACAATACAATTTTAAAATAAAACTTTAACATTATAATACTTATAGATTGTAAGGAATTAGTTGTGAAGGTCATGCAGTTTTGCGCTGTGGAACTTTAGACATTTTCTGTCTGGGTAGTAATGAATGTATATTTACTCAGAGTAAATATATATAAGTATAACCCAAAGGTGTTGCAAGACCGGATGCAATTCTCCAAAAAAGCGGTCTATAAGAATGAAATTCAAAACCCGAGTCGCTGAGTTTTAGGGGAATGCACCGGGCACGAGGAGCTAAGTTAGCGGTCCCACGCTAGTCCCGCTGACCAAGGCGGTTAAGTAATGCAGCGCGCTATGCAACGGATGCAAAGTACAAGGTTAGCACTCTGTCCATAGCGCTGCCGTCAATTCTGCTCGTCGCTGCCGACGTCGTGCCTTCTGCCCTGCCTTCTTGGAGAAGATTTAAGTTAGCATTAGTCAGTTCTTAACAGACTCGAAAGGAATACAAACGGATTCCCGGATAAATTGAATAACAATAAACGGGAGTGATGCCAATAAATAAAGATTAAAAATTCTATTGAAAAATAGTCTTGTCTTTACTGGCGCCTAAACGAGTAAACGCAAATACGCAAAAAAAGAAAAAATTATAAAAATAAATCTTTAGGAAAAAATAAATTTTAAATAAACCTATTCAACGAAAATTCGTATTTTTTTATTTTTGTAAACCTAAAGGAATTCGATGGCATTGTTGGTCTAAAATAATGAAAGGAATACAAACGGATTCCCGGATAAATTGAATAACAATAAACGGGAGTGATGCCAATAAATAAAGATTAAAAATTCTATTGAAAAATAGTCTTGTCTTTACTGGCGCCTAAACGAGTAAACGCAAATACGCAAAAAAAGAAAAAATTATAAAAATAAATCTTTAGGAAAAAATAAATTTTAAATAAACCTATTCAACGAAAATTCGTATTTTTTTATTTTTGTAAACCTAAAGTAATTCGATGGCATTGTTGGTCTAAAATAATGCAAGACCAGTGACACCCACGTATGTTGCACAACGACGTCGCCAAAATCCCAAGCTTCGGTCAGCGCAATCAGCGCAATGCACTCCGATGCAACGGCGGCTACCCAACACCATGAATGGGCAGCTTTTTACTACTCTATTACTTTTAGGGCATAGAGCTAGCTTTCGTTATAAGAATTATTGTACTTAGCTGTTAGTTGAATTTTGGAAATATACCGTGACTATCACACCTCGCAATTACCAAGTCTTCTAATTCGTCAAATGCAGTGCTTCTTAAAATAAATCCTTCAACAGGACTTAACAGAATTAATTGGCACCCAACGCGTCGTAAGACCCTCGACCCGTGTTAAATAAAATAACGCGTCGTAAGACCCTCGACCCGTGTAAAATAAAAAAAAGCGATCGTAAGACCCTCGATTCAACGTTAAAATAAAAACATAAAACAAATATTTAAAAAACGCGTTCGATTCGTAAAAAAAAAGAAAAAACAACAACAAATCAACCAAATAAAAACAACCAGGAACGACTACAAGAGCGAAACTGAATTAAAAGAAGGAAGACACCGACAGCGGCAACAACATTTAGTTTTATAATTAAATAAAAACCATGTAAGTAGAGTGTTCATTGATATTCCCACTATTTTCAAATTGCAAAATATTTTAAAAATATTAAAAAAGTGATTTTTTAAGAGTCTCAGTCAAAAGCAATACAAGTTCGGAAACCTTTTTTAGAAAAAATTAAATACGAAAGGAACAAAATTCTTTGTTCTTTGTGTTAAAATCATATGAGCGTTAGAGAGATAGAAGAATTATTACACAGATTTCAAAAACTAAATACCGCGGAAAGTTCACAACAAAATAGTGCAAGCATGGCATTGACCAGTGAACAATTATGATCCATTATAGAAGGCGCAGTTGCGAGCGCACTTGCCGCGCAAGAAAAGAGATTTGAGAAAAAATTACAAGATGTTCAGAAGCGATTAGGTGGTGTAAATGTCGGCACACCAAAAGTAGGTAGGTAGATAAATAGGTATCGCTTGCTGTGAAACGTAAGATATTATGAAGTCCCTGCCGGACTTTGAGGGAAAGAATGAGACATACTTCTCTTGGAGGAAAGCGGCGCATACCGTCTATAAAGTATTTGAAAAATATGATGGTAGTTCCAAGCACTACCAAGCCTTAGGCATTCTCCGAAACAAAATAAAAGGCTCAGCCGATATGGTTCTTTAGTCGTGCGACACGCCTTTAAATTTTAAAGCTATAATTAACAGGCTTGACTTACATACGCCGACAACCGATATCTTTAATAGAACAGGAGATGTCAACACTCCGTCAAGGAAACATGACACTTCTGCTGTATTATGACGAAGAAGAGAAAAAACTGACTCTGCTAATAAACAAGACAATTATGACCTACGACAACACCGTAGCTGCCTCACTGAACGAAAATTACAGAGCAGATGCGCTACGAGTATTAATTTCGGGCACAAGAAAATCGCTTAGCGACGTTCTCTTTTCGGCAAGACCAACCGATCTTCCTTCCGCTTTAGCATTAGCCCAAGAAGTAGACGCTAATCATGAGCGATACATGTTCGCAAGTTGTTTTGCACGTAGCACGGAGAAAAAACACCAAAGGGCTGAACAAAGAAGTGTAACGACAGACGCTAAGTTTTACCCAAATGGTAAGAATCCCTACTTTAATAAAATACCACCAAGACAGCCACCCAGACAGGACCCGACAGAACCAACAGACGTTGATCCCTCATTATCCCGTTTTAGACAAACAACCCAAAAACAAATAAGTGGACCGTTTTCAAGGCCAATTCAAAACACTTACCAAAATAATCAACCCAACGGTAACAATAATCAGGACAGACAATTTAAAGGCCCAATAGTAGTACCGCTAGATATACTGGACCAAAACACCAGAGGATAAACCATCTGGCTTTAGAAAAAGACCCACCAAATGAAACCAATAATGAATACCCGGCAGTAGCCGAAGGGGAATGTGGGAACATCCACGATGATCTAGTAGAATACGATAAAATACATTTTTTAGGCATAACTCCCTGCTCCCATTCATAGGAGGGGATATCGCTGGGAGAAAAATAAAACTTTTAATTGACACAGGGGCTTCCAAGAATTAAATCAAACCTATGAAAGAATTAAAAAACATTATTTTTGTAAATAAACCATTCTCTATAAAATCAATCCATGGTCACAGCACAATAAACAAAAAATGTATAATGCACCTTTTTAATACAAATACAACACTTTTCTTGCTACCAAACTTAACAACGTTTGATGGAATAATTTGGACTCGACCTACTTAAAAAAACTGACGTCGTACTTGACCTAAGAGAAATAAGTTAATAACTAATATCAGTCGGAGGAAATTAAATTTTTGAAGTGTGCAGAAGTTAGTTTTACAAAAGTTGAGGATATCACAACTATATCAGGAAATATTAAAAAAATTCAAGAAATGTTAGGAAACCGTACGGGTGTATTTGCAGAGCCAAACGAAGCGCTGCCGTACAATACTAACATTATTGGTACTATTCGGACAGAAAATGAAGATCCGGTATATTCAAAATTGTACCCATACCCAATGGGCGTGTCCGACTTTGTAAATACAGAAACACAATCGTTATTACGAGACGGCATAATCCCACCATCTCGGTTTCCATATAACAACTCTGTTTGGGTTTTTGATAAAAAAGGGACCGATGAACAGGGAAACACAAAAAAACGCCTAGTAATAGACTTCAGAAAACTTAATTTGAAGACAATAGATGACAAATACCCTATCCCGAACGTAGTTTTTATCTTGGCAAATTTAGGAAAGGCAAAGTACTTTACCACATTAGATTTAAAGTCTAGTTTTCACCAGATACTACTCGCCAAAAACGACAGAGAAAAAACGGTTTTCTCTGTAGGAAATGGGAAATAGACTACTCTTTGGATTGAAGAATGCACCCAGCATTTTTCAGAGAGCCATTGACGATGTGCTCAGGGAACAAATAGGGAAATCATGCTATGTCTACGTCGACGACGTAATTATTTTTTCAGAAAATATGCACGAGCATGTGAAACACATAGCATGGGTCTTAGACAAAGTATATGAGGCTATTTTAAAGAAAATGTAGAGTATTTAGGTTTCGTAGTTTTACGTGGAGGCATAAGAACATGTCCTAACAAAGTAGACGCAATCCGTAACTACGAACAACCGACCACATTTGGTCGGTCATTTCTCGGACTAGCTATTTACTAAAGGTGTTTTATTAAAGTCTTTGCATCTATTGCAAAACTTATAAGTGACATCCTAAAAGAAGAAAATGGCAAGGTTAGTGCAGGACAATCAAAGAAAATACCTGTTAACTTCGACGAAAATCAACGTCAGGCATTTGAAAAAAGAGTGTTCTCGCGTCTCAAAATGTAATGCTATTATATCCAAATTACAAAAAAGCGTTCGACTTGACGACAGATGCTTCGTCTTTTTGTTTGGGTGCAGTCTTGTCACAGAACGGAAAACCTATAACCATGATATCACACGAACTTTAAAGGACAGGGAACTAAATTTTGCAAATCAACGAAAGGGAGTTATTAGCAATAGTATGGGCCTTAAAAAGCGTCAGGAATTATTTATACGGCGTGAAAAATTTGAACATTTTTACTGACCATCAGCAACTTACTTTCGCCGTATCAGATCGCAATCCAAACGCAAAAATTAAGCGCTGGAAAGCTTTCATTGACGAGCACAACGCCTAAATTCTTTTGTAAGCCAGGAAAGGTGAACTACGTCGCTGGCGCACTGTCCCGACAGCACATCCACGCGCTAGAGGAGGATGCCCAGTCAGATATTGCCACGATACATAGCGAGCTACTTACCTACACTATTGAAAAAAACAGACAAACCTGTCAATTGCTTTCGGAACCAGATAATCATAGAAGAAAGCAGAACTGCTTCAGTTAGAACGGTCATTATGTTTGGTGAAAAAACTCGACATCTCTTATATTTCTCGCATAGTGAAACACTTATACAGAGAATATGCGATGTGGTCAAAAAAGACGAGTCAATACAATTTTAGGCGAGCTACCAGTACTGGCATTTATCCAACATAAGTTAATAGAAACTTTCCCGACAACCACATTCCGTTACACGAACCGTTTGGTGACTGACATCCTAGACAAAAATGAGCAAAAAGAAACTACGGTGTCAGAACATAACAGGGCTCATAGGGCCGCTCAAGAAAACGTGAAACAGATTTTGCAAGACTATTTTTTTCCCAAAATGACTCCTACGGCTAATGAGGTGGTCGCAAGTTGTAAAATATGCCAGAAGCCAAAATACGATAGACACCCTCATAAACAGATTCTCGGAGAAACACCCATTCCCTCGTACGCTGGTGAAATCCTACACATTGACATATTTTCAACAGACAAAAAATACTTTTTAACTTGCATAGACAAATTTTCAAAATACTCAATTGTCCAACCAATCGCTTCCAGAATCATTGCAGACGTGCAAACCGCGATTTTACAACTTATTGATTTCTACCGGCGACCGAAAACAATATATTGCGATAATGAGCCCTCTATAAAATCCGAAACAATTAGGTCTCTTTTAAGCAACCGGTTTAACGTGCAAATCGTCAATGCACCGCCGCTTCACAGTACATCGAATGGACAAGTGGAAAGATTCCACAGTACACTAAAATAAATAGCACGGTGTTTAAAAATCGAAAGAGGTATTGAGGAAACGGTTGAATTACTACTCCTCGCGGCTATAGAATACAATAGAACAATTCACTCTGTAACAAATAAACGACCCATCGACATAATTCATTCATCAACCATAAAGTTTAACGCAGAAATTAGAGATAAAGTCTCAAATGCACAGAACATTCAACTACAAAGATTAAATAAAACTAGACAAGACAGAAATTTTCAAGTAGGAGACAAAGTTCTCGTAAAATCAAATAAGAGGTTGGGAAACAAACTTTCCAATTTGTACACCGAGGAAACCATAGAAGCAGACTTGGGGACCACAGTCTTAATAAAAGGGAGGGTGGTCCATAAGGACTATTTGAGGTAATTAAAATAAAGTTTATTTTTCCTCTATTCTTTTATTTTCAACACGCCAGGATTTGGACGATACTTCTTCTCGCCGTATCAATAACAGCCAAAATCACCGATTACACGGCCTCAAATTACATACCAATCATAGACGGAGACTTCCAGTACCTAAAACATTGGACCAATTTAACAATGTATTCGGAGATAGTAAAGGACACGGAAGAAATGAAAGAACATTTCCCTCGGTCACATATGAGGCAAATATTAGACTAGGATTTACGACACATTAAAACTCTCATAGATACAGTTAATGTTCACCATAGACACGCTAGAAGCATCAACTTATTAGGCACCGCATTAAAAATCGTAGCCGGTACTCCAGATTTCGATGACTTCGAGAAAATAAAATTCACGCAGAAAGAATTCATTGAATCAGAAAATAGGCAGATAAACATTAACACAAAGACCCAGGAACAAATAAATATCCTAACAAACGCAGTAAACATTTTAGTAAAAAACGCAAAAGTAGAACAGCTAAATACAGAAAATTTGTATGAAAAATTGATATCAAGAAACAGAATTACTTCCGAACTCGAAGCCTTAATGTTGTCAGTTACACCTGCGAATGCCCTACACAACCTGCGCACAGCAACTTCACTCAGGAGGCAACGCACACTGCTCGACTCGCAACAGCCACCTTGAACACCTCACAATCATCGATGATGGCATCATCATTCTCAATGATTGGTAACCGGAACGTTCCTCGTTGCATTCGACGACGATGTAAAAATAAAAAAACTTGAAAAGCTACGTTACAAAATCACCAGCCCCAGCTGCATCAACAGTCCTTAGCATTACAGGCCATCAAGAAATACTGAGCTTTCCATACTTTCAAAAATTAAATATTAAAGGGACGGGAAACACGGCCTATAATATCTGGAGTGACCGCGATCGCCTTCTTGGTCATCTGCTTTACTATTTACAATCTCAATCAGCGATGCCAGCGAGACCAACGTCAGCGTGACCTTCAAGTTATCATTGACAGCTTCAAGAAGTCCGAGGACGTCGTTCATTAAAACTCTCATAGATACAGTTAATGTTCACCATAGACACGCTAGAAGCATCAACTTATTAGGCACCGCATTAAAAATCGTAGCCGGTACTCCAGATTTCGATGACTTCGAGAAAATAAAATTCACGCAGAAAGAATTCATTGAATCAGAAAATAGGCAGATAAACATTAACACAAAGACCCAGGAACAAATAAATATCCTAACAAACGCAGTAAACATTTTAGTAAAAAACGCAAAAGTAGAACAGATAAATACAGAAAATTTGTATGAAAAATTGATATCAAGAAACAGAATTACTTCCGAACTCGAAGCCTTAATGTTGTCAGTTACACCTGCGAATGCCCTACACAACCTGCGCACAGCAACTTCACTCAGGAGGCAACGCACACTGCTCGACTCGCAACAGCCACCTTGAACACCTCACAATCATCGATGATGGCATCATCATTCTCAATGATTGGTAACCGGAACGTTCCTCGTTGCATTCGACGACGATGTAAAAATAAAAAAACTTGAAAAGCTACGTTACAAAATCACCAGCCCCAGCTGCATCAACAGTCCTTAGCATTACAGGCCATCAAGAAATACTGAGCTTTCCATACTTTCAAAAATTAAATATTAAAGGGACGGGAAACACGGCCTATAATATCTGGAGTGACCGCGATCGCCTTCTTGGTCATCTGCTTTACTATTTACATTCTCAATCAGCGATGCCAGCGAGACCAACGTCAGCGTGACCTTCAAGTTATCATTGACAGCTTCAAGAAGTCCGAGGACGTCGTTCATTTAAGTAAGGGAGGAGTTAACACGGTTTCCCAGCAAAACGGAAGTTCCCAAGCTGATTATGCATAACCGAATAAAATAATGCAAGGCAACAGCGGCTACACCATGCATGGGCAGCCGGGTCAGCACTTTTAAGGCATAGGGCTAGCTTTCGTTATAAGAATTAATGTACTTTGCAGTTGAATTTTGGAATTAAACCGTGACGGTCAAACCTCGAAATTACAAAGTCTTCTCACAGTGCGTTTTACAATAAATCCTTAAATAGAACCGATTAAGTATTACCAATTTTCAAAAATCCTCCCTGACGTGTCATTAAATAATTCAAACGTCATTATAACATGAATTCCACCTCGCAGAGGACATAAAATCGCTGGGGATAAAGTTGGTTGACTCCGTGTCCGCCACGCATTTTACCAAAACCCGCAACTCGCTTTTAAATGTATGTATCTGATACAGACAGAGTATATATATGACCAGCTTATTGTCCCATCCTTTTCAAAACATGACCTTATATTCATGACTTATCCACTTCGACTACAATACCTTGACCATACAATAGTTTTAAGGGACTTTAGAAATATCAACTACGACCTTTTGGACTCCACCCTTAATTCGTGCAATTGGTATAACATACATTACTTTACTTTCGAAGTTGAGGAACAAGTTAACCTTTTACAACACAACGATTGTTATTTATATAACTGTCTCGTACCTGTCCGTTGTAAAGTTATTCGTTTTTCTGAAAACCATAAATCATAAATATCTGAAACCTCAATTTGTATCTGAAACAGTCTGTGAATTAAGGTTAAGGTTTAAGAGTGTTAGCCAGTGTGATGTCCTTCAGAATAAACTTCGAATTAAGTGTGACGCCACTGGGTTAGACAATAAACCCCAAATTTATAAAAATACTGCTGCCAAAGATACTGCACTGACCACATCTACATATCCGTACTGTTGGAAATCTGCAAAAGTAATTCCGATTCCCAAATCAAACAATAAGTACAGTCTCATCTTACTCATGAAAGTCTAAAGGCTGACCAAATTAATACATTTATGTCCGCCAATGCAACGCTATATAATATCAGTTTAATTTTTATGAAAAACAGAAGCTGTACCTTCTGTATATAACATCAGCCTAATTTTAGGAAAAACAGAAGCTGTACCTCAGCTATTTTAAAAATGGCAGACACTTTCAGTTTTACTTGACTATAGAAAGGCTTTCAATACAGTAAACTATAATGTTCTTTGTGCAAAATTACGTAACATTTTTATGTTTTCTTATACATCTGTCAACCTTGTGTCTTCGTACCTAGAAACTCGTCGCCAATCTTTTGTTTTGTCCAGCGTTTCGTCTTCATTTAAATATGTATATCGCGGTGTACCCCAATGGTTTGTTCTTTGTCTCTTATTGTTAACATAATATGTTGATGACCTTCTTTCAGTTTTACTTGACTATAGAAAGGCCTTCAATACAGTAAACCATAATGTTCTTTGTGCAAAATTACGTAACATTTTTATGTTTTCTAAAACATCTGTCAACCTTGTGTCTTCGTACCTAGAAACTCGTCGCCAATCTTTTGTATTGTCCAGCGTTTCGTCTTCATTTAAATATGTATATCGCGGTGTACCCCAATGGTCTGTTCTTTGTCTCTTATTGTTAACATAATATGTTGATGACCTTCCCAATGCGTTTTCTGAATGTAATGTTGACATATATGCTGATGCTGTCCAAATGTACGCGAGTCGCTCCTTAAACAGAATAAATATAGATGTTTGTAACAGAGAACTTGCATGTGTAAATGAATGTACCGGCATAATTAGACTTGGGATCAGGTCAAACCATCAAAATCAAAATGTCTTGCCATGAGTACAGGAAAGATAGTTAATAATTTGCAGCCAGTAAGCAGAAATAACGAGCTACTTGAGCATTCAACAGAACCCTGGAGTGATCATATTACAAAGTCTGTAGGGAAAACATATGGCATAAATAAAAATTTCCTGTCCACTCATATACGTTTACTTATAGCTAAAACCTGACTTGTTCCAGCACTATTTTATGAAATATTAGTTTTATCAAACTGGAACACGATCAGTAAAAACAAAATGGAGGTATATATATAAGTTAACACCCAAAATAATACAATTTCTCAGACAGAGGAAATGAGTAAGCATTGATTGCACAACAAACAGCAAAGCAATGCCCTCAATAATAGAATTTCCCAAACCGAAGAAGAGAGCATTAATTGCACAACTAACAGCAAAGCAATGCTCTCAATAAAGTTCTAACGAACTTAGCTTGCACCTTTTGGTCAGCGATCGTGGGAATGCAGAATAGCCAATTTCCAAAGTTGATCGAACTCAACTTAGTGCATACAACAAAAACTATAATTAAAATGCACTGGCCAATTACAATTAAGTTTGGCCAACGGCGACGGCGACCAAGAGCAGCAACCAATAATATGAAAGAACGTCAGCAGAAACATCAACAGCGGCAGAGACGGCGGCAGCGATGGAGCGACGCGTAGCTATAAAAACAATTGTTTAATCTAAGTAAGTTAGTTCTTAATCCAACTCAATAAAGGAAAGTTTGATTTTTTTATATAAAAATCATAACCAATCTTTTAACTGGCGCCCGAACAGGGACCTGATTAAAACCGCGAAAGGATAACAAGTTCCGCGTCTCGCGAAGTTCAGAAAGTAAAAAATTCTGACATTTCGTTTCAAACCTCCGCCTAATCAGTGAGAAGTAAAAAACCAAAATTACCGAGATTCGGAAGTGCAAAAGTGCCGTTTAAAAAACGCCGCAAATTGTCACTCCTGAAAAAAAAAACAGGACTTGTACCCGGTGGAATAATCAGGCCAAATTTTATCGCCGTGATCCCTTTAGTATCCGTTCGAAGGGAACGTGAATTAAGGTACAGAGAAGGCCCCTTAGTAAACTCACACTCAGGAGAGATCGTTGCAGAGTGAGATAAAACGGAATCTGCCGAGCCTGTCATCACGAGAGCACGCCGAGATATGTTACTACTGTAAGAATAGTTTTAAGCAATTTATTAACAAAAACATAAAAAATATTTAATCGAAAAATATTCAAAGAAGAAAAAGTTTTACCCAAATATAAAGTGTAGAAGACATATTTTAGTAAGTTAAAAAGAAAAAATCCAAAATATAGGGAAAATAAAAATTCCCACACAATAATTACAAAGGTAATAAAAAATCGCACACTCTAATTCTTAGAAGACAACTTCCGAATTCTGAATAACTAAAATTAAAAAAATAAATTAAACTTTTCGCAGCTCATATATCCATACCCAAAATGATCGAACAAGATTTGGCAGACAGACTCGCGAAGCTTACCGGACCCTCATCAGCCAGTTCCACACAAATAAACACACGAATCATGAACGAGAGGGACATTGAGGAAAAAATAAAAACAATCTTAGAGACAAATCTCAGTAGACTAGTAAAGGAAATACTTAATCCAAATAAAGATTTTTCCAAATATACAGACCAAACAATTAAAAGAGAATTAACGCACAATCTTAGTGAGTTAGATAAATTACCAGACATTGTTCGGACACTTAGAGACTTTTCAGGAAACAAAAGTGAATATTCATCATGGAGGAAGTGTCGAGAGGGTGTTAAAAATCTATGAAAACAGAATTGGTTCACCAAAATATTATGGAATTCTTTTAGCAATCCGTAACAAAATTACTGGTCAAGCGGACGCAGTATTAGAATCATATAATACCCCCTTAGATTGGACAGCTATTTCAAAATGCCTAACAGCGCATTTCGCCGATAAGCGCGACTTAAAGACCTTAGAATATCAACTATACGCTCTTAACCAAGGTAACAATACTATAGATGAATATTATCAGGCAGTCTATCAACAATTATCACTAATTCTGAACCAAATTGGCAGCTTAGATGCCTCACAAGAAACTATACAATCTCTGACAGCCATGTATAGGGAAAAAGCCTTATACACTTTTGTCAGAGGACTTAATGGAAACCTGGCACAATTGCTGGCCATTAAAGAACCACATGACTTAGGACACGCTCTACATTTATGCAGTCTGCTAGAGAATCAAAATGCTAGGAATAACCAGACACCAAAAACTCCGTATTTAGGGAGGGCACCCAAGCTACCACCTAAACCTCAACAACCATATCGGATGGTAGCCGTCAAACAAAATTTCCATCCGCATCTCTTCCATAACCCAAACCAATCCGGAAAACCCCTAATTACTCAAACTAACCAATTCAAATCTTATAGTCAACCTTATACAAACCAATCCGGTGTAGTAGCGTCCTATAACATACCAAAACCTCCGCCACGACCACAACCGAAACCGGTACCTATGGACGTAGATCAGTCAGTTCGATCACGTCATATAAATTATATGAACAAAACCAGCAAATAATGATTATGCAGGGAAAAGACCTCTCAGCACCGCTAATGCCCCAAATAATAATAAGATGCCAAGACAGTTCCATATTCAACCAGAGACAGGAAGTCACGCGCAGCAAAATTCAGATGAAGCTTCATCAAGTTCAGAACAAGAGTATTATCAGTTGGCAGAAGAAAATAACGTTAGCGAACTTCAGGAGGAATATGTATGGCAAAGCGATAACGAACAACAAGAATACATAGATATGTCAGAACTTTATTTTTAAGAATAAATCGTTCCTCACTACCTTACTTTAAAGTAACCACGGGGAACGGAAAAATTCTAAAATTCTTAATCGACACGGGCTCTAATCAAAATTATATTCAAAATCAATTAGTACCAAATCCAAAGCCAAATGAGAACACTTTTTCAGTTAGTTCAGTCGGTGGTAACAATAAAATAACACAACACGCAATACTTAAGCTCGCTAATATTTCGGATACACCCATGAAATTCTTTTTACTAGACACCCTGAAAACCTTTCATGGTATCTTGGGCAATGACACAATGAAAAGACTAGGAGCAATAATAGATGTAAAAAATGATATATTAATTCTCGGAAATAAACGCAAAATTAAAATTCATCAACTAGCGACACAAGCAGTAAATACAATTGGACCGCAAGTCAGCCATATGACCGAGTCACAAAAATCAATAATAAAACTCCTCGTACAAAGCCACAAAATCCTCTTCGCAGATCCCGATTCAAGGTTAGCATACACAACTAAAGTAGTAGGTGAGATCAGAACTTCATCAGATTCTCCAGTTTACGGAAAACATTACCCATACCCAATATCACTCAAACAAGAGGTAGAAAAACAAATAACTGAGATGCTAAGAGATGGTATTATAAGACCTTCAAGATCACCATATAATGCACCAGTCTGGGTAGTTCCGAAAAAGTCCGGCCAGTCCGAAGAAAAAAGGTACAGATTAGTAATTGATTATAGGAAACTTAATGAAGTTACTATCTCAGATCGGTATCCCATACCCGAAATTGGAGAAATTATTGCGCAGCTCGGGGACAACAAATATTTTTCGGTATTAGATCTTAAGAGCGGTTTTCATCAAATACCACTGAAAGATACAGACATAGAAAAAACAGCATTCGCGGTAAATGGCGGAAAATATGAATTTACGAGACTCCCATTCGGTTTGAAAAATTCCCCTTCCATTTTTCAAAGAGCGTTAGACGACATATTGAGAGAATACATAGGGAAAATTTGCTATGTATACGTTGATGATATTATAGTCTTTAGCAAAAACGAAGTGGAGCACGGCAAAAACTTGGAAAGAGTATTTTCAACGCTACAAAACGCAAATATGAGGGTTCAAATAGAGAAATGCCATTTTTTTAAAAACGAAGTAGACTTCTTGGGGTACACAATATCAGAAAATGGAGTAAAAACCAACATAAAATAAAAGCGATTACAAAATTTCCAGTCCCAAAAACATTAAAAGATCTCCGTTCCTTTTTGGGCATGACAGGTTATTATAGGCGGTTCATAAAAGATTACGCCAAAATAGCAAAACCCCTAACCATTCTTCTAAGAGGCGAAGAAGGCCGGATATCTAAGACCAAGTCAAGCAGAACTGCTATCAACTTGAGCAAAGATGCGATTACAGCATTCGAGAAACTTAAAAAATACTCTCGTCTCCAGGGAGGTTACCCTTGCCTATCCAGATTTCGGAAAAGAATTTCAATTGACTACTGACGCTTCAAGTTACGCAATAGGCGCAGTATTGGAACAAAATCATAGGCCAATAACGTTCATTTCACGCACCCTGTCAAAGACTGAAGAGAACTACGCAACTAACGAAAGAGAGATGCTCGCGATCGTTTGGGCGCTCCAAAGTTTAAGACATTATCTTTACGGGTATTCAAAAGTGGTAATATACACGGATCACCAAACCATAACCACGAGATCAGGTACAAGAAAGGTTTCATTCAACCCTATCTGAAATCATGCGGTGTCTCAAAAAAGACAACGGGAGCATATCATTTGAAGATTTAATCTTTAAAGCAGTTCAAGAATATAATAAATCGATACATTCTGTAACAAAAGAAAGACCCATAGACATATTTTTCAGAAGCACAATCTCTAGTTCAACAGAAGACATAGAAAAGAAACGAGAAGAAATAAAAAAGAAAATTAAAAATAAACAAACAGCCGACCTCGAATACCATAATCAAGGAAAAATATTACCAAAACTTTTTAAGCCAGGCGAAACTGTACATGTAAAAATAGATAAAAGATTAGGAACTAAACTTACACCTAGATACAAAACCGAGAAAGTAGCGGAAAATAGAACGACTACCATTAAAACACAAACCGGAAAAATCATACATAAAAATAATATAAGAACATAATTTTTCAGATTATTTTTACCAACATGCTTGGGAATAACTACAGTCCTCGACTATTCCAATTCACAGAACAATTCACGACTATCAGATCTTAGAAGACAAGATAAATGAGCAGCTAGAAAACAACAATAGACAAGTAGTAATTAACAGATTAATTAATCAAAAAATAAACCAACTTACTAACGCTACTAATGCAACGTTGAAAATTACCCAGAGCTCGGAAGAAATCATAAATCAGAAAGCAAATATTTTAAAGTATAAAATCCAATCAATAAAAGAAGAAATAATTAGCATAATATACGCAATTACATGGGCCAAATCTAATACAATAAATTCATTTGTACTTACAAACACAGAAACCAAAATAGTGGAAGAAATTTTTAAAAAAGAAAATAACTTATTTTTTAACATAAAAGAATTATTGGAATTTGCTCGAATCAAGTTAGCCACAAATGGCAACGACCTTATTTACATTATTAGCTTACCAACCATTGAATCAGATAATTGTAGAACTTTAAAAATTAAAGCAATAAAAAAAGCCCAAATAATCAATGATATAAAATATGAAAATTTTTTAGAATGTAAGAGACAATTATTGGCAATAATTAAACCTTGTGAATCCTATAATGATAAGACAATTTGTAATTCAGAAAATTTGTTAGATTTAAGCAATGATACTTGCGTAAACGCTCTATTAAACCTTCGAGAACCAGAATGTAAGATGATCAACAATCAACATATACCGGATTTCGAAGAAATACTACCAGGCACCATCCTGCTAAACAACTTCAATGGACCAGTCTCACTAGATGAAAAACTTCTACAACTGCAAGGCTCTTTCATAATACAATATCGTAATTCGACGGTAACAATTGGTGAAACCATCTTCAAGTCAAAGGAAATCAACGTAGTCGAACCAGAACCTCCGTTATTCCAACTCTTGGGCGAAAAGACTAAGTTAGAGGAAGTTCTCTCACTACAAATGGTCAAGGAACTCAACATTAACAACACAAAAGCGCTGGAAAAATTAAGAAGCAAGGCAACCATAGAATCTTCCGTTAGCTACGGATCCGCCATCATCCTACTACTACTTATAATAGGATCAATCACGGAACTCCTACGAAGACGTAGGTCAACGGAAAGGACACCAGTTTCCGTGCCAGAAACGCAAGAAAAGCCCACGCACTCCGGACCTGTACTCTACTACGTTGCGACCGAGGACAGTCGCGTTTAAGGAGGGAAGAGTTAACACCCAAAATAATACAATTTCTCAGACAGAGCAAATGAGTAAGCATTGATTGCACAACAAACAGCAAAGCAATGCCCTCAATAATAGAATTTCCCAAACCGAAGAAGAGAGCATTAATTGCACAACTAACAGCAAAGCAATGCTCTCAATAAAGTTCTAACGAACTTAGCTTGCACCTTTTGGTCAGCGATCGTGGGAATGCAGAATAGCCAATTTCCAAAGTTGATCGAACTCAACTTAGTGCATACAACAAAAACTATAATTAAAATGCACTGGCCAATTACAATTAAGTTTGGCCAACGGCGACGGCGACCAAGAGCAGCAACCAATAATATGAAAGAACGTCAGCAGAAACATCAACAGCGGCAGAGACGGCGGCAGCGATGGAGCGACGCGTAGCTATAAAAACAATTGTTTAATCTAAGTAAGTTAGTTCTTAATCCAACTCAATAAAGGAAAGTTTGATTTTTTTATATAAAAATCATAACCAATCTTTTAACTTATATATATATATATATATATATATATATATATATATATATATATATATATATATATATATATATATATATATATATATATAATAGTTAGGTATATATTCAACCTACCGCACAGAAACAATGTATTCGAACTTTCTCAGAAAATATTCGATGTGGCACTTAATGAATGGATAAATATGCGAGTCTTCATTTTTTTACAAAAATTATTTTCGACAAAGAACATTCGAAAAAACAGCAGTTTACAGCCTCTAGAAGAGCAATCAATCTGACTTGCATAAGACCTAGATCACTGACATCCGAAACCCAATTTTTAATTAATGCTATTCGATCATGGAACAAGTTCCCAAACCATCTTAAATCTCTATATAAGCAGTGTAACGCAGTTCAAAAAAAGTTATCCGTAAACTTAAATATATTATAACGTAAATTAAATTAAAAATAGAATGCGACTTAGGTTAGTTTTTTATAAAATTAGTTTTAAGTTTCATGTAACAAATAAATATTTGCAACTCTTTGTGACTAGCGCATTAACTTATAAGTTCCAAACTTGAAGCATTGGGATGACATTTTATAATCACTGTGGACGGCAGTACATGTAATGACGATGAGCACCGGTAAGCGTGCGCAAGGAGATTATTATCAGGTCTGTTCCAGTTGTCACTCGGAAGTGAATTCGTTAACATTGGCAGATTCCCTTTAACATAATCAAAGTTCCCTTGCTTGCTAGCAAATTTCCTAGGGAAATTACTATTTGGGGGAATATAAAACATCTGAGTGCCGCTACTGCTCCTAACAAAAGCCTATGATTTGCCACAGTTTTTCAGGCAAATCATTGATCAACATTTGGCCCGCTGCTGTTCCTAACTTTTGTGAATTATTGGTGCACGCATTTAAAGTCCAAAATCAGTCAAAAATCATTGGCAGCCAAAAATAACACATTCTACTGATTTTAAAGGTAGTGATGGAAACTGGCAAACACACAAATCGTGTGGCAATCAGCTGTGATGTCCGAAATAATTCAAAGATTGTTGGTTTGATTTTAACAATGTTTTTGCAACTTTTGGCAAATAATGAGTTTTGAAGACCGCAACTGTTAGACATTAAACGCAATAACCGAAATTTTAGATGCAATGCTATTATTTTTCATTTGCCAGATATGTCACCTTTCACAATCCTCCGGGCAGGGCAATGTCCACGTACTCCTCCATAAACCTCATAAATATGACGTCTTGTTTGTTGTTCTTATAATAAAATTAATTTTAAATAGAGAAAATATTCGTTTTTCTTTCTTATATTTTGTATTTTAAAATTTGTGCGGGATTCAGCTGTTGGCACCAGTGTTGCAAACTTTTCGCAAACAGTGTTCGGAACCAAAGTTGCCAAGGTCGATGAAAAAGGTCCCAACACAACACGCTTTACACAATACGTACATTAAATTAAGGGGTAATAAGAACGAAAACACTTTTAAACTAAACTTAGATAATTTAAACTTAAACCGAAAAGCGCTTGCTAAAAATAAGTGCCAAGAAAATAATTATTTTTTCTTCGTACCATGACAACTCTTGCTTTGTTTCTATCATATTCGTTCGGAAAATGTAACAGGGCTGGCGGATTTGCAAAACTTCAGAAGGTTAGAACCGAGATTCTGAGGTGCCATCACAAAATTATTTTTAAAAAGTGAATTATGTTACTATTTTCCAAATCTGTTATGCAACAATGTTCTAAAAACATCAATGAATAAGGTAAACATTTCATTTGCACTTTAAGTTTTCGCAAAGTATTATAAAAGAAATAATATCTTTTCTTGTGGATCTGAATCCGTCAGCCAAAGACTTGGCGAAAAGAATAGTAGGTTCTTAATAAATGATAAAGCACTAAAAAGGTATCACTTTTATAAGAGTTTGTTCATTCTAAGAGTTTTAGAAAGTCATTTTGTTTCGGAGAAATGGGGTTGAAAAAGCAAAAAAAAATTGTGTCTTACACGCCCACATATTTCAAACTACTAAAGCTAAAAACAATTATTTATTTTTTTTTTCGCAATTTCTTGCAAAATATGACCTTTCATCATACATAATCAATCACGCATCCAAAGAATAGTTCAAACGCTATTTGAAATACACATTTTTTTTTAATGTTAATGTTTAACGAGATATTGACCAAATAGGTTGATTTTTATACCATTGCAGAGTTTGCAACGCAGTGAAGGAGACATTTCCGACAAAATAAAAAAGTTAAATTTTCTTTTATTTTAAATTAAAAAACAGCAAGCTTATAATTGTTTATCATTTATTTTTCCGATTGTTCCTATGGGAACATATGCTATAGTCGTCCGATCCGGCTCGTTCCGACTTATTTACTACCTGCAATAGAAAAACAACTTTTGGGAAAGTTTTTTGGTATAAAAACCACAAGCAAATACATTTTTAAAAAAAAATATACAGAAATCTTGTACTAGTTAGTATAAAAAATATACAACAAAAATAAAAAAATACAATAATAAAAACCATAAGCAAATAACCCAAAATTGAAATTTCAAAAACCCTAACGTTCATTTAAATAAAAAAATTATGATATTATTCGAGTGTAACGCTTACACTGTAAGCTGAGAAAAATAAAATTTTATCAAGCGGCAAGCGTTCGATATGCAAAAATGTTAGAGATGAGCGATAGTTTTGTCAAACATCGATAAGTTTAGTGATGCAACCTCGGTTCAATTAGTTGTGAGCTCATTTTGAAATGACGGTTATTTTCCATGAAATCGGTCTTGTCGCAGACTTGGACCTGTTTTTCCGTAAACAAGACCCCAAAGTTCATGGAAAATTTAAACCTATCGGGCGTTGGGGCTTTTCGGAAGTTTACCCCTAGTCCTTTACAAATTAAAAACATGAACGAAGCCAAATTCAACAAGCCGAAGTTTATATACCATTGCAGCTTTTGCAAAAAAAACGATATTTACTCGTATATTTTTAAAAATATTGAAGCTATAATAATTTTTAGCTCAATTTTTCGATCGTTTTGTTTTGAACCCCATGGGAGCTATATGATATATTCGTCCGATCCTAGCCAAATTTAAAAAGAACTAACAAAATAAATTGAAAAACAGCAAAGCTAACATTTTTTTCCTTTCTTTTCCCGATTGTTTCAATGGAAGCTATATGATATTGTCGTTCAAACAGCCTAGTTTCGACTTATATTTTACCTGCAATAGAAATATTACTTTTGGGAAATTTTCATGCAGATAGATTTTATCTGAAAACATAATGATGCTAGATTTATAAATTCAGAAATGTCTCCTTCGTTTGAAACTTTTGACCGAATAAAAAATACATTCTGCAGGGTAAAATGAAGAAAATGATTGTTTAGTGCTTAAAAAAAAATAAATGCATTATAAATGCATATATAATAAAGGCATTTACAAAAAACCGTAAATTGTTATTTTATTTTAAACTTCGATATAACATATGACTGCGTTTCGATCTCTATAGCTATAAATTTCGAAAAAAAAATGAGGCTATGTCGATTTTGACATTTTTTCACACGGGCCAGCGCCTACCAAAAGTAAACAAACTGGAAAAAAAAGAAGAAAAGAACGCGAAATTAAATTTCCCCGTCAATAATTTGAGTACTTATGCATCTCGTTCTCTCGAACCTCTGCCCGAGATTTGAAAAAACTTGTACTTGCACTGCTCGCTGTCAGTGTTAAGAGCTGGTGCGAGACTGAAAATTGGGGTGGGAAATCAAGTTGAACTTAGAACATGACTCTTAGCAGGCGGAGTGATCTACATCGTAAATTCAAAAGAGTATGCATCATTCTTCTTAAAAGTTATTTCCTGGTCTCAGCCCTTCTTATAAAAACTCTGTTCTTCTTGCATCACCTTATAACATGTACACGCACAATACAAACACACTCAAAACATGTTAGAAAGACTGCGAAGGGAGCCGAATAAAATCACTTGCATATTTGACCTCAACCCGATCGTGTCTTCTTATTTCTTTGGAACACAACATTTTCTGGCAACGAGTCAAAAAAGTTCGTGTCGGTTGTCTAAATCGTAGAGATCGAACGGTAAGTGAAGAAAACAGTGCCGCAAAATTTAGTTTTGTGTATTTCATGTCGGTAGTCTAAACTTGTAGAGATCGAACGAAAAAACAATGCCTGATAAGAATCAGTTCAACTTTGAAACATTGTTGGCTCAACAGCAACAATTCTCGCAGCAGCTTATGCAACAACAACAGCAATGGATGGAGCCTACATTAACAAAAAACCGTGTCGTTCAAAACGTTCAAAGACAAATCAGGGAAACATTCAGTATGTCCGCCGTTTCCAAATTTCAACAAGGGTCAACAAAATTGGGAAACGTATTTCCAGTAATCAACACACCACTTCGCCGCGTACTTAGTGCATACTTAGGCATGCACGCCTTTCAACTTGTCAAAAATCTGTTCGGTAGCGAAAATTTGGATCATCAGACCTTTGCGCAAATAACGGAAAGCTATCAGAACACTTCAAGCAAAAACGGCATATTGTTGCTGCTCGGTATGAATTTTTTAAATGTCAGATGCGGGAATCTCAAACACACAAGGAATGGGTCGCCGATCTACATGGCATTGCGCGTGAGTGTCAATTTGTTTGCCAATCAGATGGGTGTTCATTAAATTACGTTAATGAAATGATCCGCGATCAAATAATTTTCTACACTTTCGACGCAATGCAGAAGCTACAGACGTCACTAGAGGACGTTCTCTCTATTGCCGAAACGTACGAAGCAGACACGAAAACCGAAGCAGTGATCAAGGAAAGCGAGAAGGGAGCGCTTGAGATGAACGCAGTATACACACACAAGCAACACCAACAGAATCGCAATTATGTTGATGGAAAGGGAGGCAAGATAGTGTTAATATCTTGCTCCGGCTGCGGTTACATACACACTCGCGGAAATTGCAAGGTTCGCGAGGCTATCTGTCACAAATGTGCTAGAAAGGGACACAAAGTTATCGTTTCTCTGTCCAAACAGTGCAAAGACAAGAAAGACTACGACAAAGAGAATAATCAAAACAAAAACACGGAATTAGTGTAAACAATTTACAATGTTTCCAGTTTGGTAAAGTTTGAAGGAATCAAAAATGTGATTGATGTGGAACTTTTCGATACAAGCGTTTCATTCCAAATGAATTCTGGTGCAACTGTGTTGGTGCTTAATTCAAAAACATACAAACAACTTAACAGCCCGAAACTAGAGAAGTGCGATCGAATTTTACATGCATTTGGCCAACAACAAATTCCATTGTTGTGTGGCAAAAAACTGATCACTACATATCATTGTGGCAGACGTTGAAAATTCAAACAATTTGTTCGGTTTAGATTTGTTTAAAACATTAAATTTCGAAATTCAGCAAATCGCAAATGTGAGTGAGAAGAAGGGTACTCAAATGACCAATCTTTGTAAGAAATACAAGGAAGTATTTGAACCGGCGATTGGAAGAATAAAATACTTTAAGGCAAGCATTTATCTAAAACCGAACTCCGTTCCAAAATTCTACAAGAGCAGGCAAATTCCGTTTGCCCAATTGGAAAAATTGGAAGTGCAGCATCTAACAAAAGCAGGTTTCATCAAGCGCCACGTTAACCTGATCAAACCAAGATCCGATTCAGACGACATTAACAGCAACTCCAACTTTAGCGACAGCCCTGACTCTCAAAATCCACCACAGACACTTCCATCCGCCACTGGTTCCAGTAAAGTAGCTGCAGCGTCCCGACAAGATAACCACCAAGCGCCACAGCCACGCCGATCGAGCATTCCAATCAGAAGCAGTAATCGGCCACCCCAAGAAGTCAACCGCTATCAGTCCACAGATTTTAGAAAGCGTAAAAATACTAACACTATGTAATTTTGGCACCGCATTAAAAATCGTAGCCGGTACTCCAGATTTCGATGACTTCGAGAAAATTAAATTCACGCAGAAAGAACTTATAGAATCAGAAAATAACAGATAAACATTAACACAAAGAAATAGCACGGTGTTTAAATATCGAAAGAGGTATTGAGGAAACGGTTGAATTACTACTCCTCGCGGCTATAGAATACAATAGAAAAATTTACTCTCTAACAAATAAACGACCCATCGACATAATTCATTCATCAACCATAAAGCTTAATGCAGAAATTAGAGATAAAGTCTCAAATGCACAGAACATCCAACTACAAAGATTAAATAAAACTAGACAAAACAGAAATTTTCAAGTAGGAGACAAAGTTCTCGTAAAATCAAATAAGAGGTTGGGAAACTTTCCAATTTGTACACCGAGGAAACCATAGAAACAGACTTGGGGACCACAGTCTTAATAAAAGGGAGGGTTGTCCATAAGGACACTTTGAGGTAATTAAATGTTCACCATAGACACGCTAGAAGCATCAACTTATTAGGCACCACATTAAAAATCGTAGCCGGTACTCCAGATTTCGATGACTTCGAGAAAATTAAATTCACGCAGAAAGAACTCATAGAATCAGAAAATAGGCAGATAAACATTAACACAAAGACCCAGGAACAAATAAATATCCTAACAAACACAGTAAACATTTTAGTAAAACACGCAAAAGTAGAACAGATAAATACAGAAAATTTGTATGAAAAATTGCTATCAAGAAACAGAATAATTATTTCCGAACTCGAAGCCTTAATGTTGTTAGTTACACTTGCGAAATTTTAGATTCAAATGATTTACAAAATTTAATCAATCTACAAATGTTACTGTTACTGATCTAATGGAAGTTGCTCAAATTAAAGTTTTATTAAATAATAATTTTTTAATTTTTTAATTTTTGTAAGAAGATAAAACAACGGCACTATTATTAATTTTGCTGAAGACAATACTATAGCTGACTGCGGAAACAAAATCATGCCGATTGGAAACTGCAGCACCGCTCTTACAGCAACATTTTGCAGAGAAATGCCCTACACAACCTGCGCACAGCAACTTCACTTAGGAGGCAACGCACACTGCTCGACTCGCACCAGCCACCTTGAACACCTAACAATCATCGATGATGGCAACTAGAATCATTTGAAAATCTTAAACAAAATCTAGCGTCAAAAGACGTGGTTCTAGCATACCCCGATTTAAGCAAACCTTTTTTAGCTTCCGCGAACGGCTTAGGGGCTGTATTGTCGCAGGAACATCGTCCAAAAACCTGGAACTCCAGAAGAATCCGAATCTGATATCGTTTCCATTCATAGCAAAGATTCACTCACGTACACTATAGATTCAATGAATAAACCAGTAAATTGTTTCCGTAATCAGATAATCACTGAAGAAGCAAACCTATCTAAGAGAACTTTTATTCTATTCAAAGAAAAAACCCGACATATTATTCGATTTGCCGACCGTGAAAATCTTCTAGAAAAACTATTAAACATTGTAAAAACAGATGTCGTTAATGCCATTCATTGCGAACTGACAATTCTTGCTTTTATTCAGCTTAAACTAATCGAGTCATTTCCCTCGACGACGTTTAAACATTGCATATTCCTAGTAACAGATATTCCTGACCAATCAGAACAAAAGGAAATAGTAATTAAAGAACATAATAGCGCCCATCGAGCAGCTGAAGAAAACGTTAAACAGATTCTGAGAGACTATTTTTTCCCAAAAATGCTTCGGCTAGCAACAGAGGTAAAATTTGCTCTATGGCAATAAACAGCCGTCACCCTACAAGGCAAACAGTCGCCGATACCATGTTATCGAGGAGAAATTCTCCATATAGACATATTTTCAACAGGTTAAAAACTCTTTCTCACATGTATTAATACATTTTCTATGTTCGCTATTGTACATCCGATCGCATCCAGTGCTAGCGTGAATGTAAAATCCCTAATTTTAAATATTGTCCATTTTTTTTTCCAAACACACAAACAATTTACTGCGACAATGAAAGATCATTAAACTCCGAGACTATTAAGTCAATATTATTAAATAATTTCAATATTAACATTGCAAATGCACCCCCCTTGCACAGCACCTCGAACGGACAGGTCGAAAGATACCACAGCACCCTGCCGAAATAACGCGTTGCCTAAGAATCGAAAAAGAAATGAACGACACCAAGGAGGTTTTCTTACTAGCCACAACTAAATACAATAGAACTATCCACTCAGTGTCTACTAAAACGCCTATAGAATTAATACACTCTAGATCTTCAGAGTTCGAAACCGAGATTAGTACAAAAATTCAACAAGCCCAGGAAAAAAGCTTAGAACAAATAAACAAAAACAGGACTTACAAAAGGTATCAGGTCGGTGACAAGGTTTTCTTGAATTCAAATAAACGCCTGGGGAATAAACTATCGCCCCTATGCTCGGAGGAAGGAATTGGAGCAGACCTTGGGACGACAGTTCTTATTAAAGGGAGGGTGGTCCGAAGACAATTTAAAATAACGATTCTTCTAGACCTAATTTTAATTTTGGGAGGAATTTGGGTATTTCGGACACTCCACTAATATTACTTCATATGAACTTTACGCACTCGAAACAACAACTGCGGACGGAAAGATTCTTTGGTGGGACTTCGAGGACTGCGAACAGGTCAAATTTAAGAAGAATCAATTAATTGAATCACAGACTAATCAGGTAGAAAAAAATTCAAGAGTACAAACTAGTTTAAACGAATTAACCAAAGCAATAAACGCAATTTACAAATTAGACGAAATAGACAAAAGCCAGAAAGAAAATCTGATTCCTCAACATGCGCACAAGAAATAGTTTCCGGAACCGTCGCCAAGTGCAGCACCATTCCAGGTCACCTCAGTCCAATAAAAACAATCGACGACGGATTACTAATTATTTACGATGCTGCTGCGAAACTTCAACACGACGACAGCCCTAAAAACCTTCCTAGGGGCACCTATCTGGTAACCTTCGACGACTACGTTATGGTTAACAAGACCTTTTTTTAAAAACTACTATGGCATACTGAAAAAGAAACCTGCAGTATCGATGGTGACCCACGTTAATATCACGGGCCACAAAGAACAACTGAGCCTGCTTCACGAGCTAAGCCTGCAAAACCTTCAACACATCGAGCGTCCTAAAGAAGAAGAAATTCTAACAAAGCCACTCTTAACAACGGTATTACTTTGGTGATCATTCTGGTGTGCCTCTTCGTCACATATCAACTCCATCGACGTTGCGTTCGTAGCCGCCAGAGCAAGTTGACAGTTGTACTAAAATCTACGCTAAAGAAATCCGAGGACGGCCTTAACTATACCATAAAAGAAATAACTAACAAAAATAAAATACACAAACATACCAAAGAGTCTGCTCACCCAGTCTCTCAAGATCTACCTCTCTCTTACTAGCCCTCCTCAAGTACATCTAGGAAATACCCCGTGCCCCCCTCTTCTAGTACAAATCCAAAATCAACGAACAATCACTATGAAAAAATTCTCACAATAAATACACCAGAAGAAAAATCATACGAAGACATCGAAAAAAACAATCTCCCATCACCCTCTCTTTTTCCCATCATCAAGTGTTCCCATTAATGACTAAGAGCTTATGCCTCTCAAACTATACAAGTACTAGCGAGCGCTTTGAAAAGGACCGCGCTCTTAGATTAGAAGCCGAAAACTTTTTAAGCAACCTTTAATCTTACTATCCGAATCTGACACATCAATGGCTGAGGCTGACACCGAGTCAGCCCCTATTGACTCTCTCTCTCTTTAAGTTATACTCCCAACTTAACATGGTCCCAAACATTATCCAGTGGAATATAAACAGAATTTTCAACAACTATCACTAATTTAAATTACTTACACACACCCCTACAACTTTAACAACTTCAGAAGCCCAGCTGGGTTCAAAGGGTACTTTTATAACCTTCCTCATAACACTACAGCAAAAAAGGGAGTACTTATACTCATATAACAACATATTCCCTCACAATTCCAGTTTCTGATTTTTAGCATGTATTCTCCGTCATGTCAAGGCTTTCAAGTAACGATATTTTTCTTGTTTTAAATCAAGTACCTGGACCAATAGTCCTTCTAGGGGACTGTAACTCTTGGAGCCCTATGTGGGGATCCCCCTTAGCCAACTAGCGCGATAAAAAAGCTGATTGAATTATATCCTTATCTAACTCGATTGTGCTTAATGATGGCTCTGTTGACCCACAACTACATCACGCACGTAGACATATCTTTAATTTCGCCAACAATAGCTCACCGGAGCAGATGAGCCATCTGCGAACAGTTACATGGTAGTGATCATTACCCTATCCTTAATGCCGTGTCCCCCTAAGAAACGATTCCAACCACAACTGTTTAAACAAAACTGTATGGAACTTGCCACTAGATGGGCTCCTGGATGTTTAAATCATCAAGTTGCTCTCTTTTTGAATTTATAAGAACAAACAAACCGCATACCTCATAACGCCAAAATACCCTGGTGGAGAGCAAATATTCAATTGCTCCGGGAACCAAACGAACACTCTTCCATGCTTTTAAGGCGCAAATGTCTACCACAAACCTTCTTAAATACGAAAATGCGAATGTTATTTTTAAAAAGACTGTTCTATTTGAAAATCGGAGGTCCCTCAAAAACTTTACATCTAAAACCTCACCCCTCAAATGTCTACCACAAACCTCCTTAAATACGAAAATGCGAATGTTATTTTTAAAAAGACTGTTCTATTTGAAAACCGGAGGTCCCTCAAAAACTTTACATCTTAAACCTCACCCCTCAAATGTCTACCACAAACCTTCTTAAATACGAAAATGCGAATGTTATTTTTAAAAAGACTGTTCTATTTGAAAATCGGAGGTCCCTCAAAAACTTTACATCTAAAACCACACCCCTTTCCTCTACAAAAAAGATATGGTCAGATATTGCGCATCTAACAGGCTCTCCATTAACCCCCATAAGGTGCATTCAAGTCGACAATGCTGTAATAACAATGCTGTTATAACAATGCTATAATAATAATGCTGTAATAACTAACTAATATTTGAAACATTTAGCAAGGTTTGCAGCTGACGGAAATTTAGCAACGAGTACAAATATCTCAAAGAAAGCTATCTATCTAGCACCAACAGCCTCACAACTTGACTCTCCCAGTAATATGTTAGATATCGAAGCGGCCATACAATCCGCCAAAGTCAGCTCATCCCATCATGTCTTAAGGGGCAACGCCATTTTGGAACCCCGGAATCGATGACCAAATTAAATATATTTTTGCAAAGAAAGTATATGTATATGTAAATTTGTTCAGGACTTTACATCGATCATTACACTTCAGATGGTATTACGAATATTACCTCTTTCGCAGGGCGAGTATACCTCGTACACTGTGTAGCTGCCAAAATCTCCATCCGACTGCAACAATCAAGTTTTCCTCTTTATAAGAAATAAACTGGCTATGATCTATCGTAGGGATTCGCTATTATCTGGACTTGTTACAAAATTACAATTATATGAAGGAAAAACAGCTATTTTACCTATGTTTTTTATTACGTTTATTATTATAAAAAACAGAATATTTTGTATTGCAAAAATCCTACGATAGATCTAAGAGGATCCGAGTTTCGAGAAAAACACGATTAAAATTTCTGGTGCAGTTCCGGTCACTCAGACACGCATAGCTTAAAACAACGAAAAAAAACTTAAATAATCAAGTATGTATGATGTATGATATTATAATGTTCGTAATCTTGGACTATCAGGAAGCAACAGTTAACAATAAAATAAAAAAAGATTTTTTTTAAGGAAAAACAGCTATTTTACCTATGTTTTTTATTACGTTTATTATTATAAAAAACAGAATATTTTGTATTGCAAAAATCCTACGATAGATCTAAGAGGATCCGAGTTTCGAGAAAAACACGATTAAAATTTCTGGTGCAGTTCCGGTCACTCAGACACGCATAGCTTAAAACAACGAAAAAAAACTTAAATAATCAAGTATGTATGATGTATGACATTATAATGTTCGTAATCTTGGACTATCAGGAAGCAACAGTTAACAATAAAATAAAAAAAGATTTTTAAAAAATTACAAGGTAGCGGTTACCCCTTAAACACAGACTGCATGTAGCTGTCCACTGGCAGCTACCAATACACATCGAGATTTGCAATCGTCATCACTATCCCTTAACCCAACAAAAGTTCTTTTGATATAAATGGCTTTCGTCCTTGGAAGTCCTTCTTAGAGTTCAACACTTCGTGTCGAATGTCAAATTTCTCTTCAGAAATTAAAATTTTTTTTATTCTACTCTCTATCTCTTCAAAAAGTGACGTCAGACGTCAATACGGCTATCGTAGTCAATAACGTAAAATTACTAGATCATTTAGAAGACATCGAAACTCTGAAAATTTTACTAAAAATCGTCGCTGTTGTCAAAGTTATCGAATTATTCCAACGAATTTAAAGATGATTTTTAAGCAGGGTAAATGACCTAGACAAAATCTAGCAAACACAAAAAAAAAAATAAGTTTATAATTTTGTATAGCCCTTTCGATTTTACATTTTCTCATTGCATATGTTCAATAATTCATAGACTTGTTTATTTTAATAGTTTATTATACATTAGTACACATAAAATATAAGCACAATGCTTCCCAAGATGCAAAGAACCATTATCTGAACCCAAAATTTGAATGCACCATAATAAAACAAACAAATGCTTTCGTAAAAAATAAAAACAACCATATGTTCATTCTAAGTTACGGCATTTTAAGAATGCATTCAAATATCTTTGAGAAAAGATCCTTTACTTAACTATAGGGTAAGAACTATCCTCAAAATACACCGATACCCAATACCAATTCAACAAGATTTAACACGGAAAGAAATAATCTTCATAATCTAATTTCAATCGTACGCAAAGCAAAAGGCTTTAAACCTATCTATATTAGAACACTGTAAGGTTTTCTCTCAAGTAGATAAAAATTCATTGCTTGGCTATGTAGTTATCCTAAAAGTGACTTCCAAATAATGAAACAAAAAATATTTCAAACAAATTAAAAAAAAATTTAAACAATTTCGAAAAATCCTACAAAAGTTTGTCGCAAAACCGAAACGTGCAAAAAAAAGGACTATAAAGAACATTCAAAAGTTTTGGTGGAAATCTTTAATGAATCACGCTAATAACTTACAAAAACAGAGATAAATTACACTAGTTTAAAGCCGAAATTCATTCAAGCCGATGATAAAAATTTTGAGTAGAGTACGTCTTCTAGATTACGGATATACCATTAAAAAATGTTTCTCTATGCTTTTTTTTTAGTTTTTTTTTAAGTTAACAAGAAATTGTAATACCAACAGATCAATCTTTAACACTGTCATACAGAATAACTGGATTGGATAAGTCATTTGTCTGCAAGAGCACACTAACTTTTTGTAATTTTGGATGTTAAACGACTGTAAATCAGCTGCTATGATATACCCTTAAAAACTTGAAAAAAATCCGTTGAAAAATCGTTGTAATTTGGTATCCGTCTATCTTGGACAAGCTAAGTAACAAAGGCATTATGCGGCACTTCCCATATTAGGGCCGCCGAAAGAGCACTTTACATAAATCGTTCTATGTACGACCTGTACTGCCAACAACTGGACCTCTTGAAATCAACACACAAAAAAGGCCTGTGAAAATTGGCTAATAGGGAAGGCAGAGTTTTTGGCTAATAGGGAAGCGAGCTTCTCGTTGGGAACAAGTCGTCGAACAAAACGTAGCTTATCTGACATAAATCGAATGATTGTAACCAATTTAATGAATAACACGTTTCTATGACCGAATTAACATACACCGCCTAATAATTGGCATCACCAGAGTTTCGCGATGTGTAGGCGTTAGAATGGACCAAATTTTTAAATAAAATTGCGCTGCGTAGGCATAACAATCAGTATATTAAATCCCAAATCTTTGGTTTTTAATGTTAAGATCATGATCTTCATACGGGCAGACATACAGACAAGCAGTAAGTCAGACAAACATGGCTAAATCGACACCGCCTATTGATCCTGATCGAGAATATATATATAAAGGTTGATTTTTTATCAACTTTCTTTTTGGCAGCCCTAGTTTTTGAGTTAATGCTAGTTTTTTGTTTTGTAACCCTGGTTAATATTTTTAGCTAGGCTTATAATTTAACCATGAATCGTTTAAAAACGAACAAAGGTGGTTAAGAAAGTTTACCGCGCGAGTTACCGAATCAGCACATTCCCTCGGCGGTTCCCCACCTAAATCCCTACGGTTGGCGAGCAGCTAGAACCGAACACTTCATTGGCAACTAAGTTGCCAACCAAAGAAACATCGCAACCACTGCTGAATCCAAGCCCCATATTTGCATCCGCTCCAATTACGATTCCCAGCCGCTTGGTCAGCATATTATATGTAAACATTAGGCTTCGAGCAAAGAATTATAAAATTAAGAATTCACTCTGATTTTAAACTTGAAACCAGCAAGTCCAAACATTTATTTGGTAGGGTTTATCCAGGAACATTTGTCAAAGAACCTACTTATAGTTAACTGACGCAGTCGGCAGGTCTTCGACTAAGGACAGATTCTACCCAAGAAGCTCAAGGAAGGATCTGTGACGGCGGAGGATGACAGGAATTTGCAACACTATAATTATCCTTATATTAACGCCATTTCAACACGGAAACTCGAAGTCCAAAAACACTAACTACAGAAGAACACAACTAAACAATTAATTCACAGGGATACATATACTTGTGTAAAATTAAGTAAAACACTAATATATATAAATAAGAATTTGAAACAGTTAGAAGTAGCAGTAGTAGTAGTAAAGTACATACTTAAAAGCAATAATTTAAAAAAAAATTAGAAGTAGCCAACAGAGTTTTACAGCAACTAGTTCAAGAGTTGGAATGACAGAAGAAGGAAGGTTAACACCAATGGCAACAACAAGTGTATTAGAGGCCATCAAGGTAATAGACCTGGTGGAAATTATTCCAAAATATGAAGGAGACTCGGGTAAATTAGATGGATTTATAGGAGCAGTGGAGCAGGTACTAGGCCTGATCAAAGGAGCGGAAAGATCAAATGTAGGGGTAATAGCGCATAGAGCAGTGAGGAGTAAGATTGTAGGAGAGGCAGATAAGGTCCTCGACTTAGATGAGTCAGAGCTCAACTGGGATCAAATTAAGAAGGTATTAATTACACATTTAAAGGATAAGAGATCCGAGCAAGACCTTATTATGGAGTTGACCTATATTAAAGAAAATTAGCTAGAATTGGAAACACTGTATATAAAAGTCATGACCCTGAAGAAGGCCCTGGTGAGTCTGGCCAAGTCCAGCGAACAGGGCATATTATTGAGAAGCGAAAAGATCAAATGGTACAAGGATATGGCCCTAAACGCCTTTGTTTCGACTTTAAAGGAGCATATAGGAGTTACTATCCGAAACATGGTGGTACCGAACATAGCAAAGGCTTATGAAATAGCCTGCAAGGAGAAAAATTTAGGTACCCTAGAGGAAACAGGGGTAGAAGAGATAGGTCAAGAAATGACAGGTTCGCAGGCCAAAGGGGTTAAGGAGGCTCCGAAACAGAAGCTAGGAAAACAGGATAATCCAGTGCCAGAGGCACTGATGGGCTCTTGGCCGCAGTATCGTTGGGCTGCAAATACCCAACCCCAGTTTCCGATTCCGTTTTCAATGCCCACCATGAATGAATGGCCAGTATTTGGGTTCCCATATCCAATGATGGATAATCCATTCAGGACAGATAACCTTAATCAGACTCTAATTATGTTAGACCGTACCGTAATCATTACAACAGAAACACGAAGTGGAACTATGGCCAAAATAATCGTGACAGTGGTATGGCAACAGCTATAACAACAGCAAGCCAAGAGAAGGCCAGTTAGCAATCCAGGCAGCAGGAGATGGATGTAGTGGACAATCAAGGATGTCAAGAATTTAAACTATTCGTGACAATCATATAATTCAAATAATTCGAAGCAGTCGAATAATTCGACCAGCTCCAAGCGATCATACAATTCGATCAATAGTTTAGAGAGAGACGGAAATAGACAGTCGGTGAGCGGTCAATTGCATAATATCCAAGAGGAGGAGGCAAATTTTTCGCAATCAGCCTCGAACAACCAACAGGATATTTAGGAAAAAGGAGGGGTCACTCCACCCTACCGTATGTAATGATCAGAACTACCCCACAAAAAACAATAAAATTACTAATTGATACAGGATCCACTTACTCTTTCATTTGTATCGAATTAGCTCAACCACAGTATGTGAAGGAGCTCCATGACCATTAAGACAATTACCCAATCACATACGATTTTGCAGGAAGCACACGTACCAATGTTCAAAGAATTCGGAGGAGTAGGAAAAATGAGTTCATCAGTTTTTCGAGCGATTAATTGGTATAGACTTGCTGCAACAAATGAAAGCTGTGATTGATATTGAGAGGGGCTGGTTCCGCACGGCGGACATAGAATTGCAGACACATTCCACTAAGAAAAACCCAGCGAGGTCCACTCAATAGAAGCAGGGACAAAAGCAGTCATTCCTATGCCGGTACGAGTACCCGATGGGGATTTCTAAACGAAACCATAGTAAAAGAGGATTTGATCATTACAGAGGGAATCTATAGGGCAGTGGCTGGAAAGAGCCTGGTCGAAATAACAAACTATGCAGAAAAAGATCAGGAATTATTTTTGGAGGAACCGTTGCAAGTTGTTGAATTCGAAACTGACAAACATTTCGAGCTATATAATATAGAGGAGACAGATAATGGAAATAAGAAGATACCATTTGATAGATCAGAACTGAACATTTAAATAGCGAGGAGCTTAAAAAGCTTCAACGAATTTGTAAAAAATATCCGAAAGTATTCCATAAAGAAGGAGACCATTTGTCATTCATTGACCATTGGTCAAGCACCAAATTAGAACGAATGATGACATACCGGTGTACGGCCGGTTTGGCTATTGCCCAAAAAGAAGGATGCCTCTGGAGAGAGGAAATGGGGAATGGTGGTGGACTATAGGAAACTTAACAAGAAGGTAATTAAAGACAGATATCCTATGCCATTAATAAATGACGTTTTGGAAAGCTTGGGTACTTCTCAACCTTAGATCTGGCGAGTGGATATCACCAGATCGAGGTGAAGGAAGAAGACATCCCGAAAACAGCCTTCTCGGCGGAAGGGGACACTTTGAGTATGTCCGAATGCCCTTCGGGCTAAATAACGCCCCAGCAACCTTTCAAAGATTAATGAATAATATTTTCGGAGAGTTGCTGGGAAAGTGCTGTCTCATATATATAGATGACATTATGGTGTACTTGACATCCTTACAGGAAACGTAACGAATTTGGAAAGACTTTAAGAAACTTGCGCAAACTTCAAGTTGCTACTAGACAAGGCAGAGTTTGTAAGGAAAGAGGTGGAACACTTAGGACATGTAGTAACCCGACAAGGGATCAGACCAAACCCAGGAAAGATCGAAGGGAAAAAAAGATTCGAGATTCCCAAGACTAGGAAGCAGATAAAATCGTTCCTAGGTCTGTTGGGATACTATAGAAAGTTCATAAAGGATTTCGCGGCTATAACAATACCATTGACAAGACAGTTAAAAGGAAAAAAAAGCCGTGCAGATAGACCAAGAATACAAAGATGCTTTTGAGGTATGTAAGACCTTCCTGTGCAATTATCCAATCTTGCAGTTTCCTGACTTCGATAAGCCTTTCATACTTACCACAGATGCAAGTAACTATGCTATTAGCGCCGTCATATCCCTAAGAAATTTGGGAACGGACAGACCAATAGCATACGCTAGCAGAACTCTGTCAGGATCAGAAGTGAACCACGCCACAATAGAAAAGGAAATGCTCGCCATTATTTGGGCGATTAAGCATTTTAGGCATTACGTATTCGGTACAAAGTTCAAGATAGTCACTGGCCATAGGCCATTTATGAGCGTCAAGGAACCTGATTCCAAACTTGTAAGATGGAGACTCCAAATGTTGGAGTACGATTACGAGATTGTATACAAGAAGGGGTCTCTAAATGTAGTGGCTGACGCACTGAGCAGAATTCACCCGGAGCTTAATGTGTTGGAAGACGCCTCAGAGATGGCAACCAATGGAGAGACAATTCACTCTGCTGGAGATGATTTCCAGTTAGGATTCCCAATATCGGAGAGACCACTAAACGAATATAACATCCAGGTGGTCATACAGGAAGGTAGAGTAGCGGGGATACAGAAACAACTTCCGTTCAGAAATAAATTGAGAATAATTTGGACGGATAATAATTTTGATGAGGAAACAGTTGGCCGCAGGTTAATGGAGATCCTACAACCTAAAAGAACGGTGACACTCCTGATTCCAGACAACTTGGTGGTAACAATTAGAGAGGCGTATTGCAAGTATTTCGCCTATGGCAAGTTGTATAGGGCAATAAGATATACAGTCTTATTACCGGATATAACGGAAAGGAGTGAACAGGAACAGGTCATCAAAGACTAGGGGAATAGACGAAACTTTAGCACACCTGAAAAAGAAGGTGTTTTTCGTACATATGAAACATATAATTACCCAAACAATTAATAATTGTGACAGATGCCAAATACAAAAGTACGATAGGAAACCAAATATGATCAAATATAGTTCTACAGAGACACCAGAGGGGCCTATGGAAATAGTGCACATGACTTGTACTTTATAAACAAGAAAAGTGTGCTAACCATAATTGACAAATTCTCGAGATACGCTTGGGGGTAAGGAACCATTATCGGAACCCAAATGTGAATGCACCATAACAAAACAAACAAATGCTTTCGGAAAAAATAAAAAACCATATGTTCATTCTAAGTTACGGCATTTTAGGAATGCATTCAAATAACTTTGAAAAATGATCCTTTACTTAACTGGTAAAGAACTATCCTCAAAATACACCGATACCCAATACCAATCCAACGGAAAGATATAATCTTGTTTATTCTTCATTGTCTCATTGCAATCGTACGCAAAAGGCGTATCTTTATTAGAACACTGAACGGGTTTGTCTCAAGTAGCTAAAAACTCATTGCTAGATAATGTAGTCATCCTTAAAGTGACTTCCAAATAATGAAATAAAAAATATTTCGGACAAATTAACAGAAAATTTAAATACTTTCGAAAAATCCTACAAAAGTTTGTCGCAAAACCGAAACGTGCAAAAAAAAAGAACTACAATTACGAAAACAGAGATACTTTATCTCTAGTTTACAGCCGAAATTCGTCCAAGTCGATAATAAAAATTTCGGATATAACACTAAAAAATGTTTCTCTATGCTTTTTTTAAAGTTCTTTTTTAAGTTAAAATCCAATTATAATACCAACAGATCAATCTTTAACACTGTCATACAGAATAATTGGATTGGATAAGTCATTTGTCTGCAAGAGCACACAAACTTTTTGAAAATTTTGGATGTTAAACGACTGTAAATCAGCTGCTATGCTATACCCTTAAAAACTTGAAAAAAATCCGTTGAAAAATCGTTGTAATTTGGTATCCGTCTATCTTGGACAAGCTAAGTAACAAAGGCATTATGCGGCACTTCCCATATTAGGGCCGTCGAACGAGCACTTTACATAAATCGTTCTATGTACGACCTGTACTGCCAACAACTGGACCTCTTGAAATCAACACACAAAAAAGGCCTGTGACAATTGGCCCTCCGAGTTTTTGGCTAATAGGGAAGCGAGCTTCTCGTTGGAAACAAGTCGTCGAACAAAACGTAGCTTATCTGACATAAATCGAATGATTGTAACCAATTTAATGAATAACACTTGACCGAATTAACATACACCGCCTAATAATTGGCATCACCAGATGCAAATACCCAACCCCAGTTTCCGATGCCGTTCTCAATGCCCACCATGAATGAATGGCCAGTATTTGGGTTCCCATATCCAATGATGGGTAATCCATTCAGGACAGATAACCTTAATCAGACTCTAATTATGTTAGACCGTACCGTAATCATTACAACAGAAACACGAAGTGGAACTATGGCCAAAATAATCGTGACAGTGGTATGGCAACAGCTATAACAACAGCAAGCCAAGAGAAGGCCAGTTAGCGCGTCAGGCAGCAGGAGATGGATGTAGTGGACAATCGAGGATGTCTAAGAATTTAAACTATTCGTGACAATCATATAATTCAAATAATTCGAAGCAGTCGAATAATTCGACCAGCTCCAAGCGATCATACAATTCGATCAATAGTTTAGAGAGAGACGGAAATAGACAGTCGGTGAGCGGTCAATTGCATAATATCCAAGAGGAGGAGGCAAATTTTTCGCAATCAGCCTCGAACAACCAACAGGATATTTAGGAAAAAGGAGGGGTCACTCCACCCTACCGTATGTAATGATCAGAACTACCCCACAAAAAACAATAAAATTACTAATTGATACAGGATCCACTTACTCTTTCATTTGTATCGAATTAGCTCAACCACAGTATGTGAAGGAGCTCCATGACCATTAAGACAATTACCCAATCACATACGATTTTGCAGGAAGCACACGTACCAATTCAATTCAAAGAATTCGGAGGAGTAGGACAAATGAGTTCATCAGTTTTTCGAGCGATTAATTGGTATAGACTTGCTGCAACAAATGAAAGCTGTGATTGATATTGAGAGGGGCTGGTTCCGCACGGCGGACACAGAATTGCAGACACATTCCACTAAGAAAAACCCAGCGAGGTCCACTCAATAGAAGCAGGGACAAAAGCAGTCATTCCTATGCCGGTACGAGTACCCGATGGGGATTTCTAAACGAAACCATAGTAAAAGAGGATTTGATCATTACAGAGGGAATCTATAGGGCAGTGGCTGGAAAGAGCCTGGTCGAAATAACAAACTATGCAGAAAAAGATCAGCAATTATTTTTGGAGGAACCGTTGCAAGTTGTTGAATTCGAAACTGACAAACATTTCGAGCTATATAATATAGAGGAGACAGATAATGGAAATAAGAAGATACCATTTGATAGATCAGAACTGAACATTTAAATAGCGAGGAGCTTAAAAAGCTTCAACGAATTTGTAAAAAATATCCGAAAGTATTCCATAAAGAAGGAGACCATTTGTCATTCATTGACCATTGGTCAAGCACCAAATTAGAACGAATGATGACATACCGGTGTACGCCTGGCCGTACAGGCCGGTTTGGCTATTGCCCAAAAAGAAGGATGCCTCTGGAGAGAGGAAATGGGGAATGGTGGTGGACTATAGGAAACTTAACAAGAAGGTAATTAAAGACAGATATCCTATGCCATTAATAAATGACGTTTTGGAAAGCTTGGGTACTTCTCAACCTTAGATCTGGCGAGTGAATATCACCAGATCGAGGTGAAGGAAGAAGACATCCCGAAAACAGCCTTCTCGGCGGAAGGGGACACTTTGAGTATGTCCGAATGCCCTTCGGGCTAAATAACGCCCCAGCAACCTTTCAAAGATTAATGAATAATATTTTCGGAGAGTTGCTGGGAAAGTGCTGTCTCATATATATAGATGACATTATGGTGTACTTGACATCCTTACAGGAACACGTAACGAATTTGGAAAGACTTTAAGAAACTTGCGCAAACTTCAAGTTGCTACTAGACAAGGCAGAGTTTGTAAGGAAAGAGGTGGAACACTTAGGACATGTAGTAACCCGACAAGGGATCAGACCAAACCCAGGAAAGATCGAAGGGAAAAAAAGATTCGAGATTCCCAAGACTAGGAAGCAGATAAAATCGTTCCTAGGTCTGTTGGGATACTATAGAAAGTTCATAAAGGATTTCGCGGCTATAACAATACCATTGACAAGACAGTTAAAAGGAAAAAAAAGCCGTGCAGATAGACCAAGAATACAAAGATGCTTTTGAGGTATGCAAGACCTTACTGTGCAATTATCCAATCTTGCAGTTTCCTGACTTCGATAAGCCTTTCATACTTACCACAGATGCAAGTAACTATGCTATTAGCGCATAGACAGACCAATAGCATACGCTAGCAGAACTCTGTCAGGATCAGAAGTGAACCACGCCACAATTGAAAAGGAAATGCTCGCCAATAGCATTTTATGCATTACGTATTCGGTACAAAGTTCAAAATAGTCACTGACCATAAGCCATTAACATGGCTAATGAGCGTCAAGGAACCTGATTCCAAACTTGTAAGATGGAGTACGATTACGAGATTGTATACAAGAAGGGGTCTCTAAATGTAGTGGCTGACGCACTGAGCAGAATTCAACCGGAGCTCAATGTGTTAGAAGACGCCTCAGAGATGGCAACCAATGGAGAGACAATTCACTCTGCTGGCGAAGATCACCAGTTAGGATTCCCAATATCGGAGAGACCACTAAACGAATATAACATCCAGGTGGTCATACAGGAAGGTAGAGTAGCGGGGATACAGAAACAACTTCCGTTCAGAAATAAATTGAGAATAATTTGGACGGATAATAATTTTGATGAGGAAACAGTTGGCCGCAGGTTAATGGAGATCCTACAACCTAAAAGAACGGTGACACTCCTGATTCCAGACAACTTGGTGGTAACAATTAGAGAGGCGTATTGCAAGTATTTCGCCTATGGCAAGTTGTATAGGGCAATAAGATATACAGTCTTATTACCGGATATAACGGAAAGGAGTGAACAGGAACAGGTCATCAAAGACTAGGGGAATAGACGAAACTTTAGCACACCTGAAAAAGAAGGTGTTTTTCGTACATATGAAACATATAATTACCCAAACAATTAATAATTGTGACAGATGCCAAATACAAAAGTACGATAGGAAACCAAATATGATCAAATATAGTTCTACAGAGACACCAGAGGGGCCTATGGAAATAGTGCACATGACTTGTACTTCATAAACAAGAAAAGTGTGCTAACCATAATTGACAAATTCTCGAGATACGCTTGGGGGTAAGGAACCATTATCGGAACCCAAATGTGAATGCACCATAACAAAACAAACAAATGCTTTCGGAAAAAATAAAAAACCATATGTTCATTATAAGTTACGGCATTTTAAGAATGCATTCAAATAACTTTGAAAAATGATCGTTTACTTAACTGTAGGGTAAGAATTATCCTCAAAATACTCCGATACCCAATACCAATCCAACGGAAAGATATAATCTTGTTTATTCTTCATTGTCTCATTGCAATCGTACGCAAAAGGCGTATCTTTATTAGAACACTGAACGGTTTTCTCTCAAGTAGCTAAGAACTCATTGCTGGATAATGTAGTGTTCCTTAAAGTGACTTCCAAATAATGAAATAAAAAATATTTCGGACAAATTAACAGAAAATTTAAATACTTTCGAAAAATCCTACAAAAGTTTGTCGCAAAACCGAAACGTGCAAAAAAAAGAACTACAATTACGAAAACAGAGTCTATTTATCTCTAGTTTACAGCCGAAATTCGTCCAAGTCGATAATAAAAATTACGGATATAACACTAAAAAATGTTTCTCTATGCTTTTTTTAAAGTTTTTTTTTTAAGTTAAAATCAAATTATAATACCAACAGATCAATCTTTAACACTGTCATACAGAATAATTGGATTGGATAAGTCATTTGTCTGCAAGAGCACACAAACTTTTTGAAAATTTTGGATGTTAAGCGACTGTAAATCAGCTGCTATGCTATACCCTTAAAAACTTGAAAAAAATCCGTTGAAAAATCGTTGTAATTTGGTATCCGTCTATCTTGGACAAGCTAAGTAACGAAGGCATTATGCGGCACTTCCCATATTAGGGCCGTCGAAAGAGCGCTTTACATACATCGTTCTATGTACGACCTGTACTGCCAACAACTGGACCTCTTGAAATCAACACACAAAAAGGCCTGTGACAATTGGCCCTCCGAGTTTTTGGCTAATAGGGAAGCGAGCTTCTCGTTGGGAACAAGTCGTCGAACAAAACGTAGCTCATTTGACATAAATCGAATGATTGTAACCAATTTAATGAATAACACTTGACCGAATTAACATACACCGCCTAATAATTGGCATCACCAGATGCAAATACCCAACCTCAGTTTCCGATGCCGTTCTCAATGCCCACCATGAATGAATGGCCAGCATTTGGGTTCCCATATCCAATGATGGGTAATCCATTCAGGACAGATAACCTTAATCAGACAGAAGTCTCTTATTATGTTAGACCGTACCGTAATCATTACAACAGAAAAACTAGGTGGAACTATGGCAAAAATAATCGTGACAGACAGTGGTATGGCAACAGCTATAACAACAGCAAGCCAAGAGAAGGCCAGTTAGCGATCCAGGCAGCAGAAGATGGATGTAGTGGACAATCAAGGATGTCTAAGAATTTAAACTATTCGTGACAATCATATAATTCAAATAATTCGAAGCAGTCGAATAATTCGACCAGCTGCAAGCGATCATACAATTCGATCAATAGTTTAGAGAGAGACGGAAATAGACAGTCGGTGAGCGGTCAATTGCATAATATCCAAGAGGAGGAGGCAAATTTTTCGCAATCAGCCTCGAACAACCAACAGGATATTTAGGAAAAAGGAGGGGCCACTCCACCCTACCGTATGTAATGATCAGAACTACCCCACACAAAACAATAAAATTACTAATTGATACAGGATCCACTTACTCTTTCATTTGTATCGAATTAGCTCAACCACAGTATGTGAAGGAGCTCCATGACCATTAAGACAATTACCCAATCACATACGATTTTGCAGGAAGCACACGTACCAATTCAATTCAAAGAATTCGGAGGAGTAGGAAAAATGAGTTCATCAGTTTTTCGAGGGATTAATTGGTATAGACTTGCTGCAACAAATGAAAGCTGTGATTGATATTGAGAGGGGCAGGTTCCGCACGGCGGACACAGAATTGCAGACACATTTCACTAAGTATAGACCCAGCGAGGTCCACTCAATAGAAGCAGGGACAAAAGCAGTCATTCCTATGCCGGTACGAGTACCCGATGGGGATTTCTAAACGAAACCATAGTAAAAGAGGATTTGATCATTACAGAGGGAATCTATAGGGCAGTGGCTGGAAAGAGCCTGGTCGAAATAACAAACTATACAGAAAAAGATCAGGAATTATTTTTGGAGGAACCGTTGCAAGTTGTTGAATTCGAAACTGACAAACATTTCGAGCTATATAATATAGGGGAGACAGATAATGGAAATAAGAAGATACCATTTGATAGATCAGAACTGAACATTTAAATAGCGAGGAGCTTAAAAAGCTTCAACGAATTTGTAAAAAATATCCGAAAGTATTCCATAAAGAAGGAGACCATTTGTCATTCATTGACCATTGGTCAAGCACCAAATTAGAACGAATGATGACATACCGGTGTACGCCTGGCCGTACAGGCCGGTTTGGCTATTGCCCAAAAAGAAGGATGCCTCTGGAGAGAGGAAATGGGGAATGGTGGTGGACTATAGGAAACTTAACAAGAAGGTAATTAAAGACAGATATCCTATGCCATTAATAAATGACGTTTTGGAAAGCTTGGGTACTTCTCAACCTTAGATCTGGCGAGTGAATATCACCAGATCGAGGTGAAGGAAGAAGACATCCCGAAAACAGCCTTCTCGGCGGAAGGGGACACTTTGAGTATGTCCGAATGCCCTTCGGGCTAAATAACGCCCCAGCAACCTTTCAAAGATTAATGAATAATATTTTCGGAGAGTTGCTGGGAAAGTGCTGTCTCATATATATAGATGACATTATGGTGTACTTGACATCCTTACAGGAACACGTAACGAATTTGGAAAGACTTTAAGAAACTTGCGCAAACTTCAAGTTGCTACTAGACAAGGCAGAGTTTGTAAGGAAAGAGGTGGAACACTTAGGACATGTAGTAACCCGACAAGGGATCAGACCAAACCCAGGAAAGATCGAAGGGAAAAAAAGATTCGAGATTCCCAAGACTAGGAAGCAGATAAAATCGTTCCTAGGTCTGTTGGGATACTATAGAAAGTTCATAAAGGATTTCGCGGCTATAACAAAACCATTGACAAGACAGTTAAAAGGAAAAAAAAGCCGTGCAGATAGACCAAGAATACAAAGATGCTTTTGAGGTATGCAAGACCTTACTGTGCAATTATCCAATCTTGCAGTTTCCTGACTTCGATAAGCCTTTCATACTTACCACAGATGCAAGTAACTATGCTATTAGCGCATAGACAGACCAATAGCATACGCTAGCAGAACTCTGTCAGGATCAGAAGTGAACCACGCCACAATTGAAAAGGAAATGCTCGCCAATAGCATTTTATGCATTACGTATTCGGTACAAAGTTCAAAATAGTCACTGACCATAAGCCATTAACATGGCTAATGAGCGTCAAGGAACCTGATTCCAAACTTGTAAGATGGAGTACGATTACGAGATTGTATACAAGAAGGGGTCTCTAAATGTAGTGGCTGACGCACTGAGCAGAATTCAACCGGAGCTCAATGTGTTAGAAGACGCCTCAGAGATGGCAACCAATGGAGAGACAATTCACTCTGCTGGCGAAGATCACCAGTTAGGATTCCCAATATCGGAGAGACCACTAAACGAATATAACATCCAGGTGGTCATACAGGAAGGTAGAGTAGCGGGGATACAGAAACAACTTCCGTTCAGAAATAAATTGAGAATAATTTGGACGGATAATAATTTTGATGAGGAAACAGTTGGCCGCAGGTTAATGGAGATCCTACAACCTAAAAGAACGGTGACACTCCTGATTCCAGACAACTTGGTGGTAACAATTAGAGAGGCGTATTGCAAGTATTTCGCCTATGGCAAGTTGTATAGGGCAATAAGATATACAGTCTTATTACCGGATATAACGGAAAGGAGTGAACAGGAACAGGTCATCAAAGACTAGGGGAATAGACGAAACTTTAGCACACCTGAAAAAGAAGGTGTTTTTCGTACATATGAAACATATAATTACCCAAACAATTAATAATTGTGACAGATGCCAAATACAAAAGTACGATAGGAAACCAAATATGATCAAATATAGTTCTACAGAGACACCAGAGGGGCCTATGGAAATAGTGCACATGACTTGTACTTCATAAACAAGAAAAGTGTGCTAACCATAATTGACAAATTCTCGAGATACGCTTGGGGGTAAGGAACCATTATCGGAACCCAAATGTGAATGCACCATAACAAAACAAACAAATGCTTTCGGAAAAAATAAAAAACCATATGTTCATTATAAGTTACGGCATTTTAAGAATGCATTCAAATAACTTTGAAAAATGATCGTTTACTTAACTGTAGGGTAAGAATTATCCTCAAAATACACCGATACCCAATACCAATCCAACGGAAAGATATAATCTTGTTTATTCTTCATTGTCTCATTGCAATCGTACGCAAAAGGCGTATCTTTATTAGAATACTGAACGGTTTTCTCTCAAGTAGCTAAAAACTCATTGCTGGATAATGTAGTCATCCTTAAAGTGACTTCCAAATAATGAAATAAAAAATATTTCGGACAAATTAACAGAAAATTTAAATACTTTCGAAAAATCCTACAAAAGTTTGTCGCAAAACCGAAACGTGCAAAAAAAAGAACTACAATTACGAAAACAGAGTCTATTTATCTCTAGTTTACAGCCGAAATTCGTCCAAGTCGATAATAAAAATTACGGATATAACACTAAAAAATGTTTCTCTATGCTTTTTTTAAAGTTTTTTTTTTAAGTTAAAATCAAATTATAATACCAACAGATCAATCTTTAACACTGTCATACAGAATAATTGGATTGGATAAGTCATTTGTCTGCAAGAGCACACAAACTTTTTGAAAATTTTGGATGTTAAACGACTGTAAATCAGCTGCTATGCTATACCCTTAAAAACTTGAAAAAATCCGTTGAAAAATCGTTGTAATTTGGTATCCGTCTATCTTGGACAAGCTAAGTAACGAAGGCATTATGCGGCACTTCCCATATTAGGGCCGTCGAAAGAGCGCTTTACATACATCGTTCTATGTACGACCTGTACTGCCAACAACTGGACCTCTTGAAATCAACACACAAAAAGGCCTGTGACAATTGGCCCTCCGAGTTTTTGGCTAATAGGGAAGCGAGCTTCTCGTTGGGAACAAGTCGTCGAACAAAACGTAGCTCATTTGACATAAATCGAATGATTGTAACCAATTTAATGAATAACACTTGACCGAATTAACATACACCGCCTAATAATTGGCATCACCAGATGCAAATACCCAACCTCAGTTTCCGATGCCGTTCTCAATGCCCACCATGAATGAATGGCCAGCATTTGGGTTCCCATATCCAATGATGGGTAATCCATTCAGGACAGATAACCTTAATCAGACAGAAGTCTCTTATTATGTTAGACCGTACCGTAATCATTACAACAGAAAAACTAGGTGGAACTATGGCAAAAATAATCGTGACAGACAGTGGTATGGCAACAGCTATAACAACAGCAAGCCAAGAGAAGGCCAGTTAGCGATCCAGGCAGCAGAAGATGGATGTAGTGGACAATCAAGGATGTCTAAGAATTTAAACTATTCGTGACAATCATATAATTCAAATAATTCGAAGCAGTCGAATAATTCGACCAGCTGCAAGCGATCATACAATTCGATCAATAGTTTAGAGAGAGACGGAAATAGACAGTCGGTGAGCGGTCAATTGCATAATATCCAAGAGGAGGAGGCAAATTTTTCGCAATCAGCCTCGAACAACCAACAGGATATTTAGGAAAAAGGAGGGGCCACTCCACCCTACCGTATGTAATGATCAGAACTACCCCACACAAAACAATAAAATTACTAATTGATACAGGATCCACTTACTCTTTCATTTGTATCGAATTAGCTCAACCACAGTATGTGAAGGAGCTCCATGACCATTAAGACAATTACCCAATCACATACGATTTTGCAGGAAGCACACGTACCAATTCAATTCAAAGAATTCGGAGGAGTAGGAAAAATGAGTTCATCAGTTTTTCGAGGGATTAATTGGTATAGACTTGCTGCAACAAATGAAAGCTGTGATTGATATTGAGAGGGGCAGGTTCCGCACGGCGGACACAGAATTGCAGACACATTTCACTAAGTATAGACCCAGCGAGGTCCACTCAATAGAAGCAGGGACAAAAGCAGTCATTCCTATGCCGGTACGAGTACCCGATGGGGATTTCTAAACGAAACCATAGTAAAAGAGGATTTGATCATTACAGAGGGAATCTATAGGGCAGTGGCTGGAAAGAGCCTGGTCGAAATAACAAACTATACAGAAAAAGATCAGGAATTATTTTTGGAGGAACCGTTGCAAGTTGTTGAATTCGAAACTGACAAACATTTCGAGCTATATAATATAGGGGAGACAGATAATGGAAATAAGAAGATACCATTTGATAGATCAGAACTGAACATTTAAATAGCGAGGAGCTTAAAAAGCTTCAACGAATTTGTAAAAAATATCCGAAAGTATTCCATAAAGAAGGAGACCATTTGTCATTCATTGACCATTGGTCAAGCACCAAATTAGAACGAATGATGACATACCGGTGTACGCCTGGCCGTACAGGCCGGTTTGGATATTGCCCAAAAAGAAGGATGCCTCTGGAGAGAGGAAATGGGGAATGGTGGTGGACTATAGGAAACTTAACAAGAAGGTAATTAAAGACAGATATCCTATGCCATTAATAAATGACGTTTTGGAAAGCTTGGGTAGGGCTAAATACTTCTAAACCTTAGATCTGGCGAGTGGATATCACCAGATCGAAGTGAAGGAAGAAGACATCCCGAAAACAGCCTTCTTGGCGGAAGGGGGACACTTTGAGTATGTCCGAATGCCGTTCGGGCTAAATAACGGCCCAGAAACCTTTCAAAGATTAATGAACAATATTTTCAGAGAGTTGCTGGGAAAGTGCTGTCTCATACATATGGATGACATTATAGTATACTCGACATCCCTACAAGAACACGTAAGGGATTTGGAAAGTCTTTAAGAAACTTGCGGAGGCAAACTTCAAGTTGCTACTAGACAAGACAGAGTTTTTAAGGAAAGAGGTGGAATACTTAGGACATGTAGTAATACGACAATGGATCAGACCAAACCCAGGAAAGATCGAAGTGATAAAAAGATTCGAGATTCCCAAGACTAGGAAGCAGATAAAATCGTTCCTAGGTCTGTTGGGATACTATAGAAAGTTCATAAAGGATTTCGCGGCTATAACAAAACCATTGACAAGACAGTTAAAAGGAAAAAAAGGCCGTGCAGATAGACCAAGAATACAAAGATGCTTTTGAGGTATGCAAGACCTTACTGTGCAATTATCCAATCTTGCAGTTTCCTGACTTCGATAAGCCTTTCATACTTACCACAGATGCAAGTAACTATGCTATTAGCGCATAGACAGACCAATAGCATACGCTAGCAGAACTCTGTCAGGATCAGAAGTGAACCACGCCACAATTGAAAAGGAAATGCTCGCCAATAGCATTTTATGCATTACGTATTCGGTACAAAGTTCAAAATAGTCACTGACCATAAGCCATTAACATGGCTAATGAGCGTCAAGGAACCTGATTCCAAACTTGTAAGATGGAGTACGATTACGAGATTGTATACAAGAAGGGGTCTCTAAATGTAGTGGCTGACGCACTGAGCAGAATTCAACCGGAGCTCAATGTGTTAGAAGACGCCTCAGAGATGGCAACCAATGGAGAGACAATTCACTCTGCTGGCGAAGATCACCAGTTAGGATTCCCAATATCGGAGAGACCACTAAACGAATATAACATCCAGGTGGTCATACAGGAAGGTAGAGTAGCGGGGATACAGAAACAAATTCCGTTCAGAAATAAATTGAGAATAATTTGGACGGATAACAATTTTGATGAGGAAACAGTTGGCCGCAGGTTAAAGGAGATCCTAAAACCTAAAAGAACGGTGACACTCCTGATTCCAGACAACTTGGTGATAACAATTCAAGAGGCATATTGCAAGTATTTCGCCTACGGCAAGTTGTATAGGGCAATAAGATGTACAGTCTTATTACCGGATATAACGGAAAGGAGTGAACAGGAACAGGTCATCAAAGACTATCACGAAAGGTCAAATCATAAGGGAATAGATGAAACTTTAGCACACCTGAAAAAGAAGGTGTTTTTCGTACATATGAAACATATAATTACCCAAACAATTAATAATTGTGACAGTTGCCAAATAAAAAAGTACGATAGGAAACCAAATATGATCAAATATAGTTTTACAGAGACACTAGAGAGGCCTATGGAAATAGTGCACATGACTTGTACTTCATAAACAAGAAAAGTGTGCTAACCATAATTGACAAGTTCTCGAGATACGCTTGGGGGTAAAGAACCATTATCTGAACCCAAATGTGAATGCACCATAACAAAACAAACAAATGCTTTCGGAAAAAATAAAAAACCATATGTTCATTATAAGTTACGGCATTTTAAGAATGCATTCAAATAACTTTGAAAAATGATCCTTTACTTAACTGTAGGGTAAGAACTATCCTCAAAATACACCGATACCCAATACCAATTCAACAACATTTAACATGGAAAGAAATAATCTTGTTTATTCTTCATTGTCTCATTGCAATCGTACACAAAAGGCTATAGTCCTATCTATATTAGAACACTGAAAGGTTTTCTCTCAAGTAGATAAAAATTCTTTGCTAGGCAATGTAGTCATCCTTAAAGTGACTTCCAAATAATGAAATAAAAAATTTTTCAGACAAATTAAAAGAAAATTTAAATAATTTCGAAAAATCCTACAAAAGTTTGTCGCAAAACGGAAACGTGCAAAAAAAGTACTACACTTACGAAAACAGAGATAATTTATCTCTAGTTTACAGCCGATATTCATCCAAGCCGATGATAAAAATTACGAATATACCACTATAAAAATGTTTCTCTATGCTTTTTTTTAAGGTTTTTTTTTAAGTTTAGAAAAATTGTAATACCAACAGATCAATCTTTAACACTGTCATACAGTATAATTGGATTGGATAAGTCATTTGTCTGCAAGAGCATACAAACTTTTTGAAAATTGTTGGCTATTAAACGACTGCAAAACAGCTGCTATGCTATACCCTTAAAAACTTGAAAAAAATCCGTTGAAATATCCTTATAATCCCCGTCTATCTTGGACAAGCTAAGTAACGAAGGCATTATGCGGCACTTCCCATATTAGGGCCGTCGAAAGAGCACTTTACATAAATCGTTCTATGTACGACCTGTACTGCCAACAACTGGACCTCTTGAAATCAACACACAAAAAAGGCCTGTGACAATTGGCCCTCCGAGTTTTTGGCTAATAGGGAAGCGAGCTTCTCGTTGGGAACAAGTCGTCGAACAAAACGTAGCTTATCTGACATAAATCGAATGATTGTAACCAATTTAATGAATAACACATTTCTATGACCGAATAAACATACACCGCCTAATAATTGGCATCACCAGAGTTTCGCGATTTGTAGGCGTTAGAATGGACCAAATTTTGAAATAAAATTGCGCTGCGTAGGCATAACAATCAGCATATGATTTCCCAAATCTTTGGTTTTTAATGTTAAGATCATGATCTTCATACGGACAGACAAGCAGAAAGTCAGACAAACATGACTAAATCGACTCCGGCTATTGATCCTGATCGAGAATATATATATAAAGGGTGATTTATTAGCAACTTTCTTTTTGGCAGCCCTAGTTTTTGAGTTAATGCTAGTTTTTTGTTTTGTAACCCTGGTTAATATTTTTAGCTAGGCTTATAATTTAACCATGAATCGTTTAAAAACGAACAAAGGTGGTTAAGAAAGTTTACCGCGCGAGTTACCGAATCAGCACATTCCCTCGGCGGTTCCCCACCTAAATCCCTACGGTTGGCGAGCAGCTAGAACCGAACACTTCATTGGCAACTAAGTTGCCAACCAAAGAAACATCGCAACCACTGCTGAATCCAAGCCCCATATTTGCATCCGCTCCAATTACGATTCCCATCCGCTTGGTCAGCATATTATATGTAAACATTAGGCTTCGAGCAAAGAATTATAAAATTAAGAATTCACTCTGATTTTAAACTTGAAACCAGCAAGTCCAAACATTTATTTGGTCGGGTTTATCCAGGAACATTTGTCAAAGAACCTACTTATAGTTAACTGGCGCAGTCTGCAGGCCTTCAACTAAGGACAGATTCTACCCAAGAAGCCCAAGGAAGGATCTGTGACGGCGGAGGATGACAGGAGTTTGCAACACTATAATTATCCTTATATTAACTCCATTTCAACACGGAAACTCGAAGTCCAAAAACACTAACTACAGAGGAACACGACTAAACAATTAATTCACACGGATACATATACTTGTGTAAAGTTAAGTAAAACACTAATATATATAAATAAGAATTTGAAACAGTTAGAAGTAGCAGTAGTAGTAGAACCGTACATACTTAAAAGCAATAATTCAAAAAAATTAGAAGTAGCCAACAGAGTTTACAAGCAACTAGTTCAAGAGTTGGAATGACAGAAGAAGGAAGGTTAACACCAATGGCAACAACAAGTGTATTAGAGGCCATTAAGGTAATAGACCTGGTGGAAATTATTCCAAAATATGAAGGAGACTCGGGTAAATTAGATGGATTTATAGGAGCAGTGGAGCAGGTACTAGGCCTGATCAAAGGATCAGAAAGATCAAATGTAGGGGTAATAGGCAGATAAGGTCCTCGACTTAGATGAGTCAGAGCTCAACTGGGATCAAATTAAGAAGGTATTAATTACGCATTTAAAGGATAAGAGATTATTATGGAGTTGACCCATATAAAAGAACAGAAACTAGAATTGGAAACACTGTATACAAAAGTCATGACCCTGAAGAAGGCCCTGGTGAGTCTGGTTAAGTCCAGTGAACAGGGCATATTATTGAGAAGCGAAAAGATCAAATATGATATATCAAATATCAAGGATATGGCCATAAACGCCTTTGTTTCGGCTATAAAAAGGGGCCTATAGGAGTTACTATCTGAAACATGGGAGTACCGAACATAGCAAAGGCTTATGAAATAGCCTGTACTCCAGAGGAAAAAGGGGTAGAAGAGATAGGTCAAGAAATGACAGGTTCGCAGGCCAAAGGGGTTAAGGAGGCTCCGAAACAGAAGCTAGGAAAACTGGATAACCCAGTGCCAGAGGCACAGATGGGCTCTTGGCCGCAGTATCGGTGGGCTGCAAATACCCAACCCCAGTTTCCGATGCCGTTCTCTATGCCCACCATGAATGAATTGCCAGGAAAAGAAAGCGTAAATATCGTTGTAGGGGCGGGTCCTTGCCGTGCTGAGACCTTCCAAGTGTTTAATAAAAATTCGGTTTCGGGGTTGAATTCACTTGCTGCTTCGTGCACTTTATTTCTCTTAATGCTCTACAAAAAATATGGCGTGAGGTCTAAGGCTATACCTATATGGAGAGAGGTTTTACCAGGTTGGGCAACAGTGATGCCGAGGTAGCGATGTTGCACCAAGCCTGTTTCGACATGAACATTCTCCCCCCCCGTTCATCGTACACGCGGGTGACGGAAAGGTTGAGAGCCTATGCCAAAGATACGTGAATGCGACTCACGGGGTAGCATGAATCCACCAAAGCTCGAGCGTCAAACCATTTTACATTGGAACCGACCAAAACTGACGCCGCTGGAAGGATGGTCACACTCGTGCGCTGCAGGATAGAAGCGAACGATGGACCTGTAGCAGGGTCACTGAGCGCTGAGCGTGACGACATTGTCAGCGACATCCTCTGCTGCTGCTGTTGTCGTGCTGCGCGCGGCGACTGGGCTCTTGGATGTGCAAGAGGGTGTGATGCCTTCCACCGCAGACGCGGCACTTGGCCTTACTTCAGCAGTTTTGGTCCGAATGCTCGTGAGCAAGGCAGTTGGCGCAATACCGATTAATAAGGACAGCGCGGAGTCGCTTAAGGGCCGGAAGACGGAGAAACCGTTGGCATTTTCTCAAGGCGTGAACTTCTCTGCAAACGCGGCACCGGTAAGCGTGTTGGTTGCTGGTTGGCGCCATCGTAAGCACTCTGTGTGTGGGAATAGATAAAAACAAGAAAGGAAGCAAACTTCGACAAGCCGATGTTCATATACCCTTTGCAGCAAGAATTAAATATTTTTGAAAACATTAAAATTAAGATTTACTTGCGTATATGTTTAAAAACATTAAAGCTATGATGATTTGCAGCTCAATTATCAGATAGTTATTTTATATATTTATATTATTTCTATGTGAGCTATATGTTATAGTCGTCCGATTTTGATGAAATTTAAGCCGTAATTCTAAAATATTTAACCATTACTACATGTCGAAGAACTAATAAAAAAATTAAAAAACAGCAAAGTTATAATTTTTTTTGTATTTTTTCCGATTGTTCCTATGGGAGCTATATGATATAGTCGTCAAATTTTGATGAAATTTAAAACGTAATTCTGAAATAGTTAACCATTACTATATGTCGAAAAACTAATAGAAAAATTTAAAAACAGCAAAGTTTTAATTTTTTTTGTATTTTTTTTTTTTTTGATTGTTCCTATGGGAACTATATGATATAGTCGTCCGATTTTGATGAAATTTAAACCGTAAATCGAAAATATTTACCTATTACTATATGTCGAAGAAATAAAAAAAAAAATTAAAAAACAGCAAAGTAATAATTTTTTTTCTATTTTTTTTTCGATTGTTCCTATGGGAGCTATATGCTATACTACCTGCAATAGAAAGACAACTTTTGGGAAAGTTTCATGCAGATAGCTTTAAAACTGAGAGACTAGTTTGCGTAGAAACGGACGGACAGACGGACAGACAGACAGACGGACAGACGGAAATGGCTAGATCGACTCTGCTAGTGATGCTGACCAAGAATATATATACTTTATAGGGTCGGAAATGTCTCCTTCACTGCGTTGCAAACTTCTGACTGAAATTATAATACCCTCTGCAAGGGTATAACAAAGGTAATGTGTTATGGATGATGCAGATGACTGTGACATGCATAAGGACAGACACCAGAGGACGACATGAACTGAGGACTAGTAAGAACGTCTGACAGTGGATAAATCTGGGAGGCGTGAACAAAAGGAAGAGTCACTTGAATTCAGTGGCCTCCATCGGGAGACGGATCATCTTCGCGATTGGTCGTCGGATAACGCCCCGTGTGGTGTTGACATCTGCCACCCGGGTCAAGCCATCTGCGCCTGGATGCACACGTTGGATCCGCCCAAGACGCCACTCGTTTGGTGGTAGGTTTTCTTCCTTGATCACCACCATATCCCCCGTCTGATCGTCTCGCATTGAGGATTGCCATTTAGTTCTTTTGTGGAGCTCCTTCAATTACTCTTCCTTCCATCGAAAGCAAAACTGCTGATGTAGGGCCTTTAGCCGCTGCCACCGGTTAATAATGGAAAGGGGGGTTTCTTTAATCTCGGGCTCGGTCACGGAGACGAGAAGTGTCCATTAAGAAGTGCCCAGGGCTAAGAGCTACAAGGTCAGTGGGGTCTTCGGACATTGGAGAAATAGACCTCGAGTTTAAACAGGCCTCAATTTTTGCTAGGAGGGTAGTTAGTTCCTCGAATGTATATTTCCCGCGTCGTCTGCTTGTAGAAGTGTGTCTTGAAGCTTTTGACACCTGCCTCCCATAGCCCCCCATATGAGGTGCGCCGGGCGGGTTGAAGTGCCAGGTCATATTTTGGAGACTATATTGGAAAGTATCAATGCCCTCGTGGCTTCAATGAAATCCTTGGATAAGGACGTTGAGCTTCAAACGAACGTTTTGCCGTTGTCAGAGTGTATGTGGTGTGGACAGCCACGTCGGGCGGAGAAGCGCGAGAAGGCTGCCAGAAACTTCTCAGTGGTTAAGTCTGACGTAGCTTCTAGATGGATAGCTCGGGTCCTAAAGCATACAAAAACGCAAACATACCCCTTTGTTACCTTGCAACCTCGACCGACATAGCTTTTAATGTCAAATGGTCCCGCGAAATCAATGCCCGTGTGAGTGAAAGGCCTGGAAAATGTGGATCTCGCAGAGGGCAAATCTCCCATCAGCTCAGTCTGCAGCTTCTTTTTGTAGAAGGTGCACACTCGACAAGAGTGAATGGTTTCCCTTACAAGATTCCTTAGCTTAGGAATCCAATACTTGGAATGAATCAGTCGGATCACCAACTGATTACCCCCATGTAAGGATATGCGATGGGTGAAAAGAACAAGAAGTTTTGCAAAAATACACCTTGCTGGAATGATGATTGTATGTTTCTCATCATAACTTAGCATCTCAGACGCTCGTAAACGTCCGCTTGCTCTTAAGACACCGTCACCGTCGAAAAAGGGGTTTAAATTGAAATGCTGCTTGAGACTGGAATTTTTCGCTTGTTGCTTAAGGCCTTGCTTTCTCTTGCAAATTCATTTTGCTGAGTGAGCACAATTAGCCGCTCTTGGACGTCAGACAACTCTGTTGCAGAGAATTCTGCCTTACCGTCGACATGTTGCTTGCGACACCTTCATGCAATCCGGAAGACGTAAGCGAGAACAGCGTTGAACACCTTTCAAACGCTGAAAACCTCTCCAAAATGTCAGTTGCCGGAGGCGCTATAGCGTTGTTACACTTTATTTGGTGTTGTTCGAGCTCGGTTTCTAGCTGGACCGACAAATTGAATGGTTGTGACCCCAACCACTCAGGCCCGCACCACCAAAGGTCGTTGTCCTTAAGCTCTTGGGCTGAGACGCCTCTGCTTGCCAGATCAGCCGGGTTATCTTCCGATTTCACATAAAACCACTGTTCTCTATTGGTTAGTTGATCAACTCTCGCAATTCTGTTGGCAACGAATATAGTCCAGGTGCATGCTGGCTTGCTTAACCATGCAAGCACTATCGTAGAGTCCGTCCAATAAAAAGTGTCGTAGTGAGTAGGAGGCATCTCGGAGAAAACTGCTGCAGCTAGTTCAGAGAGAAGCACTGCGCCACAAAGTTCCAAGCGCGGTATGGAAATGGACTTTACTGGAGCAACTCGGGTCTTGGATGAAAGCAGGGTTATGAAGCAGCCGTCAGTCGTTTCGACACGGACAAAAATGGCAGCACCATAGGCGCTCTGCGATGCATCGCAAAACTTGTGGTACTGCAATTTCGCTGCAGGATAAAATCGCACCCATCTTGGAAAGCGAATCTCTTTCAGGGCTGGATACCCTTTAAGAAAATCATGCCACCTTGTGACAAGACCAGTCGGGAGAGGCTGGTCACAACTTAATACCCGCAGCCAAAATTCATGCATGAAAATCTTGGCCCGGATGATGAAAGGCGATAACCATCCTGCTGGATCAAATAGTTTAGCTATCTGGGATAAAACCTCTCGTTTGGTGTAGTCTGTTTGAAGAGAAATTTCCCTCGGCAGGAAAAAGAAACTATCAGACGTCGCTTGCCAACGGATTCCTAGGGTTTTTGCTATACTGGCCTCTTGCAACTCAAGGAAGTCAGAACTGATCAAGTGGTCTTTTGGGAACCCTTGCAAGAGTCCCTTCTCGTTTAAGGTCCACTTTCGACATGGAAACCCTGCACTTTCGAGGGCCAAACTGAGTTCTTTGATGGCTAGAACAGCGGACTGCTGCGTGTGGTTGCCAGCTAGAACGTCGTCGACATACATGAATCTGGAAATTATGTCACTTGCTCAAGGATATTGGTCAAGTACATCCTGAGCTAGCTGTTGAAGCACCGTGTTAAGCTCATAGTCGCAGAGCTTCTCTTCCTTATCGCGGAACTGGATTCTTTGGAAGCGCGTATGATCGGAATGAACGAGAATTTGCCGGTACATCTTGGTGATGTCGGCGTTGAAGAAGCGCCATTTGAGGATCAGGGTGGTCAAATCAGATTGCAGTACCGGATCTGTATGAAGGATATCATTAAGATTGTACCCGTTTGACGATAGATTGGAGGCGTTAAACACGACGCGAACCTTTGTCGTGGTGCTGTCTGGTTTGAAAACCGCGTGGTGTAGCAAATAAAAGTTGTTGGAGCCGTCGTTTGGAGAGACGAGATGCATATGACCTAAATCTAAATACTCCTGGATGACTGAATCGTACTGCTCTTATAAGGTGACGTTTTTGTTTAGCCGTGCCTCGTTTCTAAGGAATTGCGCCAATGCGATAGGCCTTGAATGTCCCAGCTTTATATTGCTAGGCTCCTTAAAAGTCAAGGAAACCACATACCTCCCTTTCTCATCCCTTTTAGTTGTGTGCTGGAAGTTGTTCTCACACACCGAGCTGGATACCTCAACCAGCTTCACTGGAACATCCTCCACCTCGCAAAATTTGATGAGGATGCTGTCTAACCTCAGTGACAGACAATCGTGTCGGGAAGGAAGCTATTCTGTTAGTGGGATTCTCCGCGATTGGGCCGCAAAGAATCCACCCGAATATGGTCTCATTTGACTGGAAGCCGCCTAGAAAAATCGATGGAAGTAGATCAGCGCCTATGAGCATGTCAATCTGCGAACTCTGGTAGAAATTCGGATCTGCTAGTTGGAGGTTGGGCAGGTCCCTTAACGAACCTTCGGGTATCGTATAGGATGGGAGATTTCCAGCTAAATGTGGTAACAACATATGCGGAGGCATATGGGAGCCTATGTTGCGCTTGCGAGGCTGAGCAGCAACAGTTTGGTTTACTCCCGCAACTTGAGCTTGGTTGGATTCATAGAGGAGCTTAATTAGGTTGAATAACGGTTCCGATATAAAGGTTGCTTCTGATCCTGAGTCAACTAAAGCGCGTGCAGAGTACCTTATGCCCGAGTGGCAGATCTCTATGAGCGCCGTGCTCAGGAGGACCTCGTCGTGAACACGCCGGCGAGATACGTTTGGACGTTCGATGGAGTGAACTGTATACTTTGCTGGTAGTCAGGTATGGATGCTGACTGTAATGGTGGTTGGAGGTCAGGTATGGGTGCTGACTGGAGTTGTGGGGGGCCGCAACGAAGCAGGAGAGTGTTATGGCGACCTTTGCAAGTGTAGCAGTTGTGAGTACTTGTGAAGTCTCTTAACATGTGGGTTCTTGCAAAACAGTTCAAACAGAGTTTTTGCTGTTTTAAATACTGTTCCAGATCCGCGACGGGCATATTTTGGAACTGGGGACACATACGGATGAGATGGTTTTCTCTTGAACAAAGTCTACACGATTGTGGATTTACTCTGACCCTATTTTCAAAGTTGTGGATAATCCGCGAACCGCTTTTAGTTCTTGGACCTCTAGATTGAGCCGCCACCGTAGGTTTGAATTCTTCAATTGCCTCAAGGGTTCGATGACGACCTTGTAAAAAAAAAACCTTGATATCATTCCACCATGGAATCTCTAATGGTTAAAGGAGAGACTGCTCGCACAGAAGATTGAACAGAATCTTAAGCTGGCTGTTGACGAGCAGTCGCTTGTTTTCAAAACGATTCTGCAGGTTCCTCCATGCTGATTCAAACCCTTCGATGGTTAAAGGGGATAGCGCAACGATGGACTTTGCTTCACCACTCGTTTTCGAGTTGAGATGGAACAGCTTTTCGACGCCCGAAAGCGGAAAGTCGGCCAATGAACATAGTCGCCACTAAAAATTTCGCAGTCTATTGGGGGAACGCGGCACCCACTAGGACGAGGCGCCGGTGTGGAAGGCTGACTAAGCTGTTGAACGCTAGCGCTTTCAATCGTTTCGCTTAATGTTGCAGCGCATCGTTCGAAGACCGAGTAACAGTAATCATACTTAGATTGCATGACTGTAATCGTGCTTTACACTTTAATACAGAGAGGACCGCAGAGCACGTCTCGAACTCTCTCTCCACCTTGCCCCAGAGAGCCCGTATCTGCTCAACTTGGACCTTATTTGTGTGAACGGACGGAAGTTGGTCAGCTGGGGTGTGACTCTGGCTTCGAATTGACTTACTCTGTCGGTTAAAGTCACGAATTTTGTCAAAGCTATGTCAGCGTCAGCCTGAGTCATTTTTGCAGTTGATCTCGTTTTTGGCAGAGTTACGGATTTTATAGAAGATACAGACTTCTCGCTTGTTGTCCTGGATGGACGGCTTCTCTTAATAGAGGGACTAAAGGTTTTACTGGATTCTGCCTTGTGGGTGGGCAGTGACGACTCGCTGTGGGCTCTGACTCGGTGTGAGGTGCCAGCTGCTGGGACGATCAACTGAACCTTTGATTCCTCACTTTCACCGATTGGCATAATAACCTCGCGTAGGAGTAAAAAAGTAAACGGATGGGACGAGCCGATGAATGCTGGCGCTGGATAATGCGTGCCGAAGACTGGAAATAAGGCATCAACTAGGAAGTTGTGCTGCCGATGTAAAATTGATATGTGCTTGGAGAATATATTTGGAACAACATATGTGTATAGTTGGGTAGGTTGAATCATATAATACCAGAAGACCTGGATGCGGAACACGTGGAGCCGGAACGCGGTTTGGTGTTTTAATTAGTTTTTGGATGAACCGATTTAAATACCTAAAATTGTTGCTATGTTTAACAAATTCAAAAAACAAAACAGCAAAAATGGGAACGCGTGAAATCGAACCGGTGTTTGATGGTTCAATTTTGTTGTGGGTGGAGCACTTCTTAATACTTAAATGTATGGTAATTTTGAATAACACCAAACAACAAAACAGCAGAAATGGATTGGGAACGCGTGAAATCAGAACATTTTTTTTTCTGGAATATTTATTTTTATTTATTCGAATAATTAATTTCGTCGTTATTTTTAAGGTGGAAAAGGTTTATCGAGCTTCGAGTTGTTTGCAAACGCGGTTCACCTTAATTGGCTAGATTGTTCTAAAAGGCGATATGCAACCCTGCGTAATTTCACTCACACTAATACAATATGTACGTAAGTAGAAATGAATGTTGTTATGATATAGTCGTAGCTACTAAATAACAGCAAATAACCCTTTATAATTATAGGGTTTTGTTTTTCGGGATGCCGCGATCGTTTGTTGGTGCCGCCCTCTAACTCGCCCGTCCGACAAGTGCGGTTTCCACTTTTATAATTTCCTGTTGGCGCTATTTGTTATTGTTTTGATGTTATAATATTCGGATGTTATGGTATGTATGTTTTGATGTTAATATATTCGGATGTGTAATATATTGTGATGTTAGAATAATACGTGTGTATGTGGATGTGATATTTGGTATGCGCATAAGCCCCCTGTTTCTTTCTGCACAACACAAATATTCACATGAAAAATAATAATAAAATTGGATGATTTTGGAATTACGTATGTGTGTATGTGGATGTGATATTTGGTATGTGCATAAACCCTCTATTCCTTTCTGCACAACATAAATTTTCACATAAAAATAAAACGTTGGATGATTTTTATTAATTGTGAGCGCCGACGGGTAAATGTAAAGCTTGTATGTGTGTGAAGGTGCGAATGAAGATGATGTATATTTTACAAATTTATGCTCGAAAATTAGAATCGACAAAAGAGACGACAGGTATGTATATGTTGCAGCATTGATATTATTTTCCGACATTGTAATAGCGCAGCGAGTTTCGGTTTTACACGCACGAAATCCTGAACGCAACTACTGGCGTCATCCCTTCCTCTTTCTGTGCTTTCCACCGAACCACACTCGGCGACAGCGACACAACGCTGTCGCCCCGCTAAAACGGTACTTCTTAAGCGACAACACGCATACAACCAAACAAAGCAGCGACACAACGCTGTCGCCCCGCTAAAACGGTACTTCTTAAGCGACAACACGCATACAACCAAACAAAGCACCGTTAGAGGCCGATGCAATATTACTTTACTGATGAAATTAGTCTTCTGGAATTTTCTAGAGACTGTATACCCATACACTCATACCAACATCCACACACTCTTAGTGTGCGCCGACACGGCCATCCTGACCATTACACGACCTCGTGCAATTTTACCAAAAATGCTTTGTTACCATTCAACACCTTATAAAAGTTTATTCAAATATAATTTTTAATTTATCATCTAAATCTATTATTTTCATTACAAATAACATCTTCCTATTGATACAGCTCATTTTTACATTATCATTAACCACTCAGGTTTCTCAAAATATTATCTAATGCGCCACACGCCATGATCAAAACAATTGTTTTGCACTTGTGCTTACATTATTATAACAGATTTTATTATTAACTCTTAAAAACAAATGTACTGTCTCTTTCAACAGTTTATCTTTACATTATTTCAGTACTGTCTCTTTCAACAGTTTATTTTTACATTATTCAGTACTGTCTCTTTCAACAGTGTCCTTTTCAACTACTTCGTTACTGTCTCTTTCAACAGTTTCTGATTCAACTCATTTTCTTTAGGAGGCATCTCGGAGAAAACTGCTGCAGCTAGTTCAGAGAGAAGCACTGCGCCACAAAGTTCCAAGCGCGGTATGGAAATGGACTTTACTGGAGCAACTCGGGTCTTGGATGAAAGCAGGGTTATGAAGCAGCCGTCAGTCGTTTCGACACGGACAAAAATGGCAGCACCATAGGCGCTCTGCGATGCATCGCAAAACTTGTGGTACTGCAATTTCGCTGCAGGATAAAATCGCACCCATCTTGGAAAGCGAATCTCTTTCAGGGCTGGATACCCTTTAAGAAAATCATGCCACCTTGTGACAAGACCAGTCGGGAGAGGCTGGTCACAACTTAATACCCGCAGCCAAAATTCATGCATGAAAATCTTGGCCCGGATGATGAAAGGCGATAACCATCCTGCTGGATCAAATAGTTTAGCTATCTGGGATAAAACCTTTCGTTTGGTGTAGTCTGTTTGAAGAGAAATTTCCCTCGGCAGGAAAAAGAAACTATCAGACGTCGCTTGCCAACGGATTCCTAGGGTTTTTGCTATACTGGCCTCTTGCAACTCAAGGAAGTCAAGCTGATCAAGTGGTCTTTTGGGAACCCTTGCAAGAGTCCCTTCTCGTTTAAGGTCCACTTTCGCCATGGAAACCCTGCACTTTCGAGGGCCAAACTGAGTTCTTTGATGGCTAGAACAGCGGACTGCTGCGTGTGGTTGCCAGCTAGAACGTCGTCGACATACATGAATCTGGAAATTATGTCACTTGCTCAAGGATATTGGTCAAGTACATCCTGAGCTAGCTGTTGAAGCACCGTGTTAAGCTCATAGTCGCAGAGCTTCTCTTCCTTATCGCGGAACTGGATTCTTTGGAAGCGCGTATGATCGGAATGAACGAGAATTTGCCGGTACATCTTGGTGATGTCGGCGTTGAAGAAGCGCCATTTGAGGATCAGGGTGGTCAAATCAGATTGCAGTACCGGATCTGTATGAAGGATATCATTAAGATTGTACCCGTTTGACGATAGATTGGAGGCGTTAAACACGACGCGAACCTTTGTCGTGGTGCTGTCTGGTTTGAAAACCGCGTGGTGTGGCAAATAAAACTTGTTGGAGCCGTCGTTTGGAGAGACCAGATGCATATGACCTAAATCTAAATACTCCTGGATGACTGAATCGTACTGCTCTTATAAGGTGACGTTTTTGTTTAGCCGTGCCTCGTTTCTAAGGAATTGCGCCAATGCGATAGGCCTTGAATGTCCCAGCTTTATATTGCTAGGCTCCTTAAAAGTCAAGGAAACCACATACCTCCCTTTCTCATCCCTTTTAGTTGTGTGCTGGAAGTTGTTCTCACACACCGAGCTGGATACCTCAACCAGCTTCACTGGAACATCCTCCACCTCGCAAAATTTGATGAGGATGCTGTCTAACCTCAGTGACAGACAATCGTGTCGGGAAGGAAGCTATTCTGTTAGTGGGATTCTCCGCGATTGGGCCGCAAAGAATCCACCCGAATATGGTCTCATTTGACTGGAAGCCGCCTAGAAAAATCGATGGAAGTAGATCAGCGCCTATGAGCATGTCAATCTGCGAACTCTGGTAGAAATTCGGATCTGCTAGTTGGAGGTTGGGCAGGTCCCTTAACGAACCTTCGGGTATCGTATAGGATGGGAGATTTCCAGCTAAATGTGGTAACAACATATGCGGAGGCATATGGGAGCCTATGTTGCGCTTGCGAGGCTGAGCAGCAACAGTTTGGTTTACTCCCGCAACTTGAGCTTGGTTGGATTCATAGAGGAGCTTAATTAGGTTGAATAACGGTTCCGATATAAAGGTTGCTTCTGATCCTGAGTCAACTAAAGCGCGTGCAGAGTACCTTATGCCCGAGTGGCAGATCTCTATGAGCGCCGTGCTCAGGAGGACCTCGTCGTGAACACGCCGGCGAGATACGTTTGGACGTTCGATGGAGTGGACTGTATACTTTGCTGGTAGTCAGGTATGGATGCTGACTGTAATGGTGGTTGGAGGTCAGGTATGGGTGCTGACTGGAGTTGTGGGGGCCGCAACGAAGCAGGAGAGTGTTATGGCGACCTTTGCAAGTGTAGCAGTTGTGAGTACTTGTGAAGTCTCTTAACATGTGGGTTCTTGCAAAACAGTTCAAACAGAGTTTTTGCTGTTTTAAATACTGTTCCAGACCCGCGACGGGCATATTTTGGAACTGGGGACACATACGGATGAGATGGTTTTCTCTTGAACAAAGTCTACACGATTGTGGATTTACTGTGACCCTATTTTCAAAGTTGTGGATAATCCGCGAACCGCTTTTAGTTCTTGGACCTCTAGATTGAGCCGCCACCGTAGGTTTGAATTCTTCAATTGCCTCAAGGGTTCGATGACGACCTTGTAAAAAAAAAACCTTGAAATCATTCCACCATGGAATCTCGAATGGTTAAAGGAGAGACTGCTCGCACAGAGACAGCGTCAATTTCGGCAGCCTCGAGGATCACAGAAAGACCAGCAGACAATCCCATTTGGTGGTGTCTACCTTTTCGATTTCCAAGGCTGTCAAACACTCTTGGACTGTGCTCTCCAGGTGCTTTAAGGATTTCCCACATTCTTGGGAAACAGGGGGAAGATTGAACAGAATCTTAAGCTGGCTGTTGACGAGCAGTCGCTTGTTTTCAAAACGATTCTGCAGGTTCCTCCATGCTGATTCAAACCCTTCGATGGTTAAAGGGGATAGCGCAACGATGGACTTTGCTTCACCACTCGTTTTCGAGTTGAGATGGAACAGCTTTTCGACGCCCGAAAGCGGAAAGTCGGCCAATGAACATAGTCGCCACTAAAAATTTCGCAGTCTATTGGGGGAACGCGGCACCCACTAGGACGAGGCGCCGGTGTGGAAGGCTGACTAAGCTGTTGAACGCTAGCGCTTTCAATCGTTTCGCTTAATGTTGCAGCGCATCGTTCGAAGACCGAGTAACAGTAATCATACTTAGATTGCATGACTGTAATCGTGCTTTACACTTTAATACAGAGAGGACCGCAGAGCACGTCTCGAACTCTCTCTCCACCTTGCCCCAGAGAGCCCGTATCTGCTCAACTTGGACCTTATTTGTGTGAACGGACGGAAGTTGGTCAGCTGGGGTGTGACTCTGGCTTCGAATTGACTTACTCTGTCGGTTAAAGTCACGAATTTTGTCAAAGCTATGTCAGCGTCAGCCTGAGTCATTTTTGCAGTTGATCTCGTTTTTGGCAGAGTTACGGATTTTATAGAAGATACGGACTTCTCGCTTGTTGTCCTGGATGGACGGCTTCTCTTAATAGAGGGACTAAAGGTTTTACTGGATTCTGCCTTGTGGGTGGGCAGTGACGACTCGCTGTGGGCTCTGACTCGGTGTGAGGTGCCAGCTGCTGGGACGATCAACTGAACCTTTGATTCCTCACTTTCACCGATTGGCATAATAACCTCGCGTAGGAGTAAAAAAGTAAACGGATGGGACGAGCCGATGAATGCTGGCGCTGGATAATGCGTGCCGAAGACTGGAAATAAGGCATCAACTAGGAAGTTGTGCTGCCGATGTAAAATTGATATGTGCTTGGAGAATATATTTGGAACAACATATGTGTATAGTTGGGTAGGTTGAATCATATAATACCAGAAGACCTGGATGCGGAACACGTGGAGCCGGAACGCGGTTTGGTGTTTTAATTAGTTTTTGGATGAACCGATTTAAATACCTAAAATTGCTGCTATGTTTAACAAATTCAAAAAACAAAACAGCAAAAATGGGAACGCGTGAAATCGAACCGGTGTTTGATGGTTCAATTTTGTTGTGGGTGGAGCACTTCTTAATACTTAAATGTATGGTAATTTTGAATAACACCAAACAACAAAACAGCAGAAATGGATTGGGAACGCGTGAAATCAGAAAATTTTTTTTTCTGGAATATTTATTTTTATTTATTCGAATAATTAATTTCGTCGTTATTTTTAAGGTGGAAAAGGTTTATCGAGCTTCGAGTTGTTTGCAAACACGGTTCACCTTAATTGGCTAGATTATTCTAAAAGGCGATATGCAACCCTGCGTAATTTCACTCACACTAATACAATATGTACGTAAGTAGAAATGAATGTTGTTATGATATAGTCGTAGCTACTAAATAACAGCAAATAACCCTTTATAATTATAGGGTTTTGTTTTTCGGGATGCCGCGATCGTTTGTTGGTGCCGCCCTCTAACTCGCCCGTCCGACAAGTGCGGTTTCCACTTTTATAATTTCCTGTTGGCGCTATTTGTTATTGTTTTGATGTTATAATATTCGGATGTTATGGTATGTATGTTTTGATGTTAATATATTCGGATGTGTAATATATTGTGATGTTAGAATAATACGTGTGTATGTGGATGTGATATTTGGTATGCGCATAAGCCCCCTGTTTCTTTCTGCACAACACAAATATTCACATGAAAAATAATAATAAAATTGGATGATTTTGGAATTACGTATGTGTGTATGTGGATGTGATATTTGGTATGTGCATAAACCCTCTATTCCTTTCTGCACAACATAAATTTTCACATAAAAATAAAACGTTGGATGATTTTTATTAATTGTGAGCGCCGACGGGTAAATGTAAAGCTTGTATGTGTGTGAAGGTGCGAATGAAGATGATGTATATTTTACAAATTTATGCTCGAAAATTAGAATCGACAAAAGAGACGACAGGTATGTATATGTTGCAGCATTGATATTATTTTCCGACATTGTAATAGCGCAGCGAGTTTCGGTTTTACACGCACGAAATCCTGAACGCAACTACTGGCGTCATCCCTTCCTCTTTCTGTGCTTTCCACCGAACCACACTCGGCGACAGCGACACAACGCTGTCGCCCCGCTAAAACGGTACTTCTTAAGCGACAACACGCATACAACCAAACAAAGCAGCGACACAACGCTGTCGCCCCGCTAAAACGGTACTTCTTAAGCGACAACACGCATACAACCAAACAAAGCACCGTTAGAGGCCGATGCAATATTACTTTACTGATGAAATTAGTCTTCTGGAATTTTCTAGAGACTGTATACCCATACACTCATACCAACATCCACACACTCTTAGTGTGCGCCGACACGGCCATCCTGACCATTACACGACCTCGTGCAATTTTACCAAAAATGCTTTGTTACCATTCAACACCTTATAAAAGTTTATTCAAATATAATTTTTAATTTATCATCTAAATCTATTATTTTCATTACAAATAACATCTTCCTATTGATACAGCTCATTTTTACATTATCATTAACCACTCAGGTTTCTCAAAATATTATCTAATGCGCCACACGCCATGATCAAAACAATTGTTTTGCACTTGTGCTTACATTATTATAACAGATTTTATTATTAACTCTTAAAAACAAATGTACTGTCTCTTTCAACAGTTTATCTTTACATTATTTCAGTACTGTCTCTTTCAACAGTTTATTTTTACATTATTCAGTACTGTCTCTTTCAACAGTGTCCTTTTCAACTACTTCGTTACTGTCTCTTTCAACAGTTTCTGATTCAACTCATTTTCTTTATTACTGTCTCTTTCAACAGTTTATTTTTACATTATTTCAGTACTGTCTCTTTCAACAGTGTCTTTTCAACTACTACATTACTGTCTCTTTCAACAGTGTCCTTTTCAACTATTACATTACTGTCTCTTTCAACAGTTTCAGTTTCAATTACATTTAAATCCTTATTACAACTTTCAAATTCAACTGGTATTTGAGCATTTGGCATTTTTCTTATGTCATCATGAGCATATTTATATTTTCTATTATTTGTCAAAGACCTGAGCATATACCTATCCCCCTCTAATAGTTCAGTTATTTGAAACGGCCCCCTAAACTTTGGACTTAACTTTGTCTGATGCCTTTCTTCATTCTTTAACAATACGAAATCTCCAACCTTGCATCCAACAATTTTAGCCTTGTTTTTATCAAATTGCTCCTTGTTATATGTTGCTGCAGCTGAAATATTTTGACCTGCGCGTGTTCTTACTTCTGCCAAGTCGACCTCTTCTACCATATCGCAGGGTGGAAGCAACCCCAACGGGCGAGCAACTTTGCCGATAAACAATTCCAAGGGGCTTGCTTTTGTCACTCGACTAACCGTACAGTTTAAGGCTAATTGAACTTCTCCTAATGCATCTTGCCAAGATCGATTGCTAGTTTCAACGGCCGTTAATAAATTCTTTAATGTGCTCATAATGCGTTCAACTTGACCATTAGCCCTACTTGCACCTGTCGCAATCAAATGTAAATTAATTTTTTGTTGTGAACAAAACTCACTAAATCTAGTACTGGCGAAACATCTGCCCTGATCCGCTATTATGCGATTTGGTACTCCAAATAGAGAAATAGCGGACGTGACAGCATTTATGCAATTTTCGGCATCAATTTTAAGCGAATGGGTTAAATAATGGGTTCGGCCAAAAGCCAATTGTCAGATATTTCCGCCAAATTTACTCGTTTTTCTAGAGTTTTGCAAGTCAATTCTGCTGAAGGGGGATTTCTTGAAAAGAAGTCAACATGAGACATTCGTTTGCCTTCTTTATATTGTATGTCAAATGTAAAGGACTGTAAATACGCCCACCATCTTTGTACCCTGGGACATAGATCCTTTTTAGTTCTTGATGCTTTAAGTGAGTTACAATCAGTGAAGACAACGAAATTTCTACCCAATAGATAATGGCGAAAATGTTTTATAGACAAAACAACAGCAAGAGTTTCTAACTCATAAGAATGATACCGTGATTCAGCCGGAGAAGCAGCCTTACTAAAATATTCAATGACATGAGACTTGTTATTGATTTTGTGTAACAAGATGGCACCGTATCCCCGAGAACTTGCATCAGTATGCAATTCGATCGGATGGTTCGGATCAAAAATTACTAAAACTGGCTTTTGTGTAAGGATAGAAATAACTTTTTGTCTAATTTCTTCATGTTCCGATTTCCTAACAAAATCATTCTTCTCCGAAGTCAAAAAATATAACGGTTTCATAAAACAGGAAAATCCTTGCATAAATTGCCTGAAGTAAGACGCTAATCCAATAAATTGGCGTAAAGCAGATACTGTCTTAGGAGGTGGCAAGGTAGTTAACGCTGTAACTTTATGCGAATTCGGGCGGATTTCACCTGCACTCACTTCATACCCCAGATATTGAACTGTTGACTTGAGAAAAGAACATTTTTTTACATTGAATGAGAATCCAGCCTCCGTGAGACAATTAAGAGTAATTTGCAACCTTTCCAAAGCCTCACTTTTTGTTGCAGCAGCCACCATTACGTCATCCATATAAACGACAACAAACGTATTTGCAAGGTCTCCAAGAGCTTGCATGACTGTGCGTTGAAATACTGAAGGTGCGTTTCTGAGCCCAAAAGGCATTGCCAAAAATTCATATTGCCCGTCTGGTGTGACAAAAGCTGTACACTCTACCGATTCTTTGTGCATGGGAATTTGATAATACCCACTTGCCATGTCTAAACATGTAAAATATTTTGCTCCATAAAGTCTGGCTATCTGATCTGATATAAGTGGCAAGGGATACCTATCTGCGACTGTATTAGAATTTAATTCGCGGTAATCAACACACAAACGATGAGTGCCGTCTTTTTTGTTAACCAACATTATGGGACTGGCGTAAGGTGAGCAACTTGGTTTTATGATTTTATGTTGTAATAATTCCTTAATCTTGTCTCGTACCAATTCTCTTTCATTTGGGCTAAGCCTATATGGTCTTCTTTGAACAATTTTTCTTGGATCTACTAATTTTATTTTCATTTCACCCGAACTAACTCTAGACGACGGAATTCCATTAATAAAAGCTTTTGAATATTTTTCCAAAATATCTTGTAATTTATCTCTATCTTCTCCCACAAGATCGGTATTTAATTCACAAAATTTCTCATCATTTGAACAATAATTTACAGTTTTTGATCTAACAATTTCAAATTTTCCTGGTGATATTATAACATTAAATCCAGGATACAGTACTTCTCGACCAATAACAATATCATTCTTCAAATACTCATTGTCCAAAACATGAAACAAAACTTCAATACAGTGTTGGTTAATTTTTACGTTGCTAAGTATTTGTAATGTGCTACATATGCCACCACTACCAATACCCTTCAACATCACTACATTGTTAATTCTTTTACCAACTAATTTGACACTTATCTTCTGCTTAATCAATGAGCATTCCGATCCAGAATCGAAAGTTGTTATGAACGTCTCGCCTTGATGAACCATCTCTCCTTTGGGCTCAACCACTTCGCATAGCTCCACTCTTTTCATCTGGTGTGTATCCTTGTGTTTATCCATCTTGAACTTATTGCAATGTGTTGAAATATGGCCAAGTTCACCACACTTAAAGCAGGTTACGTTCACTTTTTTATGGTGAGCAAGTGCGCTCCTGTCGCTATTGTTCCAGAATGTTCCATGAGACGAAGGATGATTTTGCTGCTGTTTAACTCGACATTCCATCATTTTGTGGCCTAATTTTCCACAAAAATGGCACTTGATTGTTGAAAGTTTCGGACGCTTTACGTCAGCTGAAGATATTTCCTCTTGCAAAGTTTTCTTTCTTTTGTTGAACGTGAATGCTTTAAGCTCGGTTTGCAACTCACTTCTGGTGCGCATATTTGAAGTAAAGGTTAGGCGCTGCAATCTGTTATCAACATGAGCCATCTTGGCAAGCGTTACCGAAACTGCAATTTCCTCCACATTCATGTCTCGCCATTTTGTGAGAAGTGTCGTCATCATACGGCTAGCATAATTAGAGAGACATTCGCCATCGGCCGGAGAATTAGCTAACATTGACCAAAACATAGCCGCTGGCGTTTCTACACTGCCAAAACGCTGCATGAAGAGTTCTTTAAATTCGTCCCATGTTATGTTAGGATAACATGTTTGTGCAAGCCACTGCGACGCACTACCTTCCAACGATGCACTCAAGGCCATCACCAACGCACTGCCTTTTATGGTATTTTCTGTCAAAATTATATTCACTGTAGAACACCACGCCGATGCATCAGCGCCATCAAGATCCGCGTTGAATTTTGGTAGCACAATTGTTTTTTTATTTGTTGTTTCAGGTGTCGATGATTGTACAGCTTTAATAAGCTCGATCAAATTTTTATTTTGCATTTCCATTAAAATTCGCCATGGTCCATCTGATTCATTAGGCAGCGAGCCAGATCCCACTTCTGATGTTGCAGCATTGATATTATTTTCCGACATTGTAATAGCGCAGCGAGTTTCGGTTTTACACGCACGAAATCCTGAACGCAACTGGCGTCATCCCTTCCTCTTTCTGTGCTTTCCACCGAACCACACTCGGCGACAGCGACACAACGCTGTCGCCCCGCTAAAACGGTACTTCTTAAGCGACAACACGCATACAACCAAACAAAGCAGCGACACAACGCTGTCGCCCCGCTAAAACGGTACTTCTTAAGCGACAACACGCATACAACCAAACAAAGCACCGTTAGAGTCCGATGCAATATTACTTTACTGATGAAATTAGTCTTCTGGAATTTTCTAGAGACTGTATACCCATACACTCATACCAACATCCACACACTCTTAGTGTGCGCCGACATATATATATAAATTTTTTTGTTTTTTTCACACAAAATGGAGTCCAATTGGAGTGCGGAGTGTGTGTGTTAAAAAAATATAAATATAGAAATAGAAAACCTTGAAATTACTTAGCTGGTGGGAAACGATAAGCTGGTGGAATCCGGTTCTAAGGATCAAATGTAGGGGCGGGTCCTTGCCGTGCTGAATCCTTCCAAGTGTTTAATAAAAATTCGGTTTCGGGGTTGAATTCACTGGCTGCTTCGTGCACTTCATTTCTCTTAATGCTCTACAAAAAATATGGCGTGAGGTCTAAGGCTGAGCATATATGGAGAGAGGTTTTACCCGGTTGGGCAACAGTGATGCCAAGCTAGCGATGTTGCACCAAGCCTGGTGCGACATGAACAATCGTTAAGGCAGTAAAGAGTTTCATGGCCTTATTCGGGGTGCCTAAAAAGATAGTCTGTGACCAATGAGTGGAATTCTCTTCCAACTTGTTCAAGGACTTTTGTAGGCAGTACGAATTAGAGCTACATACTACATCCTTTCAGCAATCGTCGAGCAATTCTACAGTCGAAAGATTGCACTCGACGATCACAGAAATATATAGACTAATAAACGAGACAAAAAGAAAAAAGAAACTTAAAACCAGGCATGAAGAAATCCTAGATGAGGCATTTATAACTTAAAATAACGCCATTCATTCAGCAACGAAACTAACACCGAAGGAGTTGTTTACAGGGAGAACGCACAACTTCCTAAATAACGTGTCCTTTAATAACGAACACGATCATTTACAGAAGATTAATGCCTTTCAAGCGGAGCTTTATCCAAGAATTAAGGAAAAGGTTCAGCAAGAAAAGAACAAAAGAATAGAGGCGGCTAATATCGAGAGACAAAACCCGGACAAAGTACAACCAGGAGACAAAATATTTAGGAAGGAAAACAGGAGGGATAAATTAACTCCTCGTTTTTCAAAACACAAGGTGATTAAAAACAAAGGTCTCACACTAACCTCTACTAAACCACCAAAAATCCATATGGGAAAAATCAGAAGATTAATCAAACCAAACGAACAATAATTACAGGTGGTCAAGGATCATGGCCGCAGATAGGAAACTCGAGATCCGGCCATTGCTAGGAGAAGAACCACTAGCACAGATAAATCTAGGCGCTGCAAAGATAATAAAAACTCATGATACACATAGTAAAATTACAAGAATATCAAAAGGCAACAGAACAGTTGGAACGAACACTCACAGAGACTTGGAAACAAGGGACCTTGTTAAGGTTTTGCAAAACAAATTACAGATGATCAAGAGCAGATTAGAGGCAATATGCCCCAGAAAGAGGAAAGCAAGGGGACTAATCAATAGATTAGGATCTGCAGTTAAATCCATAACAGGGAACTTAGACGCGAAAGACGCAGAAAGGTTAGAAGAGAGGAAAAGGAAAATGCAGGAAGAGGAGAGGAGATTGAAGGAGAATTTGAGTTCACAAGAGAGGACAGGAGCTAAAATCAAGATAATGTTTAAAAACTTGACAAAATATATAAACGAGGAGCAAGGTCGAGTAACGACATTTATTGATAATTACAAGAATGGAATCAGCAAAACGTTTTTAGAGGAAGACAAAAGGATTTATAGGATAGAATATATCGATAGAATTGCGAAAACAATAGATATGCTAGGGCTACTTGAATGAGTTTGTCGAAAGTTTATTATTAGCAAAGATAGGACTAATTTCGAAATTTATTTACGATAAACAGGAAACAGATGCATAAAAGAGTTGGAGGAGCAAGGAATACAGGTTGTTGGAGCATATGTATGAGTTTTTGGAGCTAAGGACAATTATGAAAAACACGGATATAATTTTCTCGATAAGGTTACCAATTTTTAAAAAAGAAGAGTACTACTTACAGAGAATTATACCTTTTCCAATGAATAAAACAGAATTCATAATCGCACCAGATTATGTAGTAAATAATAAACAAATGTACTATTATAAGGATAAATGTTAGAAGATAAGAAATTTGTATATTTGTAAGAATAATAAGATTGTAAGCCAAATTAATGAAGAATGATTTAAAAGTCTGATTAGCAGAAAGGAAGCGGATTGTGAGACGAGGGATGCCGGACTCGTAACTAGGAACTTTGAACCAGAGTGGAAAATGTAAAACTGCAAACAGACTGTGGACAGAGCAGAACCCAGAATGAGTCAGTAATGATCACATTTAGCGAGTGCAGAGCCATGGTGAACAACGTCCAATATGAGGCGGTAGAAAAACTTGGTACGGCAAAACAAAGGCTGGAAATACCACAAATTTCAACCATGAAAAAGAACAGAACAACCCAAGAATTGAGAATCCATGACCTAAAAATGGAAGATTTGGAAACGAAACTATGGATCAATGGGATACAAACGGGAGCAACAATACACACGACAGCGACATATACCATGTTGTCAGTGATTATGATAATAGTATTGGCTGTGGCTTGTTTCTCTAAGCGAACGACCACCTTCACCCTTCTGTTAGTGGGATTCTCCGCGATTGGGCCGCATAGAATCCACCCGAATATGGTCTCATTTGACTGGAAGCCGCCTAGAAAAATCGATGGAAGTAGATCAGCGCCTATGAGCATGTCAATCTGGTAGAAATTCGGATCTGCTAGTTGGAGGTTGGGCAGGTCCCTTAACGAACCTTCGGGTATCGTATAGGATGGGAGATTTCCAGCTAAATGTGGTAACAACATATGCGGAGGCATATGGGAGCCTATGTTGCGCTTGCGAGGCTGAGCAGCAACAGTTTGGTTTACTCCCGCAACTTGAGCTTGGTTGGATTCATAGAGGAGCTTAATTAGGTTGAATAACGGTTCCGATATAAAGGTTGCTTCTGATCCTGAGTCAACTAAAGCGCGTGCAGAGTACCTTATGCCCAAGTGGCAGATCTCTTTGAGCGCCGTGCTCAGGAGGACCTCGTAGTGAACACGCCGGCGAGATACGTTTGGACGTTCGATGGAGTGGACTGTATACTTTGCTGGTAGTCAGGTATGGATGCTGACTGTAATGGTGGTTGGAGGTCAGGTATGGGTGCTGACTGGAGTTGTGGGGGGCCGCAACGAAGCAGGAGAGTGTTATGGCGACCTTTGCAAGTGTAGCAGTTGTGAGTACTTGTGAAGTCTCTAAACATGTGGGTTCTTGCAAAACAGTTCAAACAGAGTTTTTGCTGTTTTAAATACTGTTCCAGATCCGCGACGGGCATATTTTGTAACTGGGGACACATACGGATGAGATGGTTTTCTCTTGAACAAAGTCTACACGATTGTGGATTTACTGTGACCCTATTTTCAAAGTTGTGGATAATCCGCGAACCGCTTTTAGTTCTTGGACCTCTAGATTGAGCCGCCACCGTAGGTTTGAACTCTTCAATTGCCTCAAGGGTTCGATGACGACCTTGTAAAAAAAAAACCTTGATATCATTCCACCATGGAATCTCGAATGGTTAAAGGAGAGACTGCTCGCACAGAAGATTGAACAGAATCTTAAGCTGGCTGTTGACGAGCAGCCGCTTGTTTTCAAAACGATTCTGCAGGTTCCTCCATGCTGATTCAAACCCTTCGATGGTTAAAGGGGATAGCGCAACGATGGACTTTGCTTCACCACTCGTTTTCGAGTTGAGATGGAACAGCTTTTCGACGCCCGAAAGCGGAAAGTCGGCCAATGAACATAGTCGCCACTAAAAATTTCGCAGTCTATTGGGGGAACGCGGCACCCACTAGGACGAGGCGCCGGTGTGGAAGGCTGACTAAGCTGTTGAACGCTAGCGCTTTCAATCGTTTCGCTTAATGTTGCAGCGCATCGTTCGAAGACCGAGTAACAGTAATCATACTTAGATTGCATGACTGTAATCGTGCTTTACACTTTAATACAGAGAGGACCGCAGAGCACGTCTCGAACTCTCTCTCCACCTTGCCCCAGAGAGCCCGTATCTGATCAACTTGGACCTTATTTGTGTGAACGGACGGAAGTTGGTCAGCTGGGGTGTGACTCTGGCTTCGAATTGACTTACTCTGTCGGTTAAAGTCACGAATTTTGTCAAAGCTATGTCATCGTCAGCCTGAGTCATTTTTGCAGTTGATCTCGTTTTTGGCAGAGTTACGGATTTTAGAGAAGATACGGACTTCTCGCTTGTTGTCCTGGATGGACGGCTTCTCTTAATAGAGGGACTAAAGGTTTTACTGGATTCTGCCTTGTGGGTGGGCAGTGACGACTCGCTGTGGGCTCTGACTCGGTGTGAGGTGCCAGCTGCTGGGACGATCAACTGAACCTTTGATTCCTCACTTTCACCGATTGGCATAATAACCTCGCGTAGGAGTAAAAAAGTAAACGGATGGGACGAGCCGATGAATGGAAATAAGGCATCAACTAGGAAGTTGTGCTGCCGATGTAAAATTGATATGTGCTTGGAGAATATATTTGGAACAACATATGTGTATAGTTGGGTAGGTTGAATCATATAATACCAGAAGACCTGGATGCGGAACACGTGGAGCCGGAACGCGGTTTGGTGTTTTAATTAGTTTTTGGATGAACCGATTTAAATACCTAAAATTGTTGCTATGTTTAACAAATTCAAAAAACAAAACAGCAAAAATGGGAACGCGTGAAATCGAACCGGTGTTTGATGGTTCAATTTTGTTGTGGGTGGAGCACTTCTTAATACTTAAATGTATGGTAATTTTGAATAACACCAAACAACAAAACAGCAGAAATGGATTGGGAACGCGTGAAATCAGAACATTTTTTTTTCTGGAATATTTATTTTTATTTATTCGAATAATTAATTTCGTCGTTATTTTTAAGGTGGAAAAGGTTTATCGAGCTTCGAGTTGTTTGCAAACGCGGTTCACCTTAATTGGCTAGATTATTCTAAAAGGCGATATGCAACCCTGCGTAATTTCACTCACACTAATACAATATGTACGTAAGTAGAAATGAATGTTGTTATGATATAGTCGTAGCTACTAAATAACAGCAAATAACCCTTTATAATTATAGGGTTTTGTTTTTCGGGATGCCGCGATCGTTTGTTGGTGCCGCCCTCTAACTCGCCCGTCCGACAAGTGCGGTTTCCACTTATATAATTTCCTGTTGGCGCTATTTGTTATTGTTTTGATGTTATAATATTCGGATGTTATGGTATGTATGTTTTGATGTTATAATATTCGGATGTTATGGTATGTATGTTTTGATGTTATAATATTCGGATGTTATGGTATGTATGTTTTGATGTTAATATATTCGGATGTGTAATATATTGTGATGTTAGAATAATACGTGTGTATGTGGATGTGATATTTGGTATGCGCATAAGCCCCCTGTTTCTTTCTGCACAACACAAATATTCACATGAAAAATAATAATAAAATTGGATGATTTTGGAATTACGTATGTGTGTATGTGGATGTGATATTTGGTATGTGCATAAACCCTCTATTCCTTTCTGCACAACATAAATTTTCACATAAAAATAAAACGTTGGATGATTTTTATTAATTGTGAGCGCCGACGGGTAAATGTAAAGCTTGTATGTGTGTGAAGGTGCGAATGAAGATGATGTATATTTTACAAATTTATGCTCGAAAATTAGAATCGACAAAAGAGACGACAGGTATGTTTATATATATATATATTTTTTTTTCACACAAAATGGAGTCCAATTGGAGTGCGGAGTGTGTGTGTTAAAAAAATATAAATATAGAAATAGAAAACCTTGAAATTACTTAGCTGGTGGGAAACGATAAGCTGGTGGAATCCGGTTCTAAGGATCAAATGTAGGGGCGGGTCCTTGCCGTGCTGAGTCCTTCCAAGTGTTTAATAAAAATTCGGTTTCGGGGTTGAATTCACTGGCTGCTTCGTGCACTTATTTCTCTTAATGCTCTACAAAAAATATGGCGTGAGGTCTAAGGCTGAGCATATATGGAGAGAGGTTTTACCCGGTTGGGCAACAGTGATGCCAAGCTAGCGATGTTGCACCAAGCCTGGTGCGACATGAACAATCGTTAAGGCAGTTAAGAGTTTCATGGCCTTATTCGGGGTGCCTAAAAAGATAGTCTGTGACCAATGAGTGGAATTCTCTTCCAACTTGTTCAAGGACTTTTGTAGGCAGTACGAATTAGAGCTACATACTACATCCTTTCAGCAATCGTCGAGCAATTCTATAGTCGAAAGATTGCACTCGACGATCACAGAAATATATCGACTAATAAACGAGACAAAAAGGAAAAAGAAACTTAAAACCAGGCATGAAGAAGTCCTAGATGAGGCATTTATAACTTAAAATAACGCCATTCATTCAGCAACGAAACTAACACCGAAGGAGTTGTTTACAGGGAGAACGCACAACTTCCTAAATAACGTGTCCTTTAATAACGAACACGATCATTTACAGAAGATTAATGCCTTTCAAGCGGAGCTTTATCCAAGAATTAAGGAAAAGGTTCAGCAAGAAAAGAACAAAAGAATAGAGGCGGCTAATATCGACAGACAAAACCCGGACACAGTACAACCAGGAGACAAAATATTTAGGAAGGAAAACAGGAGGGATAAATTAACTCCTCGTTTTTCAAAACACAAGGTGATGAAAAACAACGGTCTCACACTAACCTCTACTAAACCACAAAAAATCCATATGGGAAAAATCAGAAGATTAATCAAACCAAACGATTAATAATTACAGGTGGTCAAGGATCATGGCCGCAGATAGGAAACTCGAGATCCGGCCATTGCTAGGAGAAGAACCACTAGCACAGATAAATCTAGGCGCTGCAAAGATAATAAAAACTCATGAAACATTGATACACATAGTAAAATTACAAGAATATCAAAAGGCAACAGAACAGTTGGAACGAACACTCACGTAGATAGTTGAAGACTCGGAAACAGGGACCTTGTTAAGGTTTTGCAAAACAAATTACAGATGATCAAGAGCAGATTAGAGGCAATATGCCCCAGAAAGAGGAAAGCAAGGGGACTAATCAATAGATTAGGATCTGCAGTTAAATCCATAAAAGGGAACTTAGACGCGAAAGACGCAGAAAGGGTAGAAGAGGAGCAAAGGAAAATGCAGGAAGAGGAGAGGAGATTGAAAGAGAATTTGAGTTCACAAGAGAGGACAGGAGCTAAAATCAAGATAATGTTTAAAAACTTGACAAAATATATAAACGAGGAGCAAGGTCGAGTAACGACATTTATTAATAATTACAAGAATGGAATCAGCAAAACGTTTTTAGAGGAAGACAAGAGGATTTATAGGATAGAATATATCGATAGAATTGCGATAACAATAGATATGCTAGGGCTACTTGAATGAGTTTGTCGAAAGTTTATTATTAGCAAAGATAGGACTAATTTCGAAATTTACTTACGATAAACAGGAAACAGATGCATAAAAGAGTTGGAGGAGCAAGGAATACAGGTTGTTGGAGCATATGTATGAGTTTTTGGAGCTAAGGGCAATTATGAAAAACACGGATATAATTTTCTCGATAAGGTTACCAATTTTTAAAAAAGAAGAGTACTACTTACAGAGAATGATACCTTTTCCAATGAACAAAACAGAATTCATAATCGCACCAGATTATGTAGTAAATAATAAACAAATGTACTATTATAAGGATAAATGTTAGAAGATAAGAAATTTGTATATTTGTAAGAATAATAAGATTGTAAACCAAATTAATGAAGAATGATTTAAAAGTCTGATTAGCGGAAAGGAAGCGGATTGTGAGACGAGGGATGCCGGACTCGTAACTAGGAACTTCGAACCAGAGTGGAAAATGTAAAACTGCAAACAGACTGTGGACAGAGCAGAACCCAGAATGAGTCAGTAATGATCACATTTAGCGGGTGCAGAGCCATGGTGAACAACGTCCAATATGAGGCGGTAGAAAAACTTGGTACGGCAAAACAAAGGCTGTGGTATACAAATTTCAACCATGAAAAAGAACAGAACAATCCAAGAATTGAGAATCCATGACATAAAAATGGAAGATTTGGAAACGAAACTATGGATCAATGGGATACAAACGGGAGCAACAATACACACGACAGCGACATATACCATGTTGTCAGTGATTATGATAATAGTATTGGCTGTGGCTTGTTTCTCTAAGCGAACGACCACCTTCACCCAGTCTCCCCACCCGCTAGTTTCGCACAAACCATTGCTCCACCTGTCACTTTCCCTCGGCGGTTCCCCACCTAAACCTATACGGTTGGCGAGCAGCTAGAACCAAACATTTCATTGGCAACTAAGTTTCCAACCAAACAAACATCGCAACCACTGCTGAATCCAAGCCCCATATATGCATCCGCTCCAATTACGATTCCCTTCCCCTAGGTCGGCATATTATATGTAAACATTAGGCTTCGAGAAAAGAATTATAAAATAAAGAATTCATTCTGATTTTAAACTTGAAACCAGCAAGTCCAAACATTTATTTGGTCGGCCTTATCCAGGAACATTTGTCAAAGAACCTACTTATAGTTAACGCGCGCTTTCATTTTATGGACAGTTTCGTCGACCTTCTCTGTCGGCTATTTAGGGTGCTGTGATGAAATTTCGCACCAAATTTACCTTGTTGGACATCAACACGTTCATGTAATGGGCGAAATGAAATGTCCAAGATATGTCCAAGAACCGTGAATTATCAATACCGGCAGGTGGGGTGGAGCACTTAAGGCGAGGTCGCGGCCAACATTGACCATACTATCGATTCAAATCAAGATTTCATTAAATTTTCTTAATTTTATGTTTTTTTTTTTTTAAGTTGTAAAGAAAGTAGTATATATAAATTTAACTCTACCACTGACTACCCTGCTATTGATACTGATCAAGAATATATATAACTCTACCCTGCTACATTCTTTTCAACGAATAGAGTATACCCTTTTAGTATACGAGTAACGGGTGTAAAGATTATTTGAAATGGTTTTTTTTTTCAAAAAATGTTTAAGTGTTGAAAAATTATTGTAAAATTGACATTTTAAATAGTACCTTTTGTTCCGTGGACTGGACTGGGGTAAAAAAAATCATTTTTTGCAGTACTTGGCTCCAATTCCGTTGATTTAAAGTTTGTTTTAACACTATCTTTTAATTGTAACATATAATCATTAGGAATGATTTTTCCTAATGTGGTTTCGTCTATCTTTAAAGCTTGTATGTGTGTGAAGGTGCGAATGAAGATGATGTATATTTTACAAATTTATGCTCGAAAATTAGAATCGACAAAAGAGACGACAGGTATGTTTATATATATATTTTTTTTTCACACAAAATGGAGTCCAATTGGAGTGCGGAGTGTGTGTGTTAAAAAAATATAAATATAGAAATAGAAAACCTTGAAATTACTTAGCTGGTGGGAAACGATAAGCTGGTGGAATCCGGTTCTAAGGATCAAATGTAGGGGCGGGTCTATGCCGTGCTGAGTCCTTCCAAGTGTTTAATAAAAATTCGGTTTCGGGGTTGAATTCACTGGCTGCTTCATGCACTTCATTTCTCTTAATGCTCTACAAAAAATATGGCGTGAGGTCTAAGCCTGAGCATATATGGAGAGAGGTTTTACCCGGTTGGGCAACAGTGATGCCAAGCTAGCGATGTTGCACCAAGCCTGGTGCGATATGAACAATCGTTAAGGCAGTAAAGAGTTTCATGGCCTTATCGGGGTGCCTAAAAAGATAGTCTGTGACCAAGGAGTGGAATTCTCTTCCAACTTGTTCAAGGACTTTTGTAGGCAGTACGAATTAGAGCTACATACTACATCCTTTCAGCAATCGTCGAGCAATTCTACAGTCAAAAGATTGCACTCGACGATCACAGAAATATATAGACTAATAAACGAGACAAAAAGGAAAAAGAAACTTAAAACCAGGCATGAAGAAGTCCTAGATGAGGCATTTATAACTTAAAATAACGCCATTCATTCAGCAACGAAACTAACACCGAAGGAGTTGTTTACAGGGAGAACGCACAACTTCCTAAATAACGTGTCCTTTAATAACGAACTCGATCATTTACAGAAGATTAATGCCTTTCAAGCGGAGCTTTATCCAAGAATTAAGGAAAAGGTTCAGCAAGAAAAGAACAAAAGAATAGAGGCGGCTAATATCGACGACAAAACCCGGACACAGTACAACCAGGAGACAAAATATTTAGGAAGGAAAACAGGAGGGATAAATTAACTCCTCGTTTTTCAAAACACAAGGTGATGAAAAACAACGGTTTCACACTAACCTCTACTAAACCACAAAAAATCCATATGGGAAAAATCAGAAGATTAATCAAACCAAACGATTAATAATTACAGGTGGTCAAGGATCATGGCCGCAGATAGGAAACTCGAGATCCGGCCATTGCTAGGAGAAGAACCACTAGCACAGATAAATCTAGGCGCTGCAAAGATAATAAAAACTCATGAAACATTGATACACATAGTAAAATTACAAGAATATCAAAAGGCAACAGAACAGTTGGAACGAACACTCACAGAGATAGTTGAAGACTCGGAAACAGGGACCTTGTTAAGGTTTGCAAAACAAATTACAGATGATCAAGAGCAGATTAGAGGCAATATGCCCCAGAAAGAGGAAAGCAAGGGGACTAATCAATAGATTAGGATCTGCAGTTAAATCCATAACAGGGAACTTAGACGCGAAAGACGCAGAAAGGTTAGAAGAGGAGAAAAGGAAAATGCAGGAAGAGGAGAGGAGATTGAAAGAGAATTTGAGTTCACAAGAGAGGACAGGAGCTAAAATCAAGATAATGTTTAAAAACTTGACAAAATATATAAACGAGGAGCAAGGTCGAGTAACGACATTTATTAATAATTACAAGAATGGAATCAGCAAAACGTTTTTAGAGGAAGACAAGAGGATTTATAGGATAGAATATATCGATAGAATTGCGATAACAATAGATATGCTAGGGCTACTTGAATGAGTTTGTCGAAAGTTTATTATTAGCAAAGATAGGACTAATTTCGAAATTTATTTACGATAAACAGGAAACAGATGCATAAAAGAGTTGGAGGAGCAAGGAATACAGGTTGTTGGAGCATATGTATGAGTTTTTGGAGCTAAGGGCAATTATGAAAAACACGGATATAATTTTCTCGATAAGGTTACCAATTTTTAAAAAAGAAGAGTACTACTTACAGAGAATGATACCTTTTCCAATGAACAAAACAGAATTCATAATCGCACCAGATTATGTAGTAAATAATAAACAAATGTACTATTATAAGGATAAATGTTAGAAGATAAGAAATTTGTATATTTGTAAGAATAATAAGATTGTAAACCAAATTAATGAAGAATGATTTAAAAGTCTGATTAGCGGAAAGGAAGCGGATTGTGAGACGAGGGATGCCGGACTCGTAACTAGGAACTTCGAACCAGAGTGGAAAATGTAAAACTGCAAACAGACTGTGGACAGAGCAGAACCCAGAATGAGTCAGTAATGATCACATTTAGCGGGTGCAGAGCCATGGTGAACAACGTCCAATATGAGGCGGTAGAAAAACTTGGTACGGCAAAACAAAGGCTGTGGTATACAAATTTCAACCATGAAAAAGAACAGAACAATCCAAGAATTGAGAATCCATGACATAAAAATGGAAGATTTGGAAACGAAACTATGGATCAATGGGATACAAACGGGAGCAACAATACACACGACAGCGACATATACCATGTTGTCAGTGATTATGATAATAGTATTGGCTGTGGCTTGTTTCTCTAAGCGAACGACCACCTTCACCCAGTCTCCCCACCCGCTAGTTTCGCACAAACCATTGCTCCACCTGTCACTTTCCCTCGGCGGTTCCCCACCTAAACCTATACGGTTGGCGAGCAGCTAGAACCAAACATTTCATTGGCAACTAAGTTTCCAACCAAACAAACATCGCAACCACTGCTGAATCCAAGCCCCATATATGCATCCGCTCCAATTACGATTCCCTTCCCCTAGGTCGGCATATTATATGTAAACATTAGGCTTCGAGAAAAGAATTATAAAATAAAGAATTCATTCTGATTTTAAACTTGAAACCAGCAAGTCCAAACATTTATTTGGTCGGCCTTATCCAGGAACATTTGTCAAAGAACCTACTTATAGTTAACGCGCGCTTTCATTTTATGGACAGTTTCGTCGACCTTCTCTGTCGGCTATTTAGGGTGCTGTGATGAAATTTCGCACCAAATTTACCTTGTTGGACATCAACACGTTCATGTAATGGGCGAAATGAAATGTCCAAGATATGTCCAAGAACCGTGAATTATCAATACCGGCAGGTGGGGTGGAGCACTTAAGGCGAGGTCGCGGCCAACATTGACCATACTATCGATTCAAATCAAGATTTCATTAAATTTTCTTAATTTTATGTTTTTTTTTTTTTTAAGTTGTAAAGAAAGTAGTATATATAAATTTAACTCTACCACTGACTACCCTGCTATTGATACTGATCAAGAATATATATAACTCTACCCTGCTACATTCTTTTCAACGAATAGAGTATACCCTTTTAGTATACGAGTAACGGGTGTAAAGATTATTTGAAATGGTTTTTTTTTTTCAAAAAATGTTTAAGTGTTGAAAAATTATTGTAAAATTGACATTTTAAATAGTACCTTTTGTTCCGTGGACTGGACTGGGGTAAAAAAAATCATTTTTTGCAGTACTTGGCTCCAATTCCGTTGATTTAAAGTTTGTTTTAACACTATCTTTTAATTGTAACATATAATCATTAGGAATGATTTTTCCTAATGTGGTTTCGTCTATCTTTAAAGCTTGTATGTGTGTGAAGGTGCGAATGAAGATGATGTATATTTTACAAATTTATGCTCGAAAATTAGAATCGACAAAAGAGACGACAGGTATGTTTATATATATATTTTTTTTTTCACACAAAATGGAGTCCAATTGGAGTGCGGAGTGTGTGTGTTAAAAAAATATAAATATAGAAATAGAAAACCTTGAAATTACTTAGCTGGTGGGAAACGATAAGCTGGTGGAATCCGGTTCTAAGGATCAAATGTAGGGGCGGGTCTATGCCGTGCTGAGTCCTTCCAAGTGTTTAATAAAAATTCGGTTTCGGGGTTGAATTCACTGGCTGCTTCATGCACTTCATTTCTCTTAATGCTCTACAAAAAATATGGCGTGAGGTCTAAGCCTGAGCATATATGGAGAGAGGTTTTACCCGGTTGGGCAACAGTGATGCCAAGCTAGCGATGTTGCACCAAGCCTGGTGCGATATGAACAATCGTTAAGGCAGTAAAGAGTTTCATGGCCTTATCGGGGTGCCTAAAAAAGATAGTCTGTGACCAAGGAGTGGAATTCTCTTCCAACTTGTTCAAGGACTTTTGTAGGCAGTACGAATTAGAGCTACATACTACATCCTTTCAGCAATCGTCGAGCAATTCTACAGTCAAAAGATTGCACTCGACGATCACAGAAATATATAGACTAATAAACGAGACAAAAAGGAAAAAGAAACTTAAAACCAGGCATGAAGAAGTCCTAGATGAGGCATTTATAACTTAAAATAACGCCATTCATTCAGCAACGAAACTAACACCGAAGGAGTTGTTTACAGGGAGAACGCACAACTTCCTAAATAACGTGTCCTTTAATAACGAACTCGATCATTTACAGAAGATTAATGCCTTTCAAGCGGAGCTTTATCCAAGAATTAAGGAAAAGGTTCAGCAAGAAAAGAACAAAAGAATAGAGGCGGCTAATATCGACGACAAAACCCGGACACAGTACAACCAGGAGACAAAATATTTAGGAAGGAAAACAGGAGGGATAAATTAACTCCTCGTTTTTCAAAACACAAGGTGATGAAAAACAACGGTTTCACACTAACCTCTACTAAACCACAAAAAATCCATATGGGAAAAATCAGAAGATTAATCAAACCAAACGATTAATAATTACAGGTGGTCAAGGATCATGGCCGCAGATAGGAAACTCGAGATCCGGCCATTGCTAGGAGAAGAACCACTAGCACAGATAAATCTAGGCGCTGCAAAGATAATAAAAACTCATGAAACATTGATACACATAGTAAAATTACAAGAATATCAAAAGGCAACAGAACAGTTGGAACGAACACTCACAGAGATAGTTGAAGACTCGGAAACAGGGACCTTGTTAAGGTTTGCAAAACAAATTACAGATGATCAAGAGCAGATTAGAGGCAATATGCCCCAGAAAGAGGAAAGCAAGGGGACTAATCAATAGATTAGGATCTGCAGTTAAATCCATAACAGGGAACTTAGACGCGAAAGACGCAGAAAGGTTAGAAGAGGAGAAAAGGAAAATGCAGGAAGAGGAGAGGAGATTGAAAGAGAATTTGAGTTCACAAGAGAGGACAGGAGCTAAAATCAAGATAATGTTTAAAAACTTGACAAAATATATAAACGAGGAGCAAGGTCGAGTAACGACATTTATTAATAATTACAAGAATGGAATCAGCAAAACGTTTTTAGAGGAAGACAAGAGGATTTATAGGATAGAATATATCGATAGAATTGCGATAACAATAGATATGCTAGGGCTACTTGAATGAGTTTGTCGAAAGTTTATTATTAGCAAAGATAGGACTAATTTCGAAATTTATTTACGATAAACAGGAAACAGATGCATAAAAGAGTTGGAGGAGCAAGGAATACAGGTTGTTGGAGCATATGTATGAGTTTTTGGAGCTAAGGGCAATTATGAAAAACACGGATATAATTTTCTCGATAAGGTTACCAATTTTTAAAAAAGAAGAGTACTACTTACAGAGAATGATACCTTTTCCAATGAACAAAACAGAATTCATAATCGCACCAGATTATGTAGTAAATAATAAACAAATGTACTATTATAAGGATAAATGTTAGAAGATAAGAAATTTGTATATTTGTAAGAATAATAAGATTGTAAACCAAATTAATGAAGAATGATTTAAAAGTCTGATTAGCGGAAAGGAAGCGGATTGTGAGACGAGGGATGCCGGACTCGTAACTAGGAACTTCGAACCAGAGTGGAAAATGTAAAACTGCAAACAGACTGTGGACAGAGCAGAACCCAAAATGAGTCAGTAATGATCACATTTAGCGAGTGCAAGGCCATGGTGAACAACGTCCAATATGAGGCGGTAGAAAAACTTGGTACGGCAAAACAAAGGCTGGAAATACCACAAATTTCAACCATGAAAAAGAACAGAACAACCCTAGAATTGAGAATCCATGACCTAAAAATGGAAGATTTGGAAACGAAACTATGGATCAATGGGATACAAACGGGAGCAACAATACACAAGACAGCGACATATACCATGTTGTCAGTGATTATGATAATAGTATTGGCTGTGGCTTGTTTCTCTAAGCGAACGACCACCTTCACCCAGTCTCCCCACCCGCTAGTTTCGCACCAACCATTGATCCACCTGTCACTTTCCCTCGGCGGTTCCCCACCTAAACCTCTACGGTTGGCGAGCAGCTAGAACCAAACATTTCATTGGCAACTAAGTTTCCAACCAAACAAACATCGCAACCACTGCTGAATCCAAGCCCCATATATGCATCCGCTCCAATTACGATTCCCTTCCCCTAGGTCGGCATATTATATGTAAACATTAGGCTTCGAGAAAAGAATTATAAAATAAAGAATTCATTCTGATTTTAAACTTGAAACCAGCAAGTCCAAACATTTATTTGGTCGGCCTTATCCAGGAACATTTGTCAAAGAACCTACTTATAGTTAACGCGCGCTTTCATTTTATGGACAGTTTCGTCGACCTTCTCTGTCGGCTATTTAGGGTGCTGTGATGAAATTTCGCACCAAATTTACCTTGTTGGACATCAACACGTTCATGTAATGGGCGAAATGAAATGTCCAAGATATGTCCAAGAACCGTGAATTATCAATACCGGCAGGTGGGGTGGAGCACTTAAGGCGAGGTCGCGGCCAACATTGACCATACTATCGATTCAAATCAAGATTTCATTAAATTTTCTTAATTTTATGTTTTTTTTTTTTTAAGTTGTAAAGAAAGTAGTATATATAAATTTAACTCTACCACTGACTACCCTGCTATTGATACTGATCAAGAATATATATAACTCTACCCTGCTACATTCTTTTCAACGAATAGAGTATACCCTTTTAGTATACGAGTAACGGGTGTAAAGATTATTTGAAATGGTTTTTTTTTTCAAAAAATGTTTAAGTGTTGAAAAATTATTGTAAAATTGACATTTTAAATAGTACCTTTTGTTCCGTGGACTGGACTGGGGTAAAAAAAATCATTTTTTGCAGTACTTGGCTCCAATTCCGTTGATTTTTAAACTTTAAAACTTTAGTTTGTTTTAACACTATCTTTTAATTGTAACATATAATCATTAGGAATGATTTTTCCTAATGTGGTTTCGTCTCTCTTTAAAGCTTGTATGTGTGTGAAGGTGCGAATGAAGATGATGTATATTTTACAAATTTATGCTCGAAAATTAGAATCGACAAAAGAGACGACAGGTATGTTTATATATATATATTTTTTTTTTTCACACAAAATGGAGTCCAATTGGAGTGCGGAGTGTGTGTGTTAAAAAAATATAAATATATATAAATAAATATATATATATAAAAAGATAGTCTGTGACCAAGGAGTGGAATTCTCTTCCAACTTGTTCAAGGACTTTTGTAGGCAGTACGAATTAGAGCTACATACTACATCCTTTCAGCAATCGTCGAGCAATTCTACAGTCGAAAGATTGCACTCGACGATCACAGAAATATATAGACTAATAAACGAGATAAAAAGGAAAAAGAAACTTAAAACCAGGCATGAAGAAGTCCTAGATGAGGCATTTATAACTTAAAATAACGCCATTCATTCAGCAACGAAACTAACACCGAAGGAGTTGTTTACAGGGAGAACGCACAACTTCCTAAATAACGTGTCCTTTAATAACGAACACGATCATTTACAGAAGATTAATGCCTTTCAAGCGGAGCTTTATCCAAGAATTAAGGAAAAGGTTCAGCAAGAAAAGAACAAAAGAATAGAGGCGGCTAATATCGACAGACAAAACCCGGACACAGTACAACCAGGAGACAAAATATTTAGGAAGGAAAACAGGAGGGATAAATTAACTCCTCGTTTTTCAAAACACAAGGTGATGAAAAACAACGGTTTCACACTAACCTCTACTAAACCACAAAAAATCCATATGGGAAAAATCAGAAGATTAATCAAACCAAACGATTAATAATTACAGGTGGTAAAGGATCATGGCCGCAGATAGGAAACTCGAGATCCGGCCATTGCTAGGAGAAGAACCACTAGCACAGATAAATCTAGGCGCTGCAAAGATAATAAAAACTCATGAAACATTGATACACATAGTAAAATTACAAGAATATCAAAAGGCAACAGAACAGTTGGAACGAACACTCACAGAGATAGTTGAAGACTCGGAAACAGGGACCTTGTTAAGGTTTGCAAAACAAATTACAGATGATCAAGAGCAGATTAGAGGCAATATGCCCCAGAAAGAGGAAAGCAAGGGGACTAATCAATAGATTAGGATCTGCAGTTAAATCCATAACAGGGAACTTAGACGCGAAAGACGCAGAAAGGTTAGAAGAGGAGAAAAGGAAAATGCAGGAAGAGGAGAGGAGATTGAAAGAGAATTTGAGTTCACAAGAGAGGACAGGAGCTAAAATCAAGATAATGTTTAAAAACTTGACAAAATATATAAACGAGGAGCAAGGTCGAGTAACGACATTTATTAATAATTACAAGAATGGAATCAGCAAAACGTTTTTAGAGGAAGACAAGAGGATTTATAGGATAGAATATATCGATAGAATTGCGATAACAATAGATATGCTAGGGCTACTTGAATGAGTTTGTCGAAAGTTTATTATTAGCAAAGATAGGACTAATTTCGAAATTTATTTACGATAAACAGGAAACAGATGCATAAAAGAGTTGGAGGAGCAAGGAATACAGGTTGTTGGAGCATATGTATGAGTTTTTGGAGCTAAGGGCAATTATGAAAAACACGGATATAATTTTCTCGATAAGGTTACCAATTTTTAAACAAGAAGAGTACTACTTACAGAGAATGATACCTTTTCCAATGAACAAAACAGAATTCATAATCGCACCAGATTATGTAGTAAATAATAAACAAATGTACTATTATAAGGATAAATGTTAGAAGATAAGAAATTTGTATGTTTGTAAGAATAATAAGATTGTAAACCAAATTAATGAAGAATGATTTAAAAGTCTGATTAGCGGAAAGGAAGCGGATTGTGAGACGAGGGATGCCGGACTCGTAACTAGGTACTTCGAACCAGAGTGGAAAATGTAAAACTGCAAACAGACTGTGGACAGAGCAGAACCCAGAATGAGTCAGTAATGATCACATTTAGCGAGTGCAGAGCCATGGTGAACAACGTCCAATATGAGGCGGTAGAAAAACTTGGTACGGCAAAACAAAGGCTGGAAATACCACAAATTTCAACCATGAAAAAGAACAGAACAACCCAAGAATTGAGAATCCATGACCTAAAAATGGAAGATTTGGAAACGAAACTATGGATCAATGGGATACAAACGGGAGCAACAATACACAAGACAGCGACATATACCATGTTGTCAGTGATTATGATAATAGTATTGGCTGTGGCTTGTTTCTCTAAGCGAACGACCACCTTCACCCAGTCTCCCCACCCGCTAGTTTCGCACCAACCATTGATCCACCTGTCACTTTCCCTCGGCGGTTCCCCACCTAAACCTCTACGGTTGGCGAGCAGCTAGAACCAAAAATTTCATTGGCAACTAAGTTTCCAACCAAACAAACATCGCAACCACTGCTGAATCCAAGCCCCATATATGCATCCGCTCCAATTACGATTCCCTTCCCCTACGTCGGCATATTATATGTAAACATTAGGCTTCGAGAAAAGAATTATAAAATAAAGAATTCATTCTGATTTTAAACTTGAAACCAGCAAGTCCAAACATTTATTTGGTCGGGCTTATCCAGGAACATTTGTCAAAGAACCTACTTATAGTTAACGCGCGCTTTCATTTTATGGACAGTTTCGTCGACCTTCTCTGTCGGCTATTTAGGGTGCCGTGATGAAATTTCGCACCAAATTTACCTTGTTGGACATCAACACGTTCATGTAATGGGCGAAATGAAATGTCCAAGATATGTCCAAGAACCGTGAATTATCAATACCGGCAGGTGGGGTGGAGCACTTAAGGCGAGGTCGCGGCCAACATTGACCATACTATCGATTCAAATCAAGATTTCATTAAATTTTCTGAATTTTATGTTTTTTTTTTTTAAGTTGTAAAGAAAGTAGTATATATAAATTTAACTCTACCACTGACTACCCTGCTATTGATACTGATCAAGAACATATATAACTCTACCCTGCTGCATTCTTTTCAACGAATAGAGTATACCATTTTAGTATACGATTAACGGGTGTAAAGATTATTTGAAATGGTTTTTTTTTTCAAAAAATGTTTAAGTGTTGAAAAATTATTGTAAAATTGTCATTTTAAATAGTACCTTTTGTTCCGTGGACTGGACTGGGGTAAAAATAAATCATTTTTTGCAGTACTTGGCTCCAATTCCGTTGATTTAAAGTTTGTTTTAACACTATCTTTTAATTGTAACATATAATCATTAGGAATGATTTTTCCTAATGTGGTTTCGTCTCTTTTTAACGTATTTATAAGCTGGGCACGCCCACGGCCGACCGAAATGTTTATGTGGATGTGATATTTGGTATGTGCATAAGCCCTCTATTCCTTTCTGCACAACATAAATGTTCACATAAAAATAAAACGTTGGATGATTTTTATTAATTGTGAGCGCCGACGGGTAAATGTAAAGCTTGTATGTGTGTGAAGGTGCGAATGAAGATGATGTATATTTTACAAATTTATGCTCGAAAATTAGAATCGACAAAAGAGACGACAGGTATGTTTATATATATATATATTTTTTTTTTTCACACAAAATGGAGTCCAATTGGAGTGCGTAGTGTGTGTGTTAAAAAAAATATAAATATAGAAATAGAAAACCTTGAAATTACTTAGCTGGTGGGAAACGATAAGCTGGTGGAATCCAGTTCTAAGGATCAAATGTAGGGGCGGGTCCTTGCCGTGCTGAGTCCTTCCAAGTGTTTAATAAAAATTCGGTTTCGGGGTTGAATTTACTGGCTGCTTCATGCACTTCATTTCTCTTAATGCTCTACAAAAAATATGGCGTGAGGTCTAAGGCTGAGCATATATGGAGAGAGGTTTTACCCGGTTGGGCAACAGTGATGCCAAGCTAGCGATGTTGCACCAAGCCTGGTGCGACATGAACAATCGTTAAGGCAGTAAAGAGTTTCATGGCCTTATTCGGGGTGCCTAAAAAGATAGTCTGTGGCCAATGAGTGGAATTCTCTTCCAACTTGTTCAAGGACTTTTGTAGGCAGTACGAATTAGAGCTACATACTACATCCTTTCAGCAATCGTCGAGCAATTCTATAGTCGAAAGATTGCACTCGACGATCACAGAAATATATCGACTAATAAACGAGACAAAAAGGAAAAAGAAACTTAAAACCAGGCATGAAGAAGTCCTAGATGAGGCATTTATAACTTAAAATAACGCCATTCATTCAGCAACGAAACTAACACCGAAGGAGTTGTTTACAGGGAGAACGCACAACTTCCTAAATAACGTGTCCTTTAATAACGAACACGATCATTTACAGAAGATTAATGCCTTTCAAGCGGAGCTTTATCCAAGAATTAAGCAAAAGGTTCAGCAAGAAAAGAACAAAAGAATAGAGGCGGCTAATATCGACAGACAAAACCCGGACACAGTACAACCAGGAGACAAAATATTTAGGAAGGAAAGCAGGAGGGATAAATTAACTCCTCGTTTTTCAAAACACAAGGTGATGAAAAACAACGGTCTCACACTAACCTCTACTAAACCACAAAAAAATCGATATGGGAAAAATCAGAAGATTAATCAAACCAAACGAACAATAATTACAGGTGGTCAAGGATCATGGCCGCAGATAGGAAACTCGAGATCCGGCCATTGCTAGGAGAAGAACCACTAGCACTGATAAATCTAGGCGCTGCAAAGATAATAAAAACTCATGATACACATAGTAAAATTACAAGAATATCAAAAGGCAACAGAACAGTTGGAACGAACACTCACAGAGACTCGGAAACAAGGGACCTTGTTAAGGTTTTGCAAAACAAATTACAGATGATCAAGAGCAGATTATTTGAAATGGTTTTTTTTTTTCAAAAAATGTTTAAGTGTTGAAAAATTATTGTAAAATTGTCATTTTAAATAGTACCTTTTGTTCCGTGGACTGGACTGGGGTAAAAATAAATCATTTTTTGCAGTACTTGGCTCCAATTCCGTTGATTTAAAGTTTGTTTTAACACTATCTTTTAATTCTAACATATAATCATTAGGAATGATTTTTCCTAATGTGGTTTCGTCTCTTTTTAACGTATTTATAAGCTGGGCACGCCCACGGCCGACCGAAATGTTTATGTGGATGTGATATTTGGTATGTGCATAAGCCCTCTATTCCTTTCTGCACAACATAAATGTTCACATAAAAATAAAACGTTGGATGATTTTTATTAATTGTGAGCGCCGACGGGTAAATGTAAAGCTTGTATGTGTGTGAAGGTGCGAATGAAGATGATGTATATTTTACAAATTTATGCTCGAAAATTAGAATCGACAAAAGAGACGACAGATATGTTTATATATATATATTTTTTTTTTTTTTCACACAAAATGGAGTCCAATTGGAGTGCGGAGTGTGTGTGTTAAAAAAATATAAATATAGAAATAGAAAACCTTGAAATTACTTAGCTGGTGGGAAACGATAAGCTGGTGGAATCCAGTTCTAAGGATCAAATGTAGGGGCGGGTCCTTGCCGTGCTGAGTCCTTCCAAGTGTTTAATAAAAATTCAGTTTCGGGGTTGAATTTACTGGCTGCTTCATGCACTTCATTTCTCTTAATGCTCTACAAAAAATATGGCGTGAGGTCTAAGGCTGAGCATATATGGAGAGAGGTTTTACCCGGTTGGGCAACAGTGATGCCAAGCTAGCGATGTTGCACCAAGCCTGGTGCGACATGAACAATCGTTAAGGCAGTAAAGAGTTTCATGGCCTTATTCGGGGTGCCTAAAAAGATAGTCTGTGGCCAATGAGTGGAATTCTCTTCCAACTTGTTCAAGGACTTTTGTAGGCAGTACGAATTAGAGCTACATACTACATCCTTTCAGCAATCGTCGAGCAATTCTATAGTCGAAAGATTGCACTCGACGATCACAGAAATATATCGACTAATAAACGAGACAAAAAGGAAAAAGAAACTTAAAACCAGGCATGAAGAAGTCCTAGATGAGGCATTTATAACTTAAAATAACGCCATTCATTCAGCAACGAAACTAACACCGAAGGAGTTGTTTACAGGGAGAACGCACAACTTCCTAAATAACGTGTCCTTTAATAACGAACACGATCATTTACAGAAGATTAATGCCTTTCAAGCGGAGCTTTATCCAAGAATTAAGGAAAAGGTTCAGCAAGAAAAGAACAAAAGAATAGAGGCGGCTAATATCGACAGACAAAACCCGGACACAGTACAACCAGGAGACAAAATATTTAGGAAGGAAAGCAGGAGGGATAAATTAACTCCTCGTTTTTCAAAACACAAGGTGATGAAAAACAACGGTCTCACACTAACCTCTACTAAACCACAAAAAATCGATATGGGAAAAATCAGAAGATTAATCAAACCAAACGAACAATAATTACAGGTGGTCAAGGATCATGGCCGCAGATAGGAAACTCGAGATCCGGCCATTGCTAGGAGAAGAACCACTAGCACTGATAAATCTAGGCGCTGCAAAGATAATAAAAACTCATGAGACACATAGTAAAATTACAAGAATATCAAAAGGCAACAGAACAGTTGGAACGAACACTCACAGAGACTCGGAAACAAGGGACCTTGTTAAGGTTTTGCAAAACAAATTACAGATGATCAAGAGCAGATTAGAGGCAATATGCCCCAGAAAGAGGAAAGCAAGGGGACTAATCAATAGATTAGGATCTGCAGTTAAATCCATAACAGGGAACTTAGACGCGAAAGACGCAGAAAGGGTAGAAGAGGAGAAAAGGAAAATGCAGGAAGAGGAGAGGAGATTGAAAGAGAATTTGAGTTCACAAGAGAGGACAGGAGCTAAAATCAAGATAATGTTTAAAAACTTGACAAAATATATAAACGAGGAGCAAGGTCGAGTAACGACATTTATTAATAATTACAAGAATGGAATCAGCAAAACGTTTTTAGAGGAAGACAAGAGGATTTATAGGATAGAATATATCCATAGAATTGCGATAACAATAGATATGCTAGGGCTACTTGAATGAGTTTGTCGAAAGTTTATTATTAGCAAAGATAGGACTAATTTCGAAATTTATTTACGATAAACAGGAAACAGATGCATAAAAGAGTTGGAGGAGCAAGGAATACAGGTTGTTGGAGCATATGTATGAGTTTTTGGAGCTAAGGACAAATATGAAAAACACGGATATAATTTTCTCGATAAGGTTACCAATTTTTAAAAAAGAAGAGTACTACTTACAGAGAATGATACCTTTTCCAATGAACAAAACAGAATTCATAATCGCACCAGATTATGTAGTAAATAATAAACAAATGTACTATTATAAGGATAAATGTTAGAAGATATGAAATTTGTATATTTGTAAGAATAATAAGATTGTAAACCAAATTAATGAAGAATGATTTAAAAGTCTGATTAACGGAAAGGAAGCGGATTGTGAGACGAGGGATGCCGGACTCGTAACTAGGAACTTCGAACCAGAGTGGAAAATGTAAAACTGCAAACAGACTGTGGACAGAGCAGAACCCAGAATGAGTCAGTAATGATCACATTTAGCGAGTGCAGAGCCATGGTGAACAACGTCCAATATGAGGCGGTAGAAAAACTTGGTACGGCAAAACAAAGGCTGGAAATACCACAAATTTCAACCATGAAAAAGAACAGAACAACCCAAGAATTGAGAATCCATGACCTAAAAATTGAAGATTTGGAAACGAAACTATGGATCAATGGGATACAAACGGGAGCAACAATACACAAGACAGCGACATATACCATGTTGTCAGTGATTATGATAATAGTATTGGCTGTGGCTTGTTTCTCTAAGCGAACGACCACCTTCACCCAGTCTCCCCACCCGCTAGTTTCGCACCAACCATTGATCCACCTGTCACTTTCCCTCGGCGGTTCCCCACCTAAACCTCTACGGTTGGCGAGCAGCTAGAACCAAACATTTCATTGGCAACTAAGTTTCCAACCAAACAAACATCGCAACCACTGCTGAATCCAAGCCCCATATATGCATCCGCTCCAATTACGATTCCCTTCCCCTAGGTCGGCATATTATATGTAAACATTAGGCTTCGAGAAAAGAATTATAAAATAAAGAATTCATTCTGATTTTAAACTTGAAACCAGCAAGTCCAAACATTTATTTGGTCGGGCTTATCCAGGAACATTTGTCAAAGAACCTACTTATAGTTAACGCGCGCTTTCATTTTATGGACAGTTTCGTCGACCTTCTCTGTCGGCTATTTAGGGTGCCGTGATGAAATTTCGCACCAAATTTACCTTGTTGGACATCAACACGTTCATGTAATGGGCGAAATGAAATGTCCAAGATATGTCCAAGAACCGTGAATTATCAATACCGGCAGGTGGGGTGGAGCACTTAAGGCGAGGTCGCGGCCAACATTGACCATACTATCGATTCAAATCAAGATTTCATTAAATTTTCTGAATTTTATGTTTTTTTTTTTTAAGTTGTAAAGAAAGTAGTATATATAAATTTAACTCTACCACTGACTACCCTGCTATTGATACTGATCAAGAACATATATAACTCTACCCTGCTGCATTCTTTTCAACGAATAGAGTATACCATTTTAGTATACGATTAACGGGTGTAAAGATTATTTGAAATGGTTTTTTTTTTCAAAAAATGTTTAAGTGTTGAAAAATTATTGTAAAATTGTCATTTTAAATAGTACCTTTTGTTCCGTGGACTGGACTGGGGTAAAAATAAATCATTTTTTGCAGTACTTGGCTCCAATTCCGTTGATTTAAAGTTTGTTTTAACACTATCTTTTAATTCTAACATATAATCATTAGGAATGATTTTTCCTAATGTGGTTTCGTCTCTTTTTAACGTATTTATAAGCTGGGCACGCCCACGGCCGACCGAAATGTTTATGTGGATGTGATATTTGGTATGTGCATAAGCCCTCTATTCCTTTCTGCACAACATAAATGTTCACATAAAAATAAAACGTTGGATGATTTTTATTAATTGTGAGCGCCGACGGGTAAATGTAAAGCTTGTATGTGTGTGAAGGTGCGAATGAAGATGATGTATATTTTACAAATTTATGCTCGAAAATTAGAATCGACAAAAGAGACGACAGGTATGTTTATATATATATATTTTTTTTTTTTCACACAAAATGGAGTCCAATTGGAGTGCGGAGTGTGTGTGTTAAAAAAATATAAATATAGAAATAGAAAACCTTGAAATTACTTAGCTGGTGGGAAACGATAAGCTGGTGGAATCCAGTTCTAAGGATCAAATGTAGGGGCGGGTCCTTGCCGTGCTGAGTCCTTCCAAGTGTTTAATAAAAATTCGGTTTCGGGGTTGAATTTACTGGCTGCTTCATGCACTTCATTTCTCTTAATGCTCTACAAAAAATATGGCGTGAGGTCTAAGGCTGAGCATATATGGAGAGAGGTTTTACCCGGTTGGGCAACAGTGATGCCAAGCTAGCGATGTTGCACCAAGCCTGGTGCGACATGAACAATCGTTAAGGCAGTAAAGAGTTTCATGGCCTTATTCGGGGTGCCTAAAAAGATAGTCTGTGGCCAATGAGTGGAATTCTCTTCCAACTTGTTCAAGGACTTTTGTAGGCAGTACGAATTAGAGCTACATACTACATCCTTTCAGCAATCGTCGAGCAATTCTATAGTCGAAAGATTGCACTCGACGATCACAGAAATATATAGACTAATAAACGAGACAAAAAGGAAAAAGAAACTTAAAACCAGGCATGAAGAAGTCCTAGATGAGGCATTTATAACTTAAAATAACGCCATTCATTCAGCAACGAAACTAACACCGTAGGAGTTGTTTACAGGGAGAACGCACAACTTCCTAAATAACGTGTCCTTTAATAACGAACACGATCATTTACAGAAGATTAATGCCTTTCAAGCGGAGCTTTATCCAAGAATTAAGGAAAAGGTTCAGCAAGAAAAGAACAAAAGAATAGAGGCGGCTAATATCGACAGACAAAACCCGGACACAGTACAACCAGGAGACAAAATATTTAGGAAGGAAAACAGGAGGGATAAATTAACTCCTCGTTTTTCAAAACACAAGGTGATGAAAAACAACGGTCTCACACTAACCTCTACTAAACCACAAAAAATCGATATGGGAAAAATCAGAAGATTAATCAAACCAAACGAACAATAATTACAGGTGGTCAAGGATCATGGCCGCAGATAGGAAACTCGAGATCCGGCCATTGCTAGGAGAAGAACCACTAGCACTGATAAATCTAGGCGCTGCAAAGATAATAAAAACTCATGATACACATAGTAAAATTACAAGAATATCAAAAGGCAACAGAACAGTTGGAACGAACACTCACAGAGACTCGGAAACAAGGGACCTTGTTAAGGTTTTGCAAAACAAATTACAGATGATCAAGAGCAGATTATTTGAAATGGTTTTTTTTTTCAAAAAATGTTTAAGTGTTGAAAAATTATTGTAAAATTGTCATTTTAAATAGTACCTTTTGTTCCGTGGACTGGACTGGGGTAAAAATAAATCATTTTTTGCAGTACTTGGCTCCAATTCCGTTGATTTAAAGTTTGTTTTAACACTATCTTTTAATTCTAACATATAATCATTAGGAATGATTTTTCCTAATGTGGTTTCGTCTCTTTTTAACGTATTTATAAGCTGGGCACGCCCACGGCCGACCGAAATGTTTATGTGGATGTGATATTTGGTATGTGCATAAGCCCTCTATTCCTTTCTGCACAACATAAATGTTCACATAAAAATAAAACGTTGGATGATTTTTATTAATTGTGAGCGCCGACGGGTAAATGTAAAGCTTGTATGTGTGTGAAGGTGCGAATGAAGATGATGTATATTTTACAAATTTATGCTTGAAAATTAGAATCGACAAAAGAGACGACAGGTATGTTTATATATATTTTTTTTTTTTTTTTTTCACAAAATGGAGTCCAATTGGAGTGCGGAGTGTGTGTGTTAAAAAAATATAAATATAGAAATAGAAAACCTTGAAATTACTTAGCTGGTGGGAAACGATAAGCTGGTGGAATCCAGTTCTAAGGATCAAATGTAGGGGCGGGTCCTTGCCGTGCTGAGTCCTTCCAAGTGTTTAATAAAAATTCGGTTTCGGGGTTGAATTCACTGGCTGCTTCATGCACTTCATTTCTCTTAATGCTCTACAAAAAATATGGCGTGAGGTCTAAGGCTGAGCATATATGGAGAGAGGTTTTACCCGGTTGGGCAACAGTGATGCCAAGCTAGCGATGTTGCACCAAGCCTGGTGCGACATGAACAATCGTTAAGGCAGTAAAGAGTTTCATGGCCTTATTCGGGGTGGCTAAAAAGATAGTCTGTGGCCAATGAGTGGAATTCTCTTCCAACTTGTTCAAGGACTTTTGTAGGCAGTACGAATTAGAGCTACATACTACATCCTTTCAGCAATCGTCGAGCAATTCTATAGTCGAAAGATTGCACTCGACGATCACAGAAATATATCGACTAATAAACGAGACAAAAAGGAAAAAGAAACTTAAAACCAGGCATGAAGAAGTCCTAGATGAGGCATTTATAACTTAAAATAACGCCATTCATTCAGCAACGAAACTAACACCGAAGGAGTTGTTTACAGGGAGAACGCACAACTTCCTAAATAACGTGTCCTTTAATAACGAACACGATCATTTACAGAAGATTAATGCCTTTCAAGCGGAGCTTTATCCAAGAATTAAGGAAAAGGTTCAGCAAGAAAAGAACAAAAGAATAGAGGCGGCTAATATCGACAGACAAAACCCGGACACAGTACAACCAGGAGACAAAATATTTAGGAAGGAAAACAGGAGGGATAAATTAACTCCTCGTTTTTCAAAACACAAGGTGATGAAAAACAACGGTCTCACACTAACCTCTACTAAACCACAAAAAATCGATATGGGAAAAATCAGAAGATTAATCAAACCAAACGAACAATAATTACAGGTGGTCAAGGATCATGGCCGCAGATAGGAAACTCGAGATCCGGCCATTGCTAGGAGAAGAACCACTAGCACTGATAAATCTAGGCGCTGCAAAGATAATAAAAACTCATGATACACATAGTAAAATTACAAGAATATCAAAAGGCAACAGAACAGTTGGAACGAACACTCACAGAGACTCGGAAACAAGGGACCTTGTTAAGGTTTTGCAAAACAAATTACAGATGATCAAGAGCAGATTAGAGGCAATATGCCCCAGAAAGAGGAAAGCAAGGGGACTAATCAATAGATTAGGATCTGCAGTTAAATCCATAACAGGGAACTTAGACGCGAAAGACGCAGAAAGGGTAGAAGAGGAGAAAAGGAAAATGCAGGAAGAGGAGAGGAGATTGAAAGAGAATTTGAGTTCACAAGAGAGGACAGGAGCTAAAATCAAGATAATGTTTAAAAACTTGACAAAATATATAAACGAGGAGCAAGGTCGAGTAACGACATTTATTAATAATTACAAGAATGGAATCAGCAAAACGTTTTTAGAGAAAGACAAGAGGATTTATAGGATAGAATATATCCATAGAATTGCGATAACAATAGATATGCTAGGGCTACTTGAATGAGTTTGTCGAAAGTTTATTATTAGCAAAGATAGGACTAATTTCGAAATTTATTTACGATAAACAGGAAACAGATGCATAAAAGAGTTGGAGGAGCAAGGAATACAGGTTGTTGGAGCATATGTATGAGTTTTTGGAGCTAAGGACAAATATGAAAAACACGGATATAATTTTCTCGATAAGGTTACCAATTTTTAAAAAAGAAGAGTACTACTTACAGAGAATGATACCTTTTCCAATGAACAAAACAGAATTCATAATCGCACCAGATTATGTAGTAAATAATAAACAAATGTACTATTATAAGGATAAATGTTAGAAGATATGAAATTTGTATATTTGTAAGAATAATAAGATTGTAAACCAAATTAATGAAGAATGATTTAAAAGTCTGATTAACGGAAAGGAAGCGGATTGTGAGACGAGGGATGCCGGACTCGTAACTAGGAACTTCGAACCAGAGTGGAAAATGTAAAACTGCAAACAGACTGTGGACAGAGCAGAACCCAGAATGAGTCAGTAATGATCACATTTAGCGAGTGCAGAGCCATGGTGAACAACGTCCAATATGAGGCGGTAGAAAAACTTGGTACGGCAAAACAAAGGCTGGAAATACCACAAATTTCAACCATGAAAAAGAACAGAACAACCCAAGAATTGAGAATCCATGACCTAAAAATTGAAGATTTGGAAACGAAACTATGGATCAATGGGATACAAACGGGAGCAACAATACACAAGACAGCGACATATACCATGTTGTCAGTGATTATGATAATAGTATTGGCTGTGGCTTGTTTCTCTAAGCGAACGACCACCTTCACCCAGTCTCCCCACCCGCTAGTTTCGCACCAACCATTGATCCACCTGTCACTTTCCCTCGGCGGTTCCCCACCTAAACCTCTACGGTTGGCGAGCAGCTAGAACCAAACATTTCATTGGCAACTAAGTTTCCAACCAAACAAACATCGCAACCACTGCTGAATCCAAGCCCCATATATGCATCCGCTCCAATTACGATTCCCTTCCCCTAGGTCGGCATATTATATGTAAACATTAGGCTTCGAGAAAAGAATTATAAAATAAAGAATTCATTCTGATTTTAAACTTGAAACCAGCAAGTCCAAACATTTATTTGGTCGGGCTTATCCAGGAACATTTGTCAAAGAACCTACTTATAGTTAACGCGCGCTTTCATTTTATGGACAGTTTCGTCGACCTTCTCTGTCGGCTATTTAGGGTGCCGTGATGAAATTTCGCACCAAATTTACCTTGTTGGACATCAACACGTTCATGTAATGGGCGAAATGAAATGTCCAAGATATGTCCAAGAACCGTGAATTATCAATACCGGCAGGTGGGGTGGAGCACTTAAGGCGAGGTCGCGGCCAACATTGACCATACTATCGATTCAAATCAAGATTTCATTAAATTTTCTGAATTTTATGTTTTTTTTTTTTTAAGTTGTAAAGAAAGTAATATATATAAATTTAACTCTACCACTGACTACCCTGCTATTGATACTGATCAAGAACATATATAACTCTACCCTGCTGCATTCTTTTCAACGAATAGAGTATACCATTTTAGTATACGATTAACGGGTGTAAAGATTATTTGAAATGGTTTTTTTTTTCAAAAAATGTTTAAGTGTTGAAAAATTATTGTAAAATTGACATTTTAAATAGTACCTTTTGTTCCGTGGACTGGACTGGGGTAAAAATAAATCATTTTTTGCAGTACTTGGCTCCAATTCCGTTGATTTAAAGTTTGTTTTAACACTATCTTTTAATTGTAACATATAATCATTAGGAATGATTTTTCCTAATGTGGTTTCGTCTCTTTTAACGTATTTATAAGCTGGACACGCCCACGGCCGACCGAAATGTTTATGTGGATGTGATATTTGGTATGTGCATAAGCCCTCTATTCCTTTCTGCCTACATAAATGTTCACATAAAAATAAAACGTTGGATGATTTTTATTAATTGTGAGCGCCGACGGGTAAATGTAAAGCTTGTATGTGTGTGAAGGTGCGAATGAAGATGATGTATATTTTACAAATTTATGCTCGAAAATAAGAATCGACAAAAGAGACGACAGGTATGTTTATATATATATATATATTTTTTTTTTCACACAAAATGGAGTCCAATTGGAGTGCGGAGTGTGTGTGTTAAAAAAATATAAATATAGAAATAGAAAACCTTGAAATTACTTAGCTGGTGGGAAACGATAAGCTGGTGGAATCCAGTTCTAAGGATCAAATGTAGGGGCGGGTCCTTGCCGTGCTGAGTCCTTCCAAGTGTTTAATAAAAATTCGGTTTCGGGGTTGAATTCACTGGCTGCTTCATGCACTTCATTTCTCTTAATGCTCTACAAAAAATATGGCGTGAGGTCTAAGGCTGAGCATATATGGAGAGAGGTTTTACCCGGTTGGGCAACAGTGATGCCAAGCTAGCGATGTTGCACCAAGCCTGGTGCGACATGAACAATCGTTAAGGCAGTAAAGAGTTTCATGGCCTTATTCGGGGTGCCTAAAAAGATAGTCTGTGGCCAATGAGTGGAATTCTCTTCCAACTTGTTCAAGGACTTTTGTAGGCAGTACGAATTAGAGCTACATACTACATCCTTTCAGCAATCGTCGAGCAATTCTATAGTCGAAAGATTGCACTCGACGATCACAGAAATATATAGACTAATAAACGAGACAAAAAGGAAAAAGAAACTTAAAACCAGGCATGAAGAAGTCCTAGATGAGGCATTTATGAACAATCGTTAAGGCAGTAAAGAGTTTCATGGCCTTATTCGGGGTGCCTAAAAAGATAGTCTGTGGCCAATGAGTGGAATTCTCTTCCAACTTGTTCAAGGACTTTTGTAGGCAGTACGAATTAGAGCTACATACTACATCCTTTCAGCAATCGTCGAGCAATTCTATAGTCGAAAGATTGCACTCGACGATCACAGAAATATATAGACTAATAAACGAGACAAAAAGGAAAAAGAAACTTAAAACCAGGCATGAAGAAGTCCTAGATGAGGCATTTATAACTTAAAATAACGCCATTCATTCAGCAACGAAACTAACACCGTAGGAGTTGTTTACAGGGAGAACGCACAACTTCCTAAATAACGTGTCCTTTAATAACGAACACGATCATTTACAGAAGATTAATGCCTTTCAAGCGGAGCTTTATCCAAGAATTAAGGAAAAGGTTCAGCAAGAAAAGAACAAAAGAATAGAGGCGGCTAATATCGACAGACAAAACCCGGACACAGTACAACCAGGAGACAAAATATTTAGGAAGGAAAACAGGAGGGATAAATTAACTCCTCGTTTTTCAAAACACAAGGTGATGAAAAACAACGGTCTCACACTAACCTCTACTAAACCACAAAAAATCGATATGGGAAAAATCAGAAGATTAATCAAACCAAACGAACAATAATTACAGGTGGTCAAGGATCATGGCCGCAGATAGGAAACTCGAGATCCGGCCATTGCTAGGAGAAGAACCACTAGCACTGATAAATCTAGGCGCTGCAAAGATAATAAAAACTCATGATACACATAGTAAAATTACAAGAATATCAAAAGGCAACAGAACAGTTGGAACGAACACTCACAGAGACTCGGAAACAAGGGACCTTGTTAAGGTTTTGCAAAACAAATTACAGATGATCAAGAGCAGATTAGAGGCAATATGCCCCAGAAAGAGGAAAGCAAGGGGACTAATCAATAGATTAGGATCTGCAGTTAAATCCATAACAGGGAACTTAGACGCGAAAGACGCAGAAAGGGTAGAAGAGGAGAAAAGGAAAATGCAGGAAGAGGAGAGGAGATTGAAAGAGAATTTGAGTTCACAAGAGAGGACAGGAGCTAAAATCAAGATAATGTTTAAAAACTTGACAAAATATATAAACGAGGAGCAAGGTCGAGTAACGACATTTATTAATAATTACAAGAATGGAATCAGCAAACCGTTTTTAGAGAAAGACAAGAGGATTTATAGGATAGAATATATCGATAGAATTGCGATAACAATAGATATGCTAGGGCTACTTGAATGAGTTTGTCGAAAGTTTATTATTAGCAAAGATAGGATTAATTTCGAAATTTATTTACGATAAACAGGAAACAGATGCATAAAAGAGTTGGAGGAGCAAGGAATACAGGTTGTTGGAGCATATGTATGAGTTTTTGGAGCTAAGGACAATTATGAAAAACACGGATATAATTTTCTCGATAAGGTTACCAATTTTTAAAAAAGAAGAGTACTACTTACAGAGAATGATACCTTTTCCAATGAACAAAACAGAATTCATAATCGCACCAGATTATGTAGTAAATAATAAACAAATGTACTATTATAAGGATAAATGTTAGAAGATATGAAATTTGTATATTTGTAAGAATAATAAGATTGTAAACCAAATTAATGAAGAATGATTTAAAAGTCTGATTAACGGAAAGGAAGCGGATTGTGAGACGAGGGATGCCGGACTCGTAACTAGGAACTTCGAACCAGAGTGGAAAATGTAAAACTGCAAACAGACTGTGGACAGAGCAGAACCCAGAATGAGTCAGTAATGATCACATTTAGCGAGTGCAGAGCCATGGTGAACAACGTCCAATATGAGGCGGTAGAAAAACTTGGTACGGCAAAACAAAGGCTGGAAATACCACAAATTTCAACCATGAAAAAGAACAGAACAACCCAAGAATTGAGAATCCATGACCTAAAAATTGAAGATTTGGAAACGAAACTATGGATCAATGGGATACAAACGGGAGCAACAATACACAAGACAGCGACATATACCATGTTGTCAGTGATTATGATAATAGTATTGGCTGTGGCTTGTTTCTCTAAGCGAACGACCACCTTCACCCAGTCTCCCCACCCGCTAGTTTCGCACCAACCATTGATCCACCTGTCACTTTCCCTCGGCGGTTCCCCACCTAAACCTCTACGGTTGGCGAGCAGCTAGAACCAAACATTTCATTGGCAACTAAGTTTCCAACCAAACAAACATCGCAACCACTGCTGAATCCAAGCCCCATATATGCATCCGCTCCAATTACGATTCCCTTCCCCTAGGTCGGCATATTATATGTAAACATTAGGCTTCGAGAAAAGAATTATAAAATAAAGAATTCATTCTGATTTTAAACTTGAAACCAGCAAGTCCAAACATTTATTTGGTCGGGCTTATCCAGGAACATTTGTCAAAGAACCTACTTATAGTTAACGCGCGCTTTCATTTTATGGACAGTTTCGTCGACCTTCTCTGTCGGCTATTTAGGGTGCCGTGATGAAATTTCGCACCAAATTTACCTTGTTGGACATCAACACGTTCATGTAATGGGCGAAATGAAATGTCCAAGATATGTCCAAGAACCGTGAATTATCAATACCGGCAGGTGGGGTGGAGCACTTAAGGCGAGGTCGCGGCCAACATTGACCATACTATCGATTCAAATCAAGATTTCATTAAATTTTCTGAATTTTATGTTTTTTTTTTTTTAAGTTGTAAAGAAAGTAATATATATAAATTTAACTCTACCACTGACTACCCTGCTATTGATACTGATCAAGAACATATATAACTCTACCCTGCTGCATTCTTTTCAACGAATAGAGTATACCATTTTAGTATACGATTAACGGGTGTAAAGATTATTTGAAATGGTTTTTTTTTTCAAAAAATGTTTAAGTGTTGAAAAATTATTGTAAAATTGACATTTTAAATAGTACCTTTTGTTCCGTGGACTGGACTGGGGTAAAAATAAATCATTTTTTGCAGTACTTGGCTCCAATTCCGTTGATTTAAAGTTTGTTTTAACACTATCTTTTAATTGTAACATATAATCATTAGGAATGATTTTTCCTAATGTGGTTTCGTCTCTTTTTAACGTATTTATAAGCTGGACACGCCCACGGCCGACCGAAATGTTTATGTGGATGTGATATTTGGTATGTGCATAAGCCCTCTATTCCTTTCTGCCTACATAAATGTTCACATAAAAATAAAACGTTGGATGATTTTTATTAATTGTGAGCGCCGACGGGTAAATGTAAAGCTTGTATGTGTGTGAAGGTGCGAATGAAGATGATGTATATTTTACAAATTTATGCTCGAAAATAAGAATCGACAAAAGAGACGACAGGTATGTTTATATATATATATATATTTTTTTTTCACACAAAATGGAGTCCAATTGGAGTGCGGAGTGTGTGTGTTAAAAAAATATAAATATAGAAATAGAAAACCTTGAAATTACTTAGCTGGTGGGAAACGATAAGCTGGTGGAATCCAGTTCTAAGGATCAAATGTAGGGGCGGGTCCTTGCCGTGCTGAGTCCTTCCAAGTGTTTAATAAAAATTCGGTTTCGGGGTTGAATTCACTGGCTGCTTCATGCACTTCATTTCTCTTAATGCTCTACAAAAAATATGGCGTGAGGTCTAAGGCTGAGCATATATGGAGAGAGGTTTTACCCGGTTGGGCAACAGTGATGCCAAGCTAGCGATGTTGCACCAAGCCTGGTGCGACATGAACAATCGTTAAGGCAGTAAAGAGTTTCATGGCCTTATTCGGGGTGCCTAAAAAGATAGTCTGTGGCCAATGAGTGGAATTCTCTTCCAACTTGTTCAAGGACTTTTGTAGGCAGTACGAATTAGAGCTACATACTACATCCTTTCAGCAATCGTCGAGCAATTCTATAGTCGAAAGATTGCACTCGACGATCACAGAAATATATAGACTAATAAACGAGACAAAAAGGAAAAAGAAACTTAAAACCAGGCATGAAGAAGTCCTAGATGAGGCATTTATGAACAATCGTTAAGGCAGTAAAGAGTTTCATGGCCTTATTCGGGGTGCCTAAAAAGATAGTCTGTGGCCAATGAGTGGAATTCTCTTCCAACTTGTTCAAGGACTTTTGTAGGCAGTACGAATTAGAGCTACATACTACATCCTTTCAGCAATCGTCGAGCAATTCTATAGTCGAAAGATTGCACTCGACGATCACAGAAATATATAGACTAATAAACGAGACAAAAAGGAAAAAGAAACTTAAAACCAGGCATGAAGAAGTCCTAGATGAGGCATTTATAACTTAAAATAACGCCATTCATTCAGCAACGAAACTAACACCGTAGGAGTTGTTTACAGGGAGAACGCACAACTTCCTAAATAACGTGTCCTTTAATAACGAACACGATCATTTACAGAAGATTAATGCCTTTCAAGCGGAGCTTTATCCAAGAATTAAGGAAAAGGTTCAGCAAGAAAAGAACAAAAGAATAGAGGCGGCTAATATCGACAGACAAAACCCGGACACAGTACAACCAGGAGACAAAATATTTAGGAAGGAAAACAGGAGGGATAAATTAACTCCTCGTTTTTCAAAACACAAGGTGATGAAAAACAACGGTCTCACACTAACCTCTACTAAACCACAAAAAATCGATATGGGAAAAATCAGAAGATTAATCAAACCAAACGAACAATAATTACAGGTGGTCAAGGATCATGGCCGCAGATAGGAAACTCGAGATCCGGCCATTGCTAGGAGAAGAACCACTAGCACTGATAAATCTAGGCGCTGCAAAGATAATAAAAACTCATGATACACATAGTAAAATTACAAGAATATCAAAAGGCAACAGAACAGTTGGAACGAACACTCACAGAGACTCGGAAACAAGGGACCTTGTTAAGGTTTTGCAAAACAAATTACAGATGATCAAGAGCAGATTAGAGGCAATATGCCCCAGAAAGAGGAAAGCAAGGGGACTAATCAATAGATTAGGATCTGCAGTTAAATCCATAACAGGGAACTTAGACGCGAAAGACGCAGAAAGGGTAGAAGAGGAGAAAAGGAAAATGCAGGAAGAGGAGAGGAGATTGAAAGAGAATTTGAGTTCACAAGAGAGGACAGGAGCTAAAATCAAGATAATGTTTAAAAACTTGACAAAATATATAAACGAGGAGCAAGGTCGAGTAACGACATTTATTAATAATTACAAGAATGGAATCAGCAAACCGTTTTTAGAGAAAGACAAGAGGATTTATAGGATAGAATATATCGATAGAATTGCGATAACAATAGATATGCTAGGGCTACTTGAATGAGTTTGTCGAAAGTTTATTATTAGCAAAGATAGGATTAATTTCGAAATTTATTTACGATAAACAGGAAACAGATGCATAAAAGAGTTGGAGGAGCAAGGAATACAGGTTGTTGGAGCATATGTATGAGTTTTTGGAGCTAAGGACAATTATGAAAAACACGGATATAATTTTCTCGATAAGGTTACCAATTTTTAAAAAAGAAGAGTACTACTTACAGAGAATGATACCTTTTCCAATGAACAAAACAGAATTCATAATCGCACCAGATTATGTAGTAAATAATAAACAAATGTACTATTATAAGGATAAATGTTAGAAGATATAAAATTTGTATATTTGTAAGAATAATAAGATTGTAAACCAAATTAATGAAGAATGATTTAAAAGTCTGATTAACGGAAAGGAAGCGGATTGTGAGACGAGGGATGCCGGACTCGTAACTAGGAACTTCGAACCAGAGTGGAAAATGTAAAACTGCAAACAGACTGTGGACAGAGCAGAACCCAGAATGAGTCAGTAATGATCACATTTAGCGAGTGCAGAGCCATGGTGAACAACGTCCAATATGAGGCGGTAGAAAAACTTGGTACGGCAAAACAAAGGCTGGAAATACCACAAATTTCAACCATGAAAAAGAACAGAACAACCCAAGAATTGAGAATCCATGACCTAAAAATTGAAGATTTGGAAACGAAACTATGGATCAATGGGATACAAACGAGAGCAACAATACACAAGACAGCGACATATACCATGTTGTCAGTGATTATGATAATAGTATTGGCTGTGGCTTGTTTCTCTAAGCGAACGACCACCTTCACCCAGTCTCCCCACCCGCTAGTTTCGCACCAACCATTGATCCACCTGTCACTTTCCCTCGGCGGTTCCCCACCTAAACCTCTACGGTTGGCGAGCAGCTAGAACCAAACATTTCATTGGCAACTAAGTTTCCAACCAAACAAACATCGCAACCACTGCTGAATCCAAGCCCCATATATGCATCCGCTCCAATTACGATTCCCTTCCCCTAGGTCGGCATATTATATGTAAACATTAGGCTTCGAGAAAAGAATTATAAAATAAAGAATTCATTCTGATTTTAAACTTGAAACCAGCAAGTCCAAACATTTATTTGGTCGGGCTTATCCAGGAACATTTGTCAAAGAACCTACTTATAGTTAACGCGCGCTTTCATTTTATGGACAGTTTCGTCGACCTTCTCTGTCGGCTATTTAGGGTGCCGTGATGAAATTTCGCACCAAATTTACCTTGTTGGACATCAACACGTTCATGTAATGGGCGAAATGAAATGTCCAAGATATGTCCAAGAACCGTGAATTATCAATACCGGCAGGTGGTGTGGAGCACTTAAGGCGAGGTCGCGGCCAACATTGACCATACTATCGATTCAAATCAAGATTTCATTAAATTTTCTGAATTTTATGTTTTTTTTTTTTAAGTTGTAAAGAAAGTAGTATATATAAATTTAACTCTACCACTGACTACCCTGCTATTGATACTGATCAAGAACATATATAACTCTACCCTGCTGCATTCTTTTCAACGAATAGAGTATACCATTTTAGTATACGATTAACGGGTGCAAAGATTATTTGAAATGGTTTTTTTTTTCAAAAAATGTTTAAGTGTTGAAAAATTATTGTAAAATTGTCATTTTAAATAGTACCTTTTGTTCCGTGGACTGGACTGGGGTAAAAATAAATCATTTTTTGCAGTACTTGGCTCCAATTCCGTTGATTTAAAGTTTGTTTTAACACTATCTTTTAATTGTAACATATAATCATTAGGAATGATTTTTCCTAATGTGGTTTCGTCTCTTTTTAACGTATTTATAAGCTGGGCACGCCCACGGCCGACCGAAATGTTTATGTGGATGTGATATTTGGTATGTGCATAAGCCCTCTATTCCTTTCTGCACAACATAAATGTTCACATAAAAATAAAACGTTGGATGATTTTTATTAATTGTGAGCGCCGACGGGTAAATGTAAAGCTTGTATGTGTGTGAAGGTGCGAATGAAGATGATGTATATTTTACAAATTTATGCTCGAAAATTAGAATCGACAAAAGAGACGACAGGTATGTTTATATATATATATTTTTTTTTTTTTCACACAAAATGGAGTCCAATTGGAGTGCGGAGTGTGTGTGTTAAAAAAATATAAATATAGAAATAGAAAACCTTGAAATTACTTAGCTGGTGGGAAACGATAAGCTGGTGGAATCCAGTTCTAAGGATCAAATGTAGGGGCGGGTCCTTGCCGTGCTGAGTCCTTCCAAGTGTTTAATAAAAATTCGGTTTCGGGGTTGAATTCACTGGCTGCTTCATGCACTTCATTTCTCTTAATGCTCTACAAAAAATATGGCGTGAGGTCTAAGGCTGAGCATATATGGAGAGAGGTTTTACCCGGTTGGGCAACAGTGATGCCAAGCTAGCGATGTTGCACCAAGCCTGGTGCGACATGAACAATCGTTAAGGCAGTAAAGAGTTTCATGGCCTTATTCGGGGTGCCTAAAAAGATAGTCTGTGGCCAATGAGTGGAATTCTCTTCCAACTTGTTCAAGGACTTTTGTAGGCAGTACGAATTAGAGCTACATACTACATCCTTTCAGCAATCGTCGAGCAATTCTATAGTCGAAAGATTGCACTCGACGATCACAGAAATATATAGACTAATAAACGAGACAAAAAGGAAAAAGAAACTTAAAACCAGGCATGAAGAAGTCCTAGATGAGGCATTTATGAACAATCGTTAAGGCAGTAAAGAGTTTCATGGCCTTATTCGGGGTGCCTAAAAAGATAGTCTGTGGCCAATGAGTGGAATTCTCTTCCAACTTGTTCAAGGACTTTTGTAGGCAGTACGAATTAGAGCTACATACTACATCCTTTCAGCAATCGTCGAGCAATTCTATAGTCGAAAGATTGCACTCGACGATCACAGAAATATATAGACTAATAAACGAGACAAAAAGGAAAAAGAAACTTAAAACCAGGCATGAAGAAGTCCTAGATGAGGCATTTATAACTTAAAATAACGCCATTCATTCAGCAACGAAACTAACACCGTAGGAGTTGTTTACAGGGAGAACGCACAACTTCCTAAATAACGTGTCCTTTAATAACGAACACGATCATTTACAGAAGATTAATGCCTTTCAAGCGGAGCTTTATCCAAGAATTAAGGAAAAGGTTCAGCAAGAAAAGAACAAAAGAATAGAGGCGGCTAATATCGACAGACAAAACCCGGACACAGTACAACCAGGAGACAAAATATTTAGGAAGGAAAACAGGAGGGATAAATTAACTCCTCGTTTTTCAAAACACAAGGTGATGAAAAACAACGGTCTCACACTAACCTCTACTAAACCACAAAAAATCGATATGGGAAAAATCAGAAGATTAATCAAACCAAACGAACAATAATTACAGGTGGTCAAGGATCATGGCCGCAGATAGGAAACTCGAGATCCGGCCATTGCTAGGAGAAGAACCACTAGCACTGATAAATCTAGGCGCTGCAAAGATAATAAAAACTCATGATACACATAGTAAAATTACAAGAATATCAAAAGGCAACAGAACAGTTGGAACGAACACTCACAGAGACTCGGAAACAAGGGACCTTGTTAAGGTTTTGCAAAACAAATTACAGATGATCAAGAGCAGATTAGAGGCAATATGCCCCAGAAAGAGGAAAGCAAGGGGACTAATCAATAGATTAGGATCTGCAGTTAAATCCATAACAGGGAACTTAGACGCGAAAGACGCAGAAAGGGTAGAAGAGGAGAAAAGGAAAATGCAGGAAGAGGAGAGGAGATTGAAAGAGAATTTGAGTTCACAAGAGAGGACAGGAGCTAAAATCAAGATAATGTTTAAAAACTTGACAAAATATATAAACGAGGAGCAAGGTCGAGTAACGACATTTATTAATAATTACAAGAATGGAATCAGCAAAACGTTTTTAGAGAAAGACAAGAGGATTTATAGGATAGAATATATCGATAGAATTGCGATAACAATAGATATGCTAGGGCTACTTGAATGAGTTTGTCGAAAGTTTATTATTAGCAAAGATAGGATTAATTTCGAAATTTATTTACGATAAACAGGAAACAGATGCATAAAAGAGTTGGAGGAGCAAGGAATACAGGTTGTTGGAGCATATGTATGAGTTTTTGGAGCTAAGGACAATTATGAAAAACACGGATATAATTTTCTCGATAAGGTTACCAATTTTTAAAAAAGAAGAGTACTACTTACAGAGAATGATACCTTTTCCAATGAACAAAACAGAATTCATAATCGCACCAGATTATGTAGTAAATAATAAACAAATGTACTATTATAAGGATAAATGTTAGAAGATATGAAATTTGTATATTTGTAAGAATAATAAGATTGTAAACCAAATTAATGAAGAATGATTTAAAAGTCTGATTAACGGAAAGGAAGCGGATTGTGAGACGAGGGATGCCGGACTCGTAACTAGGAACTTCGAACCAGAGTGGAAAATGTAAAACTGCAAACAGACTGTGGACAGAGCAGAACCCAGAATGAGTCAGTAATGATCACATTTAGCGAGTGCAGAGCCATGGTGAACAACGTCCAATATGAGGCGGTAGAAAAACTTGGTACGGCAAAACAAAGGCTGGAAATACCACAAATTTCAACCATGAAAAAGAACAGAACAACCCAAGAATTGAGAATCCATGAGCTAAAAATGGAAGATTTGGAAACGAAACTATGGATCAATGGGATACAAACGGGAGCAACAATACACACGACGTCGACATATACCATGTTGTCAGTGATTATGATAATAGTATTGGCTGTGGCTTGTTTCTCTAAGCGAACGACCACCTTCACCCAGTCTCCCCACCCGCTAGTTTCGCACCAACCATTGCTCCACCTGTCACTTTCCCTCGGCGGTTCCCCACCTAAACCTCTACGGTTGGCGAGCAGCTAGAACCAAACATTTCATTGGCAACTAAGTTGCCAACCAAACAAACATCGCAACCACTGCTGAATCCAAGCCCCATATATGCATCCGCTCCAATTACGATTCCCTTCCCCTAGGTCAGCATATTATATGTAAACATTAGGCTTCGAGAAAAGAATTATAAAATAAAGAATTCATTCTGATTTTAAACTTGAAACCAGCAAGTCCAAACATTTATTTGGTCGGGCTTATCCAGGAACATTTGTCAAAGAACCTACTTATAGTTAACGCGCGCTTTCATTTTATGGACAGTTTCGTCGACTTTCTCTGTCGGCTATTTAGGGTGCTGTGATGAAATTTCGCACCAAATTTACCTTGTTGGACATCAACACGTTCATGTAATGGGCGAAATGAAATGTCCAAGATATGTCCAAGAACCGTGAATTATCAAAACCGGCAGATGGGGTAGAGCACTTAAGGCGAGGTCGCGGCCAACATTGACCATACTATCGATTCAAATCAAGATTTCATTAAATTTTCTGAATTTTATGTTTTTTTTTTTAAGTTGTATATATAAATTTAACTCTACCACTGACTACCCTGCTATTGATACTGATCAAGAACATATATAACTCTACCCTGCTACATTCTTTTCAACGAATAGAGTATACCCTTTTAGTATACGAGTAACGGGTGTAAAGATTATTTGAAATGGTTTTTTTTTCAAAAAATGTTTAAGTGTTATAAAATTATTGTAAAATTGACATTTTAAATAGTACCTTTTGTTCCGTGGACTGGACTGGGGTAAAAAAAATCATTTTTTGCAGTACTTGGCTCCAATTTCGTTGATTTAAAGTTTGTTTTGACACTATCTTTTAATTGTAACATGTAATCATTAGGAATGATTTTTCCTAATGTGGTTTCGTCTCTTTTTAACGTATTTATAAGCTGGGCACGCCCACGGCCGACCGAAATGTTTAAGTGCTGCAAAGTGGTTGAAAGATCAGTTCCAATATTTGTTTCTAGTCGAAGAGATTCTCCACTTGATCCAGAATGGTCCACGTCCAAGCCACTGTCGATTTCATGATCATCTCTTGAAGATGAAATTTCCGATGTGCGAGTCTCTTGATTGAATAAACTCAGCAAATTTCCCCTGCCTGACATACTCTGGAAAAACGGAGAGTATAAACATAAATATTTATTTATAAGGTACTGGCTTACGAACCGGTTTGTTAAAATGTTGCAAAAGGGTTTATGTCCGAAACGAGTTTTGACACGAAATATTTTTTTTATTAAATTACAATTGAATTTTTATTTTCATTATTTTTCGTAATTATGTGTACCTTTAAATTTTTAAGTTATGTTCACATGGACATTTTAAAAATAAAAAGGTTTTCTTTGCATCGTCCATAGCATTACTGGAAATACCACAATATAAAATTACTATATTAGACAACTGAAAAAAGAATTATAAAATTATATTACTTAAATTGGACAAATAAACGTCGTTTAGTGTTAAATACGTTTATTATATATATTTTTTTAATTGACCAAATGAACGTCGTTCAGTGTTAAATACGTTTGTTATATTTATTTTTTAAACTTTTTTTTTTGTAGAAGTAGAATGTATCTTAACAAAACAAAATCACCTCTTAATGAGATAAAATGACGATCGCACTTACGACATACAAAATTTATAATATCAAATTTTGTTACGAAAAAGGTTAAGCATTTGAGTAATAATAATTTTAGATGAAATAGGGAATTTTTTAAAGTTTCTGTAAAATTAAGAATTATTCATTGCACCTTAATACGAAAATTTACCACAGCGCGCATTGCGCGAATATAGGTATAGCTATTGGATTTGTCCACTTAAGGAATGGTTCTGAAATTAGGTACAACCATTATATGCCAAAAACGGAACGCTATACTCATAGTTCATTGAAAAAAAAGAACTTTAGGAAATTTAAAAAGGTCCGCTATTTTGTATTTATATTTTGCAAATAATTTTTGTAAACAAAATAACAACACGAAAATACGATCAGCTAAGAATCAGATTTTGATAAAAACGTAATACTCTTGCAGTTATGCAGTCGCGAATTAACCGCTATAAATGATATAGTCCGAATTGATATTACACCACATTATTAGACAAAATAGCGAGATACTCGCATACTTTATTGAATTTTTACCTTTCCTATACTATCAATAAGTGTATCAAATCTTATGGTAATAGCCTAACTAACAGTCGTATGATTGTTACTGAGTTATGGGACCCTGAAAATTATTGCTGGGTTGGAAGGTCGTTGCGTTGTAGGCGGTTTCTGCTGGAATCCCGAGTCAAGCCTCTTGCGAGATGATTTGGGGGGACAGAAAGTTTTTTATTGTTGGTCGTTCTTTGTCTAGTCATTTTTTACTTCGAAAAATGCGAAAATACCATGGTGCCCCAGTGATAGTTATCAGGACTTTCGATTGTGCGCGCTGTATGATGTCTGTAGCTGCTGCTCGCATTCCCCCTTAGCTGGGATCATATGTCCAGATGGGCTTGAGAGTGGAAATGTACAGCAGGACCTAGTAGTCCAGACGCAGGGGCGATCGAGCGTTTAAGATCTAGTGGGAGCTGCTGTAGTTTCATGCATTCGATGTGTCTTCTCTGTTGAAGCTTATGAGTGTTTGTAGGCAAGTATGTTTTGATTTTATATATGAGACCATCGAGCCAGGCTCGATCGAAATCTTGAGATACATCGAGGAATATTACGCTGCAGTATTGCCGATGCTTGTTTAGACATTGTTTAGAATTGTGCGGTCTTTTCGGTATCATTACGATAGTAGATTTTTTCCATTTTCTAGGATAGTAGCCGAGATGTATCAGAGTTTGGAAGTTCAATTATCATTTTTAAGGTTAGAAGGTCACCACCCGGAGCCTTTTTCCTTTGGCTGAAACAGTATGGAATTAGTTTCTGATTCGGTTTGTGGTAACACAAATGGACCAGTGGCAGAGTTCGGCTGGATGTCTCTTCGGAGATGTCAAGCAAAAGTTTTGGCTCTATCTTCGTCGCTGCGGGCCCAGCTATCTGATGAATCTCTTATCGGAGTGACTGTTTCGATTGGAGAGCTCAGATTTGGTGAGTCCTCCATGGAGGATATTTTGTATTGGTTAGCGAAAGTTTTTCGATGTATCGTAATTGTGTGTTTTCAGCGTCTTTTTTCTAGGCTCGGCTCGGTTTAGTGTGCGTGTAGCTTCCTTAAGACGTTATTTTGAGGATGGCAATCCGCAGTCGCCTCTTTCTAGTACAAGCTGTTCAATTAGTTTTGAAATGGTTGCTTTGCACGTCCTGTGGAAATAGTGGTTGCTGCCACGAGTATATCTTCAAGAACATCGGTAGTGCAGTCGATGTCCGCTTCGATGTTGAGCTGCGGCTAGTTTAATGTGGGAACTTACATACTTTTTATATTTTAACCAGTTGGTTCTGTGCGATATCAGACTGTGGGGGTCGTCTGTGGTTTTGGGCGTTGAAAAAGAGTAATTAGTACTGGCGAATGGTCAGATGAAAGATCCGAATGTGCTTTGGCGCTTATTATGTTGGTGGAATGTTTTTTGTCACCGTAAAATCTATTAAGTCTGGGGTCTGCTGGCCAGTATGAGGGGCTACCAGGGGAAACATAGTCCAATTTGTTGTTCAGTTTTATGATTGCATTATACAATTGTCTTCCTTTGGGAGTCACGAGTCGTGATCCCCAGTGCGTTGTAGTATGCTAATATGTTGGGTACACACTGTACCGCTTATATCACTGTAACATTGTAGCATTTGTTTATGTCCAAATATTCCCAGCACTTCAAGTGCAAAGCAATTCGACCCACACAACAATGTTATGCACATCCTAAATGCTGAGTCGGCATGTCTGCAGGCGCGGCCGACCATTCGGTTACCATGTGAGCATAACACTCTCCCTCTCATGCGCGGCCGCTGCTTGCGCCGCCTAAATACACTTACGTATACATTAACATATATATTGAGATACACAAGCGTTGGCCGCGGCGCTGCTCGTGCAGCTATATGAATTGTAAGCCAAGCCAACATTAGTCTTAAGTGAGCATTCTAGAAATGGGTCCCGATCTAAACGGACGATATAATAAAGAACAATATATCTTATAACATTACAGTACATTCTTTTTCTTGTGGTTATAAAACAAAGTCTAACATACATACACCCAACGTTACATGGCGACCGTGACATGTGCGCGAGAAGGAAGTGAGACTGTTTAATTTTTGTCCCTGCGCGCTGTGTAATTTTCGTTATTTTGGCCCCATAATGCGTAAATCGGCGAGTTTGGCTAATTAGGGCCAGTGCTTAACAAGTATGGCCGTCCAATGTGGACGATGGAAGCCGATCCCTAATCCTCGGTTGTCCAAAATTAGGCTCTTCAGAGCCGCCCTCGAAAATCGTCAATCGAAATCCCCAGCCAGATAAAAAATAAAAACAGTAATTAGTCTGTGCGATGACCAGCACCGGCGCCGCCTGAGCCCAAAAGGCCTGGACTACAAAAAAAAAAAAAAACAACAACAAACAACAAAATCAACAAAAAGAAAAAGGGAAATTGACCAGGACATGTGTGGAAGGAATGGCAAATCCTTCTGCACCAACGATGGAAACTGAAGTGTGGTAGGCATACCGCCGACTACACCAACGAAGGAAGCATATGAGTGCGGAAGGCAGCCCGCCCTCTGCACAGTCGTGGGAGGCACCTGCTCCTGCTAAGCAAAGGGACGCACCAACATAAACATCAAAGAACTAGACAGAATACTTTGTAACCGAGCAAAGTAACGCAACAAGGGCTGCATTTATGCCAATGCCTAAGTTGCCTTTAATTATAAACTTCTAAATCCGAGCCGATGCGCGAAAGCGCTGCTCGAAAAATACTAACCACTGTTAGGCTATATACTAACAACATATAACTGATATTGGTTAATATATTGTAAATCAGTTATATGAATATTAACACAAATTTTTTTTTTTTCCTTCCAATTTTCAATATTAATAAAATGAAATTTATGCGATTATGCCACAAGATTTAATCAATCAGATTTGAATAACTAAATTCCTACATTTTTGTTTGATGACGCTATTTTTCTGCGTGCTCCTCAGACTTTAAAATTTCTTTTTTAATTATTTTTGTTTAAATTATGGCATTTAACACGATAGAATTGGATAGCTGTCTTGAGGAAATAACTACTAAAGATCCAGAATTTAGAATGCGTGCATTAAATATTCTCCATTGCCATAAAAACTTCATTACAATCACTGAGTTCGAATATATTTATATGGAAAAGTACAATTTGGAATTTAGCCTTTTGTTTGCTTACAATAAAAAAAACAAAGGGTTTAATCCTAAATACGTTGCCATACGTCTAAGTAAAAGAGATCGTGGATTACCATTCTATACTCGGTGAAACCACGGTCCTCATGGTAAAATTACATAGATAATATTGCCATGGAATGGAACGATTTGTATGCGAAATTGAACAAAATAAAAACAGAGTTCGATAAATCTTACAAATCCCTTAATAAAAACAGACCGATTCAAGGGAACACAATAAAACAACACGCAGAAATACTAGTAAATTGTTTTAACGAGGCGCGTATATTAATACATGGGCAACGGGGAAAATTAAATGACGACCATTGGTCAAGGGTATCAAGATTTTTGCAAAGGCTCAGAGAAAACCTAATATTGATAAAAGAAAAATTCAATTTGGATATCTCTGTACCTACCATTCTTAATACCGCAATAACAGTTGAAACCGATGAAGAATCAACATTGGAAGAGTCAACTGGTTTAGATCAAACGGAGCAAGAAAATTTTAACGCGGAAATTAAAGAAGAAGATTTAAATAATCTTACTATCCCAGCCGTTTTATTATCAAACGCAGATAATAAAACAGATTCAGAATCAGACTCAAGCGCAAACATAACTAAGAACAATAACTTCGAAATGGCGCAAACTAATATCGACTTCATTAACACTGCATCAAAGCTTATACCAGTTTTCGATGGTAAAGCAGAAAACTTAACCAGTTTCATTGATGCATTGCATATTATAGAGTCAATAAAAGGCGAACACGAAAGCCTAGCCGTCTCTATAATAAAGACAAAACTAAAGGGCGTAGCAAGAAATCTAATTGGAAACGAAACAACGGTATGTGAAGTAATTGCCAAGTTAAAAAGCAACGTCAAAGGCGAAACTGTAGAGGTATTGTCAGCAAAGCTAATGAACCTACAGCAACGAAATAAAACTGCTAATCAATATACATCAGAAATTGAGCAGATGACGAAGGCTTTAGAAAGCGCATACATAACAGACGGCTTAACACTAGAACTAGCAAGAAGTTATTCCACACAGCACGCAGTAAAAGCAATGACTAAAAACTGCACGATTGATAAGGTAAAACTTATCATGCAAGCCGGCAACTTCAACACAATGAACGAAGCAGTTTCAAAATTCGTAAACAGTTGCACAGAAGCAACTGGACAACCAAATTCGGTCCTCTACTACAACAATTATACACAGCGCGGCGGAAACCGCGGACGTGGAAGTTATAGAAGAAATTTTCGTGGTCGTGGTAACAATTATGGTTACTACAACAATATCAACCAAAACAATGGTCGCGGCAACTACAGAGGAAACTCAAGGGGCCGTGGCAACTCGAGCGGAGGCTACAATAACAACAATACAGGCAATGTAAGAGTAGCCAATGAAACCTCGGGAAACTCCGAAACCCCTTTAAATGTTCAACAGTAGAAAAAGTAACGGTCCATACTATTAATCTCAGTCAGAATATATTCGTCTCATTCACCCATGTGACTACTGGAAAAGAACTTGTCTTTTTGGTAGACACAGGTGCCGAAATCTCTATAGTAAAAGAAAATTCAGATATATTTCAAAACGTACAAAATAATAAAATAATAGATATACGGGGAATAAGCCAGGAAATTACAAAATCCAAAGGCTTAACATCAATTGAAATACAGACTACCAAGTACATAATTCCACACGATTTTCATATCGTAGACTTACACTTAGCCGTCCCTTGTGATGGCATTTTAGGAATTGATTTTATTAAAAAATACAACTGTCAATTAGATTTTCAGCCATCTGAAGATTGGCTTATAATAAGACCAAACAATTTTTAAATTCCCAATTTATGTTCCAATAGAATACAGTTCTGGCAATAACTCAATTCTTCTGCCAGCAAGATCACAACTCATTAGAAAAATAAAATTAAATTCAAAAGAAGACAGTGTATTAATTCCAACTCAAGAAATTGAGCAAGGAATTTATATAGCAAGTACAATAGCTACAACACAAAATGCCTTCATAAGACTACTGAATACAACAAGCGAAGATAAAGTGGTCAGTGCAAACAATTTAAAATTCGAATCACTATTGAACTATGAAGTAGTTGAAGGAAACAAAGAAAATAGAGAAAAGTCTGTATTATCCCAATTGTCAGAAAATTTTCCCCCACAATTCAAATCCCAACTCACAAATTTATGTAAAAAATATAATGACATATTCGGATTAGAATCCGAACCAATTAGCACAAATAACTTCTACAAACAAAAACTGAGATTGAAAGATGATGAACCCGTTTACATAAAAAACTATAGAAGCCCACATGGTCAGGTGAACGAAATTCAAAAGCAAGTCGGAAAACTAATCACCGACGGAATAGTCGAACCATCAGTATCGGAATACAATAGCCCATTATTGCTTGTCCCTAAAAAATCAGCTCCAGGTTCCGAAGAAAAAAAGTGGCGATTAGTAATTGACTATCGTCAGATTAATAAAAAATTATTGTCCGATAAATTTCCACTCCCTAGAATTGATGATATTTTAGACCAAATAGGTCGAGCAAAATACTTTTCATGTCTTGATTTAATGTCAGGATTTCATCAAATAGAACTTGAAAAAAGCTCAAGGGACATAACTTCCTTTTCAACGAGCAATGGCTCGTATCGATTCACACGATTACCTTTTGGCTTAAAAATAGCGCCAAATTCATTTCAGAGAATGATGACTATTGCATTCACTGGACTTGAACCTTCACAAGCATTCCTTTATATGGATGACTTAATAGTTATAGGTTGTTCCGAAAAACATATGCTTAAAAACTTAACAGACGTTTTTGAGAAATGTAGGAAATACAACCTAAAGTTACATCCACAAAAATGTTCATTCTTTATGCATGAGGTGACTTTTCTAGGTCATAAGTGCACAGATAAAGGAATACTTCCAGATGACAAGAAATATGACGTCATACTGAACTATCCAATCCCACACGATGCAGACAGCGCAAGACGTTTTGTAGCATTCTGCAATTACTACAGAAGATTCATAAAAAATTTCGCCGATTATTCACGGCACATAACACGATTATGTAAAAAGAATGTTCCTTTTGAATGGACATCTGAATGCCAAAACGCATTCGAATATTTAAAAACAAAACTTATGGAACCTACTTTGCTACAATATCCAGATTTTAGTAAAGAATTTTGTATAATTACTGATGCAAGTAAGCAAGCATGTGGAGCGGTTTTAACTCAAAACCATAACGGACTCCAACTCCCCATTGCATATGCATCAAGAGCTTTTACCAAGGGAGAAAGTAATAAGTGTACTACCGAGCAGGAACTAGCTGCAATACATTGGGTAATATTACATTTTCGACCATACATTTATGGCAAACATTTCATTATCAAAACCGATCACAGACCGTTAACATACTTGTTCTCAATGACTAACCCAAGTTCCAAACTGACACGTATGAGGCTAGAATTAGAAGAATATAACTTCACAGTTGAATATTTAAAGGGAAAAGACAATTACGTAGCTGATGCGTTATCAAGAATAACCATCAAAGAACTACAAAGTATAACCGGAAATATACATAAAGTCACTACAAGAAATCAAAGTAGACAGAAATCCTGCGCAGGAGAAAAAGAAATAGACTTGCCTAGGCAATCTATAGAAAAAGTTTCAAAGCCCAACGTATACGGAGTCATAAACAATGACGAAGTACGTAAAGTAGTGACCTTGCATGTAAAAAATATGCTATGTTTATTAAAACATGGAAAAAAAGTTACTGCAAGATATGATGTTAGCGATTTATATACCAATGGAGTCCTTGACTTAGGTCAGTTTTTCCAAAGGCTTGAGAAGCAAGCCGGTATACATCAAATCAGCCAACTCAAAGTGGCACCGTGGGAAAATATCTTTGAATACGTTTCAATAGATAATTTTAAGGAAATGGGCAATAAAACATTAAAATCATTGAGAGTAGCGCTACTCAACCCGGTGACCCTAATAAATTCTGAAAAAGAAAAAGAAGCAATTATGTCTACATACCATGATGAACCAATTCAAGGAGGTCATACTGGCATTTCTAAAACCTTGGCCAAGGTCAAAAGACATTACTTTTGGAAAGGAATGACTCGATATATTACAGAGTACGTACGAAAATGTCTAAAATGTCAAAAAGCGAAAATAATCACGCATACGAAGACCCCATTAACAATTACGGAAACACCGCAAACAGCTTTTGACAGGGTAATCGTGGACACGATCGGTCCACTACCTAAGTCTGAACAAGGGAATGAATACGCAGTTACTTTAATCTGCGATTTAACAAAATACCTTGTAGCAATACCAATTCAAAATAAAAGTGAAAAAACAATAGCAAAAGCTATATTCGAAGATTTTATTCTGAAGTACGGTCCAATGAAGAAGTTCATTACGGACATGGGAACGGAATATAAAAATTCAATAATTGAAGATTTATGTAAAAATTTAAATATCAAAAACATAAATTCTACTGCACACCATCACCAGACTGTCGGAACAGTGGAGCGAAGCCACAGAACACTTAACGAGTTCATACGCTCATACATCTCAGTTGATAAAACAGATTGGGATGTATGGCTACAATACTTCGTATACTGCTTTAACACAACACCCTCTATGGCACATAATTATTGTCCATATGAACTAGTTTTTGGGAAAACTTCAAACTTATCAAAACATTTCAATAGCATAGATAGAATAGAACCATTATATAATATAGAAGATTATGCTAAGGAATCTAAATTTAGATTAGAACAGGCATATAAAAGAGCCAGAATAATGCTAGAAACTAATAAACAAAAACAAAAAGATAGATACGACAAAAATAGTTTAGACTTTGAATTAAAAATAGGAGACCAGGTTTTATTAAAAAATGAAACTGGCCATAAGCTAGACTTTAAATATTCAGGACCATATATAGTAAAGAAGATAGAATCCAATAATAATATAACTATTTTAAATGCGAAAAATAAAACAGACAGTTCATAAAGATAGATTAAAAATTTTTATAGAATAGATTTTGTAGGATGGCCATTCATAAGAAAAAAAAAAAAAAAAATAAAATAACAAAAATTTTCTCTTCAAAAAAAAAAAAAAAAAAAAAAAAAAAAAAAAAAAAAATTACCTTACTATAATAAAAATATAGGAATACAAATATACAATACATTTTATAATAAATAATAAGAAATAGTCGCATAAATTTTCAAAGTTTCAACTTCACTAAGTTTTCCAATATTTACTATATTAAAAAAAATAATAATAATAATAACAAAAAAAAAAAGAGTTTTATTAATTTGCTAATTTTTATAAACATATATACATATATATATACCTAACACAATAACTAACAAAATAACTCCATAGATTACGTTATTTTTCAAAAGGAGGGAGATGTAGTATGCTCATATATTGGGTACACACTGTACCGCTTATATCACTGTAACATTGTAGCATTTGTTTATGTCCAAATATTCCCAGCACTTCAAGTGCAAAGCAATTCGACCCACACAACAATGTTATGCACATCCTAAATGCTGAGTCGGCATGTCTGCAGGCGCGGCCGACCATTCGGTTACCATGTGAGCATAACACTCTCCCTCTCATGCGCGGCCGCTGCTTGCGCCGCCTAAATACACTTACGTATACATTAACATATATATTGAGATACACAAGCGTTGGCCGCGGCGCTGCTCGTGCAGCTATATGAATTGTAAGCCAAGCCAACATTAGTCTTAAGTGAGCATTCTAGAAATGGGTCCCGATCTAAACGGACGATATAATAAAGAACAATATATCTTATAACATTACAGTACATTCTTTTTCTTGTGGTTATAAAACAAAGTCTAACATACATACACCCAACGTTACAGCGTATTTTCAGCATTTTGGTCTCCGGCAGCTTTGAAGCGATCTCCAAGTAGTTTGTAAAAATACATGAATTATCCTTCATAAATTGTAAAGCGACGCGGTATGCAAGTATTTATACGGGTATGACACTACATTGTTTGCCTCATTCATTAAAGCTTAGAAACAAAGACAACTATATGGATACTGCTTGAGATTTTGTTGGTAATAAGCTCACGGTCACACTGCCTTTTTAACGTTAAATTCAAACCTTATGGTTTTGTTTATTATATTGTGTTTATCCCGCTAAGTTTAACGTTTAAAGGTTTTCAGTTGATACCTTAAAATGGTTAAAAATATTTCGTATACATTTAAGCCTCGCTCTTCCAACTCCAATGAATGAGTATAATTGTACTTTTTAAGTACAATTTTGCTCATTGATGTATTGGCCCCGGTGGTATTTTATCGGTCTTTTTTGTTGCCCAATTCCGTCTTGTATTTTACTATCGGGTATCGGGTTCTGTCAATTTTATCCATTCATTGCTCATTGGAATCGTCATTCGTTTGTCCTGCTCGCACTTACGTAAAATCGTATAGTTAAAAAAATAAATGAGCAATGAATGAGGCCAACAATGTAGTGTCATAAACCCATTAGTGGTGCTTAAGGCTTTCCCAGACTAGGATTCCTGTTTTGCCGTGTGCCTTACCATCTAGAAAATCTGTGCGGTAGCACCAAGTTCTGGTTTTGAACCAGTGTTTGCATGGTCATTTTCAAGGACATAAATTCCATCATACTTTCTTGCATGGTAACCATCATTGATTCCACTGCGCTTTGTGACTGTATTGGGACCTACTGAAAGTTTCCTAGATTGGACTGGAGTGGGTTATCCGCTCCTGTTCAAAGGGCAGCCGTACCGAAAACAACTTCCGGTGTCGTTGTTAAGTAAGTGTACACGTTTTTAGTAGTTGTCACGAAAGCCTAGCCGTCTCTATAATAAAGACAAAACTAAAGGGCGTAGCAAGAAATCTAATTGGAAACGAAACAACGGTATGTGAAGTAATTGCCAAGTTAAAAAGCAACGTCAAAGGCGAAACTGTAGAGGTATTGTCAGCAAAGCTAATGAACCTACAGCAACGAAATAAAACTGCTAATCAATATACATCAGAAATTGAGCAGATGACGAAGGCTTTAGAAAGCGCATACATAACAGACGGCTTAACACTAGAACTAGCAAGAAGTTATTCCACACAGCACGCAGTAAAAGCAATGACTAAAAACTGCACGATTGATAAGGTAAAACTTATCATGCAAGCCGGCAACTTCAACACAATGAACGAAGCAGTTTCAAAATTCGTAAACAGTTGCACAGAAGCAACTGGACAACCAAATTCGGTCCTCTACTACAACAATTATACACAGCGCGGCGGAAACCGCGGACGTGGAAGTTATAGAGGAAATTTTCGTGGTCGTGGTAACAATTATGGTTACTACAACAATATCAACCAAAACAATGGTCGCGGCAACTACAGAGGAAACTCAAGGGGCCGTGGCAACTCGAGCGGAGGCTACAATAACAACAATACAGGCAATGTAAGAGTAGCCAATGAAACCTCGGGAAACTCCGAAACCCCTTTAAATGTTCAACAGTAGAAAAAGTAACGGTCCATACTATTAATCTCAGTCAGAATATATTCGTCTCATTCACCCATGTGACTACTGGAAAAGAACTTGTCTTTTTGGTAGACACAGGTGCCGAAATCTCTATAGTAAAAGAAAATTCAGATATATTTCAAAACGTACAAAATAATAAAATAATAGATATACGGGGAATAAGCCAGGAAATTACAAAATCCAAAGGCTTAACATCAATTGAAATACAGACTACCAAGTACATAATTCCACACGATTTTCATATCGTAGACTTACACTTAGCCGTCCCTTGTGATGGCATTTTAGGAATTGATTTTATTAAAAAATACAACTGTCAATTAGATTTTCAGCCATCTGAAGATTGGCTTATAATAAGACCAAACAATTTTTAAATTCCCAATTTATGTTCCAATAGAATACAGTTCTGGCAATAACTCAATTCTTCTGCCAGCAAGATCACAACTCATTAGAAAAATAAAATTAAATTCAAAAGAAGACAGTGTATTAATTCCAACTCAAGAAATTGAGCAAGGAATTTATATAGCAAGTACAATAGCTACAACACAAAATGCCTTCATAAGACTACTGAATACAACAAGCGAAGATAAAGTGGTCAGTGCAAACAATTTAAAATTCGAATCACTATTGAACTATGAAGTAGTTGAAGGAAACAAAGAAAATAGAGAAAAGTCTGTATTATCCCAATTGTCAGAAAATTTTCCCCCACAATTCAAATCCCAACTCACAAATTTATGTAAAAAATATAATGACATATTCGGATTAGAATCCGAACCAATTAGCACAAATAACTTCTACAAACAAAAACTGAGATTGAAAGATGATGAACCCGTTTACATAAAAAACTATAGAAGCCCACATGGTCAGGTGAACGAAATTCAAAAGCAAGTCGGAAAACTAATCACCGACGGAATAGTCGAACCATCAGTATCGGAATACAATAGCCCATTATTGCTTGTCCCTAAAAAATCAGCTCCAGGTTCCGAAGAAAAAAAGTGGCGATTAGTAATTGACTATCGTCAGATTAATAAAAAATTATTGTCCGATAAATTTCCACTCCCTAGAATTGATGATATTTTAGACCAAATAGGTCGAGCAAAATACTTTTCATGTCTTGATTTAATGTCAGGATTTCATCAAATAGAACTTGAAAAAAGCTCAAGGGACATAACTTCCTTTTCAACGAGCAATGGCTCGTATCGATTCACACGATTACCTTTTGGCTTAAAAATAGCGCCAAATTCATTTCAGAGAATGATGACTATTGCATTCACTGGACTTGAACCTTCACAAGCATTCCTTTATATGGATGACTTAATAGTTATAGGTTGTTCCGAAAAACATATGCTTAAAAACTTAACAGACGTTTTTGAGAAATGTAGGAAATACAACCTAAAGTTACATCCACAAAAATGTTCATTCTTTATGCATGAGGTGACTTTTCTAGGTCATAAGTGCACAGATAAAGGAATACTTCCAGATGACAAGAAATATGACGTCATACTGAACTATCCAATCCCACACGATGCAGACAGCGCAAGACGTTTTGTAGCATTCTGCAATTACTACAGAAGATTCATAAAAAATTTCGCCGATTATTCACGGCACATAACACGATCATGTAAAAAGAATGTTCCTTTTGAATGGACATCTGAATGCCAAAACGCATTCGAATATTTAAAAACAAAACTTATGGAACCTACTTTGCTACAATATCCAGATTTTAGTAAAGAATTTTGTATAATTACTGATGCAAGTAAGCAAGCATGTGGAGCGGTTTTAACTCAAAACCATAACGGACTCCAACTCCCCATTGCATATGCATCAAGAGCTTTTACCAAGGGAGAAAGTAATAAGTGTACTACCGAGCAGGAACTAGCTGCAATACATTGGGCAATATTACATTTTCGACCATACATTTATGGCAAACATTTCATTATCAAAACCGATCACAGACCGTTAACATACTTGTTCTCAATGACTAACCCAAGTTCCAAACTGACACGTATGAGGCTAGAATTAGAAGAATATAACTTCACAGTTGAATATTTAAAGGGAAAAGACAATTACGTAGCTGATGCGTTATCAAGAATAACCATCAAAGAACTACAAAGTATAACCGGAAATATACATAAAGTCACTACAAGAAATCAAAGTAGACAGAAATCCTGCGCAGGAGAAAAAGAAATAGACTTGCCTAGGCAATCTATAGAAAAAGTTTCAAAGCCCAACGTATACGGAGTCATAAACAATGACGAAGTACGTAAAGTAGTGACCTTGCATGTAAAAAATATGCTATGTTTATTAAAACATGGAAAAAAAGTTACTGCAAGATATGATGTTAGCGATTTATATACCAATGGAGTCCTTGACTTAGGTCAGTTTTTCCAAAGGCTTGAGAAGCAAGCCGGTATACATCAAATCAGCCAACTCAAAGTGGCACCGTGGGAAAATATCTTTGAATACGTTTCAATAGATAATTTTAAGGAAATGGGCAATAAAACATTAAAATCATTGAGAGTAGCGCTACTCAACCCGGTGACCCTAATAAATTCTGAAAAAGAAAAAGAAGCAATTATGTCTACATACCATGATGAACCAATTCAAGGAGGTCATACTGGCATTTCTAAAACCTTGGCCAAGGTCAAAAGACATTACTTTTGGAAAGGAATGACTCGATATATTACAGAGTACGTACGAAAATGTCTAAAATGTCAAAAAGCGAAAATAATCACGCATACGAAGACCCCATTAACAATTACGGAAACACCGCAAACAGCTTTTGACAGGGTAATCGTGGACACGATCGGTCCACTACCTAAGTCTGAACAAGGGAATGAATACGCAGTTACTTTAATCTGCGATTTAACAAAATACCTTGTAGCAATACCAATTCAAAATAAAAGTGAAAAAACAATAGCAAAAGCTATATTCGAAGATTTTATTCTGAAGTACGGTCCAATGAAGAAGTTCATTACGGACATGGGAACGGAATATAAAAATTCAATAATTGAAGATTTATGTAAAAATTTAAATATCAAAAACATAAATTCTACTGCACACCATCACCAGACTGTCGGAACAGTGGAGCGAAGCCACAGAACACTTAACGAGTTCATACGCTCATACATCTCAGTTGATAAAACAGATTGGGATGTATGGCTACAATACTTCGTATACTGCTTTAACACAACACCCTCTATGGCACATAATTATTGTCCATATGAACTAGTTTTTGGGAAAACTTCAAACTTATCAAAACATTTCAATAGCATAGATAGAATAGAACCATTATATAATATAGAAGATTATGCTAAGGAATCTAAATTTAGATTAGAACAGGCATATAAAAGAGCCAGAATAATGCTAGAAACTAATAAACAAAAACAAAAAGATAGATACGACAAAAATAGTTTAGACTTTGAATTAAAAATAGGAGACCAGGTTTTATTAAAAAATGAAACTGGCCATAAGCTAGACTTTAAATATTCAGGACCATATATAGTAAAGAAGATAGAATCCAATAATAATATAACTATTTTAAATGCGAAAAATAAAACACAGACAGTTCATAAAGATAGATTAAAAATTTTTATAGAATAGATTTTGTAGGATGGCCATTCATAAGAAAAAAAAAAAGAAATAAAATAACAAAAATTTTCTCTTCAAAAAAAAAAAAAAAAAAAAAAAAAAAAAAAAAAAAAAAAAATTACCTTACTATAATAAAAATATAGGAATACAAATATACAATACATTTTATAATAAATAATAAGAAATAGTCGCATAAATTTTCAAAGTTTCAACTTCACTAAGTTTTCCAATATTTACTATATTAAAAAAAAATAATAATAATAATAACAAAAAAAAAAAAAGAGTTTTATTAATTTGCTAATTTTTATAAACATATATACATATATATATACCTAACACAATAACTAACAAAATAACTCCATAGATTACGTTATTTTTCAAAAGGAGGGAGATGTAGTATGCTCATATATTGGGTACACACTGTACCGCTTATATCACTGTAACATTGTAGCATTTGTTTATGTCCAAATATTCCCAGCACTTCAAGTGCAAAGCAATTCGACCCACACAACAATGTTATGCACATCCTAAATGCTGAGTCGGCATGTCTGCAGGCGCGGCCGACCATTCGGTTACCATGTGAGCATAACACTCTCCCTCTCATGCGCGGCCGCTGCTTGCGCCGCCTAAATACACTTACGTATACATTAACATATATATTGAGATACACAAGCGTTGGCCGCGGCGCTGCTCGTGCAGCTATATGAATTGTAAGCCAAGCCAACATTAGTCTTAAGTGAGCATTCTAGAAATGGGTCCCGATCTAAACGGACGATATAATAAAGAACAATATATCTTATAACATTACAGTACATTCTTTTTCTTGTGGTTATAAAACAAAGTCTAACATACATACACCCAACGTTACAGCGTATTTTCAGCATTTTGGTCTCCGGCAGCTTTGAAGCGATCTCCAAGTAGTTTGTAAAAATACATGAATTATCCTTCATAAATTGTAAAGCGACGCGGTATGCAAGTATTTATACGGGTATGACACTACATTGTTTGCCTCATTCATTAAAGCTTAGAAACAAAGACAACTATATGGATACTGCTTGAGATTTTGTTGGTAATAAGCTCACGGTCACACTGCCTTTTTAACGTTAAATTCAAACCTTATGGTTTTGTTTATTATATTGTGTTTATCCCGCTAAGTTTAACGTTTAAAGGTTTTCAGTTGATACCTTAAAATGGTTAAAAATATTTCGTATACATTTAAGCCTCGCTCTTCCAACTCCAATGAATGAGTATAATTGTACTTTTTAAGTACAATTTTGCTCATTGATGTATTGGCCCCGGTGGTATTTTATCGGTCTTTTTTGTTGCCCAATTCCGTCTTGTATTTTACTATCGGGTATCGGGTTCTGTCAATTTTATCCATTCATTGCTCATTGGAATCGTCATTCGTTTGTCATGCTCGCACTTACGTAAAATCGTATAGTTAAAAAAATAAATGAGCAATGAATGAGGCCAACAATGTAGTGTCATAAACCCATTAGTGGTGCTTAAGGCTTTCCCAGACTAGGATTCCTGTTTTGCCGTGTGCCTTACCATCTAGAAAATCTGTGCGGTAGCACCAAGTTCTGGTTTTGAACCAGTGTTTGCATGGTCATTTTCAAGGACATAAATTCCATCATACTTTCTTGCATGGTAACCATCATTGATTCCACTGCGCTTTGTGACTGTATTGGGACCTACTGAAAGTTTCCTAGATTGGACTGGAGTGGGTTATCCGCTCCTGTTCAAAGGGCAGCCGTACCGAAAACAACTTCCGGTGTCGTTGTTAAGTAAGTGTACACGTTTTTAGTAGTTGTCACTCGTCGCATGCGGATTTTTAACGCATTGTAGACCACACAGCCGCTGTAGGTAGCCATGTGTTTTCCGCCGCAGTTTCCACATTTCTTCTTTTGGGGTTCTTACTTGTTGCCAGGGCAGTTTGCGAAATTGTGAGTCTCCACAAACTACACAGACTGATCGTAGTGTGCAGTATGTCTTGTTGTGTCCATACGACTGACAGTTTGTAATTCTGTGGTGCAATAGGTATTGCAGGTTATAGATAGGATGCACTTCATTTTTATGTCTGGCTCCAGTTCTTTTTGTTTGTAATTTTTGTTCTTGTTACTAACATTTTTTGCAAAAAATGCGTTTTCTTTATATCTCTACTGTGGCGTACGACGGGCTCGATTCCTTTTAATACACCCTTCAACAAGCCCTTGTTGCTTTTTTGTTGGTAAGTTTATTAGTTTTTCACAGCTCGGAAATGTTCTTCAGATTTGGTCAATAATTGTCTAGAACCGTCGTCGCATGCAGACTTGTATTTAATGTGCTCCGGTAAAAATTATTCAATAAAATCATAAAATTCTGTGATTGGTTAATAAATCTACTATAACGCGAAGAGACACCGGGAAACGCTTTTTGCGTTGAAATCTCGAGTGTTTAAATTGATTGGTCAATTAATTTACATAAAACATAACACTTTAAACTCAAATTAACTTAACCTCGATTACAGTGAGTCAAAATACCGTTCGCACACAAAGTCATCGTGAGCAAGACGAGAGACGGCTCTCAGTACAAAGAAATATTGCATACTTCTCTTTTAAAGTAACTGAAAATAATGGATAAGCAGTAACTAGCACAGCAAGATCTTTAACAAATCTTCAACTGTATCAACAACAGAAACTGCAACTGTATCGATTTCGCGCTTAACGACATCACCAACAACTTTGTTAACAAAAGCTAGCAGCGCAAATCTTAATACGTCTGCCGCTGCGCTGCCCGAAAAACAACACAAAAATAATGAATATGTTAAGCCGGCTGTGCAGACTGGTATGGATCGCCACATCCAAATCAAAAGGAAGCTGAGCCCTCTAAATTCTAGCCCAGCTGCAATAGAAAGGCCCATTTATAAAAACCAATTTAAAACATTGCTAGACGCCTCTGACGTTGAGGCGGCAAAATATACTGAAACCGAGAAAATGAAATGGAAAGCATCATGACTCCACTCACTGCCCAGCTAGTTAGCTCAGTTCTACTCGACAATCATATCGACGTAATGGTGCTTTCAGAGACGCACTTTACTAACAAATACAATTTTCTATTACGAAGCTATTCATTCTTTGGAACAAATCATACAGATGGTAAAGCACATGGTGGAACTGGAAATCTAATCAGAAGCCGTAAAAAAATAAATTTGCTAATAACTACGTACAGGTTACGTGTATACAACTAAACACTGGCAACCAACTTACCCTAGCTGCCTTATACTGTGCCCCTCGCCAGACTAAGAAGATGAGTTTATGCAGTTTTTCAACTCACTAGGAGACTACTTCAAAGCAGCAGGAGACTACAATGCCAAGCACACATACATGGGATCTTGTCTCGTGACTTCAATAGGCAAGCAGCTTATAAAAGCTTATAAAAGCTAAGAAGACCTCGACTATGTTTCTTCTGGCAGACCAACATACTGACCGGTAGACCGAAAGATACTTACTACCCGATTTACTAGGCTTTGCGATTACCAAAAATATTCCTAAAAAAATTGAATGCCTTTCAGATTTTTCATCTGACCGCTCCGACATCCAGGAACTTTGGAACAATCGTTTAAATTAACTTTTACAACGTAGACATCTTTGTTAATACACTAGAGTCTGTACTCGTCTCTACAGTTCGAGTTTCAACAGCTCAAACTGCAAATACACAATACAACAACAAAATAAAACCAAAAAAAAAAACAAATCTACAAATCGAACAGCTCGTCCTCGAAAGGCGACGCATACGTCGAGAATGGCAATTCCACATCGCCATATGCTAGGCAAAGCTTAAGACATGCATGTCAACTTACTAAAGCTTTAAAGCAAGAAGGAGCATATGTTCAGCTGCACTACATAGACCAATTGTCAACATATATTACAAAACACTCACTATGGAGAGATCACTCAACTCTAAGATCACCGAAATAAACTGTGATGTTTATTAGAAATCCCCAAAGGCGGCTGGGCCAGCACGTTTTAAGTTTCGCCCAAACGAAATCGTTAATATCATTATAAATCAGCTGAATCCGAAAAAATCCCCGGGTTGCGACCTCATAACCTCCAAAATGATCACTGAGCTCCCATATTGCGACGTTTGCACTATCACCCAGTTTTTCAATGCCATCGCAAAACTCTGCGACTTTCCAGTGAGATGAAAAAAGTCAATTATAATTATGTTAGCAATTCCCACGTCGTATAGACCTATAAGCCTACTTCTATGCATATCTTAACTCTTTGAAAAATGCGTATTGACTCAGATAAACGCATACCTAATAATCCCATTACATTAACTTGGTTTTTGTGAAAAGCACGGAACAATTGAGCAGGTCAACCGGATAACATCAGAGATTCGGAACGCGAGAGTACTGTACTGCCATATTTTTAGAGGTCTCTTAAGCATTTGATTGAGTTTGGCTAGAAGTTCGAATGTTCAGGATTAAGACAATGCTGACCTCTACGTCAGAAAATTTGCTGTGAGCTTCAACACTGTTATAACTGACGATTTGAGCTGGAATTCCTCCGGGTAGCGTGATTGGGCCAACATTATATGTCCTCTACGCAGCAGACATCCCGACAAGCACACGACCAACAATATCTACGTTTTCTGATGAAACAGCTATTCTTAACCGCTCAAAATGCCCGATCCAACCAACTACGTAGCTAGCTCTTCATCTGGTCGATGTTGAAAAATGCCTACAGATTGGCGAATTAAAATGAACGAACAAAAATGGAAGCACGTTACGTTCACCCTAAACAGACAAAACTGCCCGCCGCTCATATTAAACAACACTCTACTCTGGCAAGCAAACGAAATGACGAATCTAGAATAGAAGACAGAAGACTCTTTCGGCGCCAGCACATTGAAGTCAAAAGAGCAGACCTAAAGCTAAAAGGATTCATTGGCTTATCAACGCTCGGTCTCCTCTTAGTCTTGAATATAATGTCCTCGTATATAACTTGGTACTAAAACCTATACGGATGTACGGCTCCCAGTTCTGTAGGAATGCCAGCAATACCATTGACATTTCCAGCGAGCTCAGCGAGAGGTCTTACCCAGCAAACGACTTGAGGGATGCGCAACCAGAATGCAGTATACTGTATACTGTTAGGTAAATTATAATGTTAAGATTCGTTAACAGTAGGAGAAGGTGTGAGAGTAAGTAGAGAGGGTGCGCAATACCGTGCTCTTAGCTATTCACCGTTAGTAGAGCCGAGCTACCCTTACTAGTGGTTTTTTACCGTGCGCTATCGCGCGCTGATAATGTACACGAGAAGTACCCGTCTCTTCGGATCACGGAGCTTCGACGCTCATTATTTGGTTCGTCGCTCGTATTGTTGTTAAAACATCCACTTTCTTCAACTTTTACCGGAAAATACTCTCAGCTAACAATATTGTCATCCGCTTTTGATAAAAGTGCAATTATGCCGAAACAGATGACAGCTTGCCGAGAATATGCTACGTTAACTGAAATTGTCTGAAATGGTTTTACACTATTTTATTAGACAAAACAGCGAGATATTAGCATAATTCTTCGAAAATAATAATAATGTACCTTATACTAAAAAATTTACAATATTTTTTTAATATGATTGTAATATTCCGATTGTTCTTATGGGAGCTATGTGATACCCAATTTTGATCAAATTTAAACCGTAATTTTAAAATAATATAAAAGAACTAAAAAAAATAAAATTAAAAAAACGGTAGTTATATATATATATATATATATGTATATATATATATATATATAATTAAATATTCGTACTATAAGTTTTACATAAAAAAAAACTTTATTTAATTTTATTTATCAACTAGTACAATTGTTATTTGGAAGAACACGTCCTAATTGTTTTAGGTCTCAAACTGAACTCGCTTCTTAACTTAAACTTCTTTGACGATCATACCACGGTTTTGAGCTTAGAGCTTTCTATGAGTGGAGTTGGCGTTAATTGAGTGATTTTTCTAATTGCCCTTTGGATTGTTGATTGATAATGCACCAGACACTCAATCCGATTGTTTAGTCAAGAATCTTGGGGTTTTGCTCGCATGGTAATTTTCCATTGGGATCCGAAGGTGTGAGAACGAACTGAAAACGTAATTTGATTCGTTCTGTATGTTTAGTCTAAGGCTTGGGTACATTTGCTATTAGATATTGGCAGATTGGGGTACTAAGGGTGTATGTGTGTGTAGGCGTGTGGACATTTGCATAAGAGTTATATAGGATTATGGATATGTCAGAAGTCTGCAACGCAGTGAAAGACACATCTCCGACCGTATAAAGTATATATATTCTTGATCAGCATCACTAGGAGAGTCTAGCCATGTCCGTCGGTCCGTCCGTCTGTGCGTCCGTCTGTCCTTCCGTTTCTACGCAAACTAGTCTCTCAGTTTTAAGGCTTTCTGCAAGAAATTTTCCCACAAGTTGTCTTTCTATTGCAGGTAGTATATATGTCGGAACGAGCCAGATCGGAAGACTATAGCATATAGCTTCCATAGGAACAATCGGAAAAATTAATTTAAAAAAATTATAACTGGGCTGATTTTTAATTTTTTTTATTGCTTCGACATATAGTTATGGTTAAATATTTGAGAATTACGGTTTTAATTTCATTAAAATCGGACGATTATATCAGCTCCCATGTAAACAATATAAATAAAAAAAATTGCTTTTTTTTAAATGTAGCTTTTCTGTTTTGTAATTTTTTTTTAAAATTATTTTTGGCTTTTTAATAATTTGACAGTGCAGAATTACGCTTTTAATTTTTTTTAAATCGGAAAACGATATCATATAATTGCCATAGGAACTATCGAATAATTAAGCTGCAAATCATCATATCTTCAATGTTTTTAAGAATATACGCAATCAATTGATAATTTTAATGTTTTCAAGAACATTTAAGTTTTGCAATAGCTGCAAGGGTATATAAACTTCGGTTGAAGTTGTTCACTTCATGTACCCAAAAAATAGAAAAACAAAAAAACTCGTGACTACCTCAATTCATTAGCTTTAAAACGCATATCACATTTATTTTTTCTGATATTCCGGTCACGAGTTTTTATGTTTACCACATGGAAACTTTTTTGAAGGCGCCTCTGAGGCTCTGAAGATTAACGGTCACCGGATTATTTTTCATTATTTTTCTTTGAAAATTTTTTCTTACATCCTTTTTATAATATTATGTAATTAAATTTAACAAAAATAATATAAAAGATGTCGCCGGAAAAAAACCATACCCTGCATCCCTATAAAACCTCGTAGAGCTATATGTACACTATATTGGCGACTCCAAACTAGTGAGCAATACTCCAGGATAGGACGAACTAATGAAATTAACAATGTCTTTGTGACATAGAGATCATCAAATTCCTTAGACCACCTTTTTATAAATCCAAGCACTCCCCTTGCTTTATTTACCATGGAAGTAATATGTTCAGAAAACTTAAGTTTTGGGTCCAAAAGGAAGCCAATGTCATCAATATGTCTAATTCTAGTCAACTCACAACCACCTAACGTATACGGGGCTTATCCCATTTGTATTTAGTGCTATTTAAGTCCAATAGATGTACAGAACACCATGTCTGAAGGGCTTTAAGGTCCGTTTGTAAATCAAAACAGAGGGAAATACCGTTATGTTGCTTGCATAACTTGACGTCATCTGCGAACATGAGGGCACGTGACTTTGTCAAAACTGGAGAGAGATCGTAAATAAATAAGGTAAAAAGAAGTGGGCCCAGGTGTCTCCCTTTTGGGACGCCTAAAGTAACTTGGATCATTTTAGAAAAAGAGCTTTTAAAGAGGACTCGTTGTGTCATACCTTTTAGATAACTCAAAATCTATGTTAGAAGATTATTTAAAATAAGTCTATCTTCCGTATAAGAAAGAAGTGATTTAGTGATATTTGACTAAAGTCAGAGTAAACAACGTCAGTTCGAAGGTTATTTCTGAAGCCATTTGCAACGAAAGACGTTAGTTCCAAAAGGTTTGTCGTCGTAGACGTACGACTTATAAGCCGGTGTTGGCAAGTGGAGGGTAATAATGATTTCTAAAAAAATTTGGGGATAGTGGACTACTTGGAAATACAATTGCTTGCGTTTGATTTAGTTCCCTTTTTATGAAGGGGGATAACAGATGACTCCTTCCAAATAGATGGGAAGTCAGTGGTTTCTATACATAGGGTAATCAATTTATGTAGTGGTCTGCACAGGGATTCTGCGCAGTATCTAAGCACACAGCCTGAGTCACCGCCAGGACTGGCTTAACCCTTTGCAGATTAACTAGAACGGAGATTTCACTTAAATTCGGACAAAAGGTTAAGTTAGACTTGGACATGGCATATGAATAAGATTGATGTGTACTGAATATGTCGTTTTTCAAAAGTGCGTAAAAAGATCGGAAATTGTCTGATTAGTGTTTGCCGTGAAACCAGCATCGCTAGTGGGTAAGATGCGGATTTACGCTTTGTGCTCACAAAATTTTAAAACTGTTTTGAATCTTGTAAAAACTTGATCCAACAACGAGTTAAAAAGCCATTATAACACTGGGCGTTAAGTATCGGATTACACTGTTGGAAGAAGGAGTTCAATGCATTATAAAATACATTAATGTGATCAGCCTTGTTGGTACATGAATAAAGTTCGGACCAGTCAAAGCCAGATATATAAGTATTAAAGCGACCAAATTTTGTCTAACGAAACTAGTGGATTTGTTTAACAGTTTTTTTTTTCGAAATTTTCCTTTAACCAAGTTGCATTAGGTATATTAAAATCACCTTAAACTAGGTATTAAAGGTTAGGAGTTCAGTCGTGAGATACGAGTCAAAAGCAATTAAGACTCGCCCTCCTTGTCTGAAAGGACGATCAAACCTATAAATTATGAACTTACCTAGAAACTTCGAAGCTGAGAATCTCCGGTTTTAACCTGGTTTGTGTAAATACAATAACATAGGATAAAAATGTAAACTATCAGAGTACAATTGTATTTTTGGGATAGAAGAGGAAGAAGTAGGCGCTGGGGATGGCTCTTCAACGGAATTTATTTTTCCTATGACCTGTTATTTTTTTTTTTTTTAGCTTCTTACTCTTTTACAATTATACCCTCAGGCGAGAAACTGGCTGAGCACAGGATTCAAAAATGCGCATTCCTAGCATAAGAAAACTTAAATTGTTCGACCTTTAGATCATCCATTTTGACTTTCCTACGGATATAAGCCGTAATATCTAGTGTGAAAGGTCAGGGGCAAGCCGTGACGTAAATATGTATTTTAACTGTGACACCCGAACACTTGTAACCGTTTTTGGTACCACACATGTGACAGTTGTTGATAATGCAGAACTATTATTTGCACTACCAGTGTACCCCGGTAACACGGACGTTAAGTCAACATGAGCTTTTGGGGCCATTATTTTATTTTTTTTTCGTATAAAGCGAATCTATTTTACCTCCCGATCTTAGTACCTTCGTAGTGACACCTAGGATCGGATGCTGTGGAGCGGGTTGCGAAAATCTTGAGCTCAAGAACTTTGAGAGAGAGAGCGAAGGAACAGTGACAAAGCGGGAGCGTAACACCACGAAACGAGATAGTTAGAAAGAGCAGGGGAGAGCGGGAGCGTAACACCGATCAACTCCGATATTAGCGACAAGAAATGAGGGACAGAATGAGCTTACTCCTCAACGTCGATCAACTCCTCAGAGAGAATTACAGAGAGGTAAATAAGAGTATCACCGTTAGAGTGCTTGCCGTTCCAACAGAGTCTAACGACTGGGAGCTACAGAAAAAAAACTTGAATGAAAGGCAACAGAATTACCAAGCACTGAACTAAATGAACAAAATGATTTAATTTATTTAACACCAATTAAACACAAAACACCCGCGAAGCGAACGGAATGTTGTCAATAACACCTAAACTTATCCTCTGTGGTTTACGACAAAAAGGACAGCATCGGAGCGCAAAACAAAAACACGACCGTTCACTGTGAAGAGCAATATGAAAAATTTGTTTGTTGAAGATCATTCTCGAAATCAATAAATTTTCTTTTAATATTCCGCTTTTTCTAACGGGAGATATATGATATAGTCTGATAAAAATAATAAACCATTACTACTATATATCGAAGAAATAAAAAAAACAATTAGACAACAGCGAAATAAAATATTTTTTGGACGTCCAGTTAAAATGATCCTTGGCAAAGTTCATAACCTTGGCAATGTCTCGCTTTAAAAAGTAGTACCTTTCTTTTAAGATATGTTGCCTGAGGTATGGGCGAACTGTTTGACATGTCGCATTAATTTGCAGCTCATTAGCAGGTTTGAAATAATCCTTTTTGCTCTTACGAATCAACCTATTAACTTCAAGAGCGGCCAGAGATCTCTTCAGGCCACGGGCTTAATGGTTAATGGCGTTGTTCATCATTCGACCAATCGACCAACTTCTCTTCACGCCTTTCCATAGCGCAGTGAAAAAACAAAGAAATTAATTGAAATCTAACAAACACGCGCGTTCTCTTAAGTCAATATGTCCACACTTGGAGGATTCTTTAAAGCCGCGAGACACCGGTGTTATTTTATTTTTCCAGTATTAAAAATAATTTTTGTAAAAAACAAAAAAATAGTAAAAATAATATACGGAAAGATTTTTGAAAACATTTTCGAATAGGGAAAACAATAAATGGTATAAAAATAAGTTAATTAAAAATCAAAAGCAATAACAGTATTCTTTTATTAGAAACAGTATTTGTCGTATAAGTTTTTTTTTATTAAGACACCCGCATGGAAGCACAGTAAATCCACAGTGGTCAGAAACTGGTTTTCCAGAAAGTGGTTCACTCATTTTTTCGGCTAATGATGTGGAAAATCGGGAAAATCAAAACGAGCGCAGACGGGAAGACGAACACAAATCCAGAAATGGTTACCAACAGCCGCAGTGAGCTGCCTAACACTCACCCAGAGCTTATAACTTATCGGGTAGTGGCCATCGCTAAGGGGTTTTTTTAGAAACAAAGTAGATCACACGCCTAGGCGCGTAGACAAACGGCGGATAACTTCGTTTCACCCCCGCTGCAGGCATTACAAAAGCGGCAGCTCGAAAAAAACTCTCAAAACATGCAAGGAGGCGCGTCGTTAAGTTCTAACATCAGTCATGTCGAACCTTCTTGATTTAAAGTTGAATGATCTGCAAACTAAATACGACGTCGAAGCAAGATCTTAAAAGCAATATTGGAGCCATTTTTCTGCATGTCAAACAACTTGCTAAAGAAATCACGCGTGATAAACCTTCGCACAGATAGAAAGCCCGACCAACGAAAAATATATTGGCTACTAGAACACCAACAGATATAAAACGTAGTTGTAAAAGGGATGAAGGTTAAAACAAAATTCAGAATGGCTGTCAAAAACCTTTTAGAAGAGAAATTGCACGTTAAGGGGGGCGCTAGGACCAGCAATGTGAGAAAGCTTAAAGAGCGGGATGGCAAAATTATGGTTCTGGTGGAATGTAAACCCCAAGGAGAAGTTGAAAATATTTGGAAAAACGCTCACAAATTGCGTGGAAGCCAGATATTCCTTGATAAGGAGTTGACAGCAGAAAAACATACTGACAAGCTAGCTCTTCTAGAACTTAAAAAGATTCTTTTGAACCTAAGCAGGGAAAAGTACAAAACGACAGGATCAACATCAACGAAAACTGGATGGCTTTTAATAACAGCAACTTCATTACGTGTCACCAAAACCCAGCTAAAGAAAATCTGAATGAAATATACGGATACAGGTTAAAATTATCTGAAGTCAAGAAGAAGTTCAAGTGCAATTGATGAGGACGATCCCATACAGAGGCATACTGTCCTATAACGTGGCTGAAATTAAAAAGCTTATTTATACAATTTTTTTCGATACATTGCTTCGTTTGAAATTTTTATTTTTTCTGAAACATTTCTTTAAACCAAACTGGATGCTGTCGAAGTCAAATTCAAAGACTTAGTTCTAGTTTGGTGCCCGCCATTCGGTCGGTCTATGGAATAAAGAAGGAGCTTCACGAGCAGAAGAATATCAGCTTCTTAAATATAGATAGATGTATTTAAATCAAACTGAGGACTGAAGAAAATAAAAACCTGCACCTACTGCTAGTGTATATAAACTTTAGCCACAGGGAAAGAGATTCGGGCAGTTATACAAAGTTATAAACCACACCCGACTAACTACAAGTGTAATGATTTTAGGAGACTGGGAGAAAAGGCCAACTTTAGGGTTGTGACGCACATATAGTGACAAACTTCCTCAAAAAAGTCCGTAACGACAAAAAGACAAAGTGACAGACGCACATGGCCGGCATCTAAGGGACTTGATTGAGCAGTTTGGCTTCACGGTAGTCAGTGGAAGCGATCATTTGAGAGATCATACATTTATGAGAGGAGACGATCGGTCCACCACCGACCTATGCTTGGCACGCGGTATATGGATTTAAACCAAAATGAGCAACCAAATATGCTCGGACCATTTCCCACTAGAGGCTGCGATCATAGTGCCACAACAAAATTTTCAGCCACAAAGCCGCTGGCCTTCTACTAAGCTTGATATGGAAAGACAGTGATTTTTAAAACTATAAGACAGAGTTGGGCTGAAACTTGGCAACAGGTAATTGGTAATTTCAGAAACTCTGATAAAATCGAAGGCTTCCTCACAGTATACATTACCAAAAATGTCAATTCTCGATATCGTAGAAAGGCCAGAGACTTCAAGCAGGAGTGGTATATGGAGCAATGTGAAACAGCTCGAAAACAGGCTAAATCGATAAACTCGACAAGTGCAATGGTATTATATCACAAAGCAAACGCCGAACAGAGTTAGATTTTGCCAATCTAGGCGGACTTTTAACAAATATTGAACTATTTTTGGTGTCGATCAACTTATATCAGCCCTTTTAGAAATGTTCAACTGTTTAACTATCAACAAAACAACAAATTTTTGTTTGGAAGATAAAGGTAAGAATTCACGCATAATTTGCACTGGCAAACGAGCATCAGTTGACAAAGTTTAGTTTTTTCAATTGCATCGCGTGATCAATTAATTCTTTCCAAAAAATTAAGTATTTTTATCATTTTTTCTTTTTTTGATGGAAAATAACTTACATTATTCTATCGTATTTTACCAGAGCACATATCGCAGCAAAGATCTTCAGTTTAGAAATGAGTGTACTCCAGAGCTCATTGAGTAAGAACGTGCAGCTCGATTTAAAATCACTATTTAAAATCGCGTATCAGTAAAATTTGCTAAAAACAAATAATTGAACAAAAAAGACAAAAAAAAAAAAATACAACATAAACCTGTCACGCGATCACAACTATAAGCTGGAGTTCGCTCCACGAAAGCAAATTGTTACCACAAGAAAAAAACAAACTTTTTTCTAAAAACTCAATAATTCAACATAAATTCATTGTTTTAAAAAGAAAAGACAATATATCCCTGAAAAAGCAAACCCATTCATTATACATCTACACCTCCGAGTGAAGAACAGGTACATTATAATTTAATCAAAAAACATACAACAAGCCGAAAAACTACTCGAGCTTAAACAAATTGGTGAAGTAGACGTAGGAGCACAAGAACCTTAAGCAGAGACACGTCATTCAAAGCTCTTTTTTATGGTTAGAATTATCCGATTTATTTTAAAAAGGCACCAGTTTTGCCATTTCTCCTAAAAAAAACTAAGTCAGTCGGTTTTCACAATCCCCTCTTGTAGCTAATTTTACACTATCCAAATCGTTCGACATTGATAGAAAAAGGTGGTAGTCTCTTTGTGCGATGCAAAAGAACCTGCCATCCAAGCTCTCGGAGCTTCTGGCGAGTCGCTATTGATGTGTGTCTATCGTTGTCCTGATGGAAAACAATTCATTTTCTATTGGCCAGTATTAGGGCCATATACTCCATTTACATTTTCAGCAGCCGGGCTTGCATTTTCGCCTTTGTCAAAGAAAAATTGTAAGAATAGCGAATTTTTTCTTTGCCGGTCTCCATATTTGTCGGGCTCTCAAAGCGTTTGTGTTATCGATCACAAATCTTTTCTAAGAAGCTTTTCTAGTACGAAAGCTCAACTTTCTAACGCCACCTACTAAATTTAAATCGGACTTTTACAACACCAGGTATAGACCACTAAAGTCACCTATTGTTCAAATAATGGATTACTTTTAACTTGACCTTATATATTGTAATTTTCTCAGCAATGTCCCAGAAGAAGACATTCTAGCCGAACTGAAGTCCCAAAAAGGTTCGGAGGATCACTTGTTGATCAAAATCGAGTCCCAACAGGACTTATGACGCTAACATTTAATTCTACCAATCTCCTTGAGTGATTTTTCGGCTACGATATAGTAATATATACCACGTCCTACGCAATCTTAAAAATGCCTTTGCTTCAACCACCCCAAACCTGGCTGCAAGCAAGATAACCCTACATGTAATAACTGCTCTGAAGCCACTCACAACAACGATTGAAAGCAGCAGCCCAAATGCGTTAAATGTAAGGGCAGCCACACGTCCCTCCTTGGACAAAAAATGCTTAATTTTTCTCTAAGAACAGGAACCCATAGCCATCAGAATCTTTGAAAAAGTAGACCACAAAACTGGCCGTTCATATACTTCACACGTCCCAATCCTATCCAAGAAACTTCATATTCTTAAACCCTAAAAAACCCACCACCAAAAGAAAACCCCACAGGATCAATTGAAACACATATACATAATAAAATCGAAATCCGCAAGAAACCAACCTCAGTAGACGATAGTCTCAACGAGATTGAAAAGCAATATGCAGAGATATCTAAGATAGCGCGAACCCCCGCAGCCTACAACATATTCTGCATGCTCTCACGTACCAATGAAAACTCTTAAAAACCATCGACATCAACAAACGACCGTACAATCAGAAGACAAACCCAAGAAAAATCCATCCTATTTTAAAACTTTAAAGCAAAAGAATAAAGACCAAAACTTTACAAGACGAACGTTATAAAACAAACACAAAAATTTTACTTAACTATGTCCTTAAAAATATAACAATGGAATATAAAGGAGGAGTAGCCCTACTAATCCACAAATCAATCCAATACACTGAAAGTAATATCAATGAAGATGTAGAAGCGATAGCAGCAGAATTAAAACGAAAAGAAAACTTTATAATATAGTCCATTTATATTTCACCCAACAAATCCTTTTCACGCAATAACCTAAACAACTAAATTAACATTAACTGACATGATAACAGGAGATTTCAACCAAATAGACACCAATTTTTTAATTAAACGAAGCAAACTAGGATAAATTTGCAACTCACACACATAACAACAAAAACAGCACTAATTAACAAAATATTTATAAAAAGCGGACACCATACAATACCGCAAACACTACCCAACCGACACTCACGCAGTTGCTTGGTTAACAAAAACTTAGAAGACCAATCAGAAAAAACAAAGATGGAAAGCACTGAAAAGAAACAACCCAAGAAACGATTATTGCTTACAGAAAATCAAACGCGTTTCCGAAAAGGGAAATTTAAATTAGGAAAAGGGAACCACTACCACTTTCACATCAAACATTCAATCAAACACACTAACCCAGTCTTAACCCAACCACACCTGATATTGAAATTGACAAGCCCATAACGAAAATCGAGTAAACCATTGCTCTCCAATCACTTAAAGGCACAACACAAGGAGTCAATAGAATCTCATAGCCCATGAAAAAAAAAGTTCAGAATCAATAAGAAGTAGAATACTTTCTCACTTCAATCACATATTCAACAACTACATACCTCAATCATACAGAACCAGCCTGATCATACCAATTCTAAAACCTCAGAGTATAAAACCGACATCCCATCTTACCGACCAATCTCACTTAACTGTTGCTTGAGTAAACAGACAAAATAATGGTTAACAGACTATGGTGGTGCCTTAGGAACGACAAACTTCTACACCCACATCAATTCGGTTTCAAAAAGGGTAAATCGACTTCGGATAAATTGCTCTATGCAGATTGCATCATCACGAAGTCGTCTTGACTTTGAAAGAGCTTTCGATCGAGTAGGTACTCACTCAATTATCGACCAACTAATAAAATGGAAATGTGGCCACAGAATAACAAAAACAGAAAGATAACAGTCCGTTAAGGGACACACAACTCAAACATTCAACCTATGGAAAACGTAATCCCACAAGGATCCCCTATTTCAGTAGTACTATTCTAACAGCCTTCAAAAAACTAGCTAACATCCTGGCAAGATATAAACAGGTCAAATTTAGCACATATGCTGCAGATCCTTTTGCTGGAGAAGTTACTCAGGCGCATCGCTGTAACAAACTAAATGTGAACATCTCTAAATATGTTGAAAACACCGATGCAACTGCATAACTACAATACAGAATTCTAGCATAAAAATTCACTCAAAACATTCGGACTAACCATAAACAAGAAATGCAACTGGAACTCACATATTGACACTCTCCAACAAACTTAAAAAAACAAAATGTTTGGCCAGCCCCCAAGTTTAACTGCAACACAAATACTCTACTAAACACTCATTCTTATTCTCATTTTTATGCTTGCGCACTCATTACACGAGTTCGTTCGTTCAGTCGCAAGGAAGCGCAGTTTAAAGAAGGCTACCCTGCGCTTGAATTTGTCTTTGTATGTATGCGTGATCATGCATTCTGATTCATTTCGATGCATCAAGAATATTTTGTCTTTTACTAGTTTTCAAACTCTGTACCCTAAGAATACGGGAGATATTTGCTATGAATATTATATGTTATACATTTTTAATATTTCAGCATACATTTAATTTTTTTAACAAATTCCTATCAGAGGAAACAGTAAAATTTTGTATGAAGAAATCAGTCTACTGAGATGGTAACCGGGCATTCTCCGGTCTGGAGTGCGAAATATTGAGCGTATGGAATCTTTATACTTTTTGCTTTGAGGTGTCTCAACTGGGATGCAAATCTTATATTACCTTCGTATTCTTGAATACTATTGATTAATTTACCTCCCTAGACAACCGTAGAACGTTGCTTGGTTCTGTCTTTATCTATAACCTTGCACTTGGTGAGATTGATGGGTTTGATGGGTCGTCTTCTTAAATTTCTTAAAAAGTCTTTTTTTAGCTCATGGGCAGCCGGTGAGAAACATCTATCAAGGAAGCTGAATGTACAAACAACTTAAAAGAGGAGTAATAGCACTTAATAGTACACTTTAATTTAAATTTAAAATTTTTGTTCTGTAATAAACAATATAATTTTTCATGACCTTATAAATAAGCAAAGCCTCACATTAATGTTTAAATACAATAAAGCTTTGTCGGTTTTCCAAAGAATTTTTTGGTCGTTCCTAAACATTTATATAATATCGATGTCCGATTTAAATACAACTAAAACCGTATTTACGAAATAGTACTTCAACTGTTCCTATCGAAGGTATTTGATATAGTCGACCGATCTGGTCAGTTCCGACTGACTACTACATGCAAATAAAAAAAGATGTGAAAGTTTCATTCAGATAACTTTAAAACTGAGACGGACGGACTGACAGCCAAATTGGCTAGAGCGTCTCGGCTGATCCTGATCAAGTATATATAAACTTCATGCGATTTTGGTCAGATATGCGCCGTTTTGTTCGGTGACTAGATCCAAACGAGATGCCAACTTCTTATAGAAGTTCGCTTCTCTATTGGCACACAATTCGGAGACCCAATTTTAACAGGCCTATACTATAGGGTAGATGCAAAAAAACCTCCCATCCGAGCACCCGGAGCTTCTTGGACGGCTTTGTCCTGATGGAAGATAATTCGGATGTTGATTAAAGATGACCACTTCTGCATAAATGCTCCCTTAATGCGATCGAGTTGTTGGCAGTACAGGTCCTAATTGAGCGTTTGGCCATAGGGGTGCATCTCATAGTGGATGTTTTAATGCCAATCCCACCAAACACACAGCAGAACCTTTCTAGCCGTCAACCTGGGCTGGCCACCGTCTGGGCTGCTTCACCGCGCTTTCGAAATGGTCAAAATGTTTTTCTGCGTCATATTGTGTGGCACACATAGAGCGAATCAAATATATTTGTGAGTCCATGCTTTTTTCAAATAGTTAATAACGGTCAGATGACTCACGAGCAGCCCTTAAACGATTCTACGGCGGCTACTATTCCAGTTTCTCTCGACCAAATTAAAGATTTTTTCGCAATTTTTGACGACAGCGTGGCGCATCTTGGGCCACCTCTACACCAGAACGAAAACGTTTAAACCATCGTTGGGCGGTGGTGACGTAAACTGCACAAATTTTATTGGCGGCTTGAGATTCATTTTTGTCTTTAAAGTAGTAGACTGTAATATATGCCTATATGTGGTAGCGGATCCTTTCTTGGCAATAACAGCTGATCCATTATGGATTGAAATCCATAAAATCCATTCAAATATTTAGACTAATTCATAGTAGGAAAAGCAATCACATAAGAATACACTACACCCTTCTTGCTTAATGATTTTCGTGGTGTACTGGGGCTTGAATTCTGCGTTCTTTAGTTTAAATGTTTATTGGAAAGCTTCATGAGCTTGGGCTGATAACTTTTGAGTTTTTTGGCTTTTATGTGCGAACTTTTTTTTTTGCTCTGTCGCATTAAATGGGTCAGAGATTGTTTTCGTCGCTTTTCCTGATGATTTATGGCTGGGGTGCCCAAGCCCATTGCTCATTTTTCCTCTTTTATTGTTGCATTGCTCATCAATTTAGCGAAAACCCACTACAACAAAAATTTTTCATGCTCTTCCTTTTTTCTTCATTCGCTGCCTCTGTTGCCGAGCAGAACTACAAAATTTTGTGTTTTGATTACCGAAAATTCTGCACGGCCACTTCTTGTCTTCGTTGCTGGCAAAATGGTCGACTTTGCAGCGATGAATTTCTTCTACGCACAAAATTTTATTTTTATTTATTTTTTATTTAATTATTTCTATTTAATTATTTTATTTTTCTTTTCTTTTCCTATTGAAAATGTCACTTTTTTGGTATTGCTCTTTGCTCAGCCAAAATCACAGTTTGGGTTGATTATTTTATTTGAACATCCAAACGATTGACAAACTTCTCAATAAAAGTTTTCTTCCATTATGAAGTTATTTATTACTTCACACTCTTTAATTGTGAATTGATGAAATTTAAATCAAATCTAATAAACACTTTTTTATTTTTTTCCAGAAATTTTGACCAAATTTGGAAAGTTCGTTTTTTTGGGTATTTTAAAGAATTTTTTCTAAAAAAAATATGTAAAATTAAAACCTTACAGGTGGGTATTTGAAAAACAGTAGACTTTTTTAGTATTGGGGGAATACTAAACAGTATAAAAAATGTATTTTCGATAAAAATCACCAAAGTAATTTTTTCTTTATTAATGACAACGCTATAATTTGATTTTGCAACTTTATATACGTTCAACATATGACCATCATAGTAACAACGCAAATTAAGTTTTTCCGAATTCAAACTGAGATATATCCATAATACCATTAAAAACAGTGGGCCGTCGTGATAGTCTTTAACTCTTTAACCCTTAAAATTGGCACGCACTTGGCCAATCCCCGTGAGTGAGCGAGAGGACGAAATGATCGCGAGTTTCAATGGTGAATAACTAATGGAAAAGTACGCTTGCAAGTAACGTGGCTGCAATTTTTGCGCAGAAGCCGATTGGTACTGTTTGTAAATTTCTCTCCGATACGATTTTCTGTAAGGTGACCCTGGCTAGCCTGAGTCGACACAAGCCTTTGAACTCTGCCTTACAGATGGCGCCGAACCAGACCATGGGGCTTACGAATTTTAGATGAATGATAAATGGCCTAAAGACCAAATTTAAGTATTTTTGTGATAGGAAAAGAATCGAGAACATTTACGTTCCGGGAGCAGTTATATGAGACATAGATAAGCTAGAATTTAAATAAGAGAAATCAAGCATGTTCCGCTCAGAGAAATATTTACAAGTCCAGCCACGAAACTAAGTCACGTGATCACCGCATGGTGCGAGACGAAAAAGAGTAGTTCAGCCGTCAAGTTCCGATATTCACGGTGAACGTTAGCTTTCGTCGAGTTATCCGCGGGTGTACATTCCCCAACAACCAATCCTAGATGAGATAAAATAAATTCGTGGACTTTCTTTGACTTTGAGCCGCTTGAAGTTGACTTTGTTTATTATTTCTTTGACTTTGAGCCGCTTGAAGTTGACTTTGTTAACTATTTCTCGAGTTTACTTCTAGAGTTTATTTTTTTCTCTCTAAAGTTTTCGCTACGCCGAAATTACCTTTTGACTCAATTTAGCCATGTCGTATCGCGATCATGGGAGCCCGTTGGACCGTTCCCAAGCTGATTATGCATAACCGAATAAAATAATGCAAGGCCAGCGACACCTGCGGACATTGCACAACGACGTTGCCAAAATCCCAAGCTTCGGTCAACGCAATAAGCGGGAGTTATGGTAATTCCTTTGTCCAAATGGGGGTGGTCCTCTAGACTTGATGAGATGTCCGCTGGTAGTTTTTAATTCAATTTTAAGGTTACAGAAATATTGTAGACTGTTCGGCTTGGAGTTAATTCTCAAACTGAAACTGTATATTATTCAGCGGTGCCAAGTAGCCACCGCCGCCGAAGTGTACATAGGAAATCGTGTCACATTTCCGGAGGGTTGGGGCATCCTGTTGCGGTGTCAGCAAAAACGTTAGCAGGGCAACGACTCAAGTGGTCGTTGCCCGGCTTTGGGCAATTATTTGGATTGTGACATAGTATATGTAGATGGTAAGTGGCCACCAGGTCAGCGTACCAATTAGCTCTGGGTGGCTTGGCTGGAGGCTCGTTACCTATCGACTGGTCGGTAACTCCTCCCCTCCTGGATTGAAGTGACGGCCAAAGCGAAGGTGTGGACATCACGAAACTCGGCTCTGGTATGGTGGAGAATATGACTTTCTTCTTTGTGTTGATCAAGAGGACTGATACAAAGATTCCGATTAATTATAGTAGATATACCGCTCCAAAATTGGTAGTTGTAAAATTTTTCCAGTAAATAATTGAATTGGAAGCATTGATGGAGCTTAGATTTAGATTGTGTAGGTTAATGTCTTCGATATGTTCAGTGAAGTTAATATTTTGTATAATTGGAATTGTAACGTCTATTTTCTCCTCGTATGATGACAACTCTTTGTCATAGGGAATTTGGTTTATGGATACTTCGCAGTTATTGAACGTAACTAAAGCAGATCCTTTTATAGGGATTTTAGTTGTACAATTTGATGCAATGGTAGAGTTGCTTGTGTTTACAATTAGGACGTGTCCTGGTTCTATTTCTGTTATTATCTCTTGGTTTCTTATCTCCTTGACTTTACAATTGGCAGTATTTAGCGTGAATATGCCATTGAGGCACTCGGTTTCAGGATTGTCTTTGATTAACAACAAGTTTTCGCAGATATAGTGTTTGTGTACCCTGTTACATTTGTTCATAAAATAATGTACATCATTGGCATTATGGTATGCCATATTATTGGGTAGGATTAAAAATTTATATTCATTAATAGGCAAAAGGGACAATATTTGAGAATTGGTAGACATTCTGTTTAAATGTAGGTGTCTTAATTCTAAAATTGATCTTAAGTCCGCTCCTAAAAGTGTCTAATTCTAATATGTCGAGAATATGTTCATTGAAGAAGTTACATAATTCTGGGTCGTTTAACTCCTATCTGATTATCGTTAGTTCCTGTTCTGATACAATGAAATTGGGTACAATATTTAGTTTGGCTAGTAACATACTTTCTTCGATATTATTTAAATGATTAGATAATACATCAATGTTTATGTTAATTCGAGATATATATTCAAGTGTGTGTGATAGATGTTGTTCGGAATTTATGTCTTTGAAAATCATATTTTTGTAGTTGTTTAGGTATTGGTTAATTATTTGTTGCTCCCTATTTATATTATCAAATCTCGCTTTTATGTAATTGTTAAATATTTCTTGTTTGTTGGCGTTTGCTGTCAGTTCTTTTTGGTTGTCAGTGATTGTTTTAAAATTATTCTCAATTCTGCGTCCATCGTCCTCGTCTAAATTTCCAGTAACTATTTTAACAACTCCGTTTACTAGTCCCCGTCTTGATCTCTTTTGTGGTAATAACCTTTCTACCCTGCCTCTTAGCTGTTGATAAGCTATCGATTTCGTCTTTAGAGTCGGTATTTTCTTTCAATTGAATAATTGCTCTTTCGAAATTAACAACGCCGTCCATAAAATCTTGTAAATTAATTCTATGCGTAAGGTATTTGTGCGACTGTATTATTTTGGCTTGTCCCAGATATAATTAATTTAACTAACTAATTGTTGGACCTTTAAATCTTGGGTTGCGATGCATGCGAATCTGTAAGATTAATAGGAATTTTGTTTGTTTTAATCCTATTCTTAATTTTTGCTTTGTGTAATTTTTGATTCTTTTTGGATATGAGTGTAATCTTGTTGTCTTTTAGTACTTTGTGTTCAGAGAAACGAGGAGTCAGTTTATTCCTCCTGTTTTCTCTTCTGAATATTATATCGTCTGTCTTAAGTGAAGCTGATTGCGTTCTATTTTCATTTAATTTGTCGATTCTACGGTTCATCTTTTCTTCTAGTTGGGCTTTGATTTTTGGATACAGTGTGCTTTGAAATTCATTAAGTTTTTGTAGGTAATCATGTTCAGAATTATACTCGATTTCCTTATTAAAAATGTGGGTCCTACCAGAGAGTAATTCAAAAGGTGTACATTTAGTGGCAGAATGTATACTGTTGTTGTAAGTGGTTAGAGTTTCAATTAGAATTTCTTCATGATCCTGTTCTAGCTTATTAGCCTTCCTGGTCTCGTAAATAATTCTATAAATTTCGGTTACAGAGGAATGCAATCTTTCCACGGGTGAATTGCTTGTGGATTGTTGGAATGATGTTACATGAGTGACAAAATTATATTGTCTACAAAAATCGGTGAAAATCTTCCCAGAAAATTCAGCGCCCTGATCATATATTAACTTTGTTGGAATACCCACAACACAAAGATAGTGTCTTAAAGATTTGATTACATTTATACAACTCCTAGCCGGAATTGTATAAGCGCTAGCAAATTTTGAAAATTTGTCGATCAGAGTCAGAATTGTTTGACCATAAATAGTGTAAATATCCATGTGTACTATCTGGAATGGTACTTCAGGAATTTCTGTTTTTTGATACACAGGTTTGGGTGATCTTCTGTCATACTTTAGTTTTTGACAAATATCGCATTGATTTATTATTTGCGTAATTTTCTATTTAATGTAGGAAAAATAGAGTGATTTTTTTAAATGGTTTAAAGTTTCTTCAATTCCCCGATGGCTGTTTTTTTGGTGATAGTCCTTAACTACTGACTGTTGTTCCAGCGTAGTAGTGACATCTGTTAAAAAATATTTGCATCTGATAATCTTATAATTTTGAAAATACTTAAGGTGGGCTTCCTGTATTAAGTTAAAAATAGAATCTGAAGCGAAAATGGCGTGTAATCTGCTGAGTGCTGGGATTTCTCGTAAAATATCCGTAATCCCGTTAAGGTCGAAATTAACTCTGGATATGGTGGGTCTTAACTTATTCTTGAATAAAATGCAATTTCTTGTTTTTCCTCATTACCTATTTCAAAAAGGTACTGTGTTTTAAATTCGTTCAATGGTCTATCTGAAATAATTATTGTCAAATTGTTGGGTAGAGAATTGGATATGCAATTTGTCTGTATTTCTACACGACTTAAGGCATCGGCCACGACGTTTTGAGATCCTTTTTTGTATACTACTTCATAGTCGTATTCCAACAGCTGCAACTTCCACCTGACCAATTTTGAATTTGGTTCTTTAAAGTTCATCAGCCAGGTTAAAGGTTTGTGATCGGCGACTATCTGGAATTTTTGGCCGAAGAGATAAGGCCGAAAATATTTGGTTGCCCAAATAATGGCTAACAACTCTTTTTCCACGGTCGAGTAAATTACTTCCCGATCATTGAGCATCCTGCTAGCGAAACATACTGGTCCATCGGAACCCAGAGTCCCTTTGGAAAGATCTGCACCTATCGCCACATTGCTGGCATCCGTGGTCAAAATGAAAGGTTTGGTAAAATAAGGATATTTCAATAAAGGGTCATTACAGAGTAGAGTTTTGCAAGTATTGAACGCTTCTTTGAACTCCTCGGTCAGTAATACCGCGGCTTTTCCTTTCAATTGTTTGGTCATGATCTTTGCGAAATCTTTGATGAATTTCCTATAGTATCCCAAAAGGCCAAGAAATATTTAATTTCCTTCCTCGTGGTCGGAATTGGAAAAGCCTTTATGGCCTCAATTTTCTTGGGGTTAGGCTTGACACCCTCTTCTGTAACTATATGCCTCAAATATTCTATTTCTTTGCGTAAGAATTCGGACTTGTCCGGTTGAATTTTTAAGTTTGCCTGTTTTAGTCTGGAAAATACGGATTCTAGGTCGCTGATATGTTCTTGTAAAGACGGTGAGAAAACTATAATGTCATCTAAATATACTAGACAACAATCTCCGTTGAGATCCGCTAACACGTTATCCATGACTCTTTGGAAAGTCGCTGGTGCATTAGTCAGACCGAACGGCATACGAAGAAACTCGTAATGTCCTCCTTGTGCCGTGAAGGCTGTTTTTGATGTGTCACTTGGCTACATTTCAATTTGACGGTAGCCACTCGCGAGATCTATGCCTGTAAAATATTTGGCTCTGCCTAATCTATCGAGAACATCGTTAATATCATAGGATATCTGTCCTTTACCGTCTTTTCGTTTAGTTTTCTAAAATCTACGACCATTCTCCATTTCTTTATTTTGGATGCGTCTATCTTCTTTGAAACTAGGAATACTGGTGCGGTCCACGGCGAATGACTGTGCCTAATTATGTTTTGATCTAGAAGTTTGTTTATCTGATTTTGAATTTCAGCTGATTCGGTGGGACTGAATCGAAATGGTCTGCAAAACACGGGCTTGTTGTCCGTAAGTTTGATTTCGTGTTTTACTTGGTTCGTGAATGACAATTTGTCGCCTTCGTAAAATACCAAATCAGAAAATTTCTCACAAAGTTGAGACAACTGTATTTTTTCTTCCTCATTAAGATGATCTGTATTAATATTGTGAAATCCCGAGGAACAATGTTCCCGACTGTATTTAAAGTGATCTGGCATCGCCTTCATAAATGTAAACTCATCCTCTTCGAACTTGTTTACTTGTAGGCTTGAATCTAAGCAAAACTTTTTAGGTGTGGTCGAAAAATTATTAATTTCGATTCTGGCAAGATTATTGTGTGCGGGATATAAGCCAGGTGTCTTGTTCCACCTGAATGTGATCACATAAAAATGGGCCTTCTTTAACGCTTACATGCACTGTGATCAATGCTTTGGACTCCTCCTCTATCTCATAAATTTCAGAAGAGCGATTTGGTACAATATATAGGGGAATTTCGAATGCTGGAGTAGTGAAGGTAAGTTGCGCAATATCGATTCTTGCTGGGAGTTGGGACAGGATATTCATACCAATTAATCCGTCGAAGAGTTGGTTGAAGTCAAACATTAGAAAAGGAAACTCCCTGACATCATTCATTTCCTAAAAGATAGTTAATACAGCCATTTGTTTAATTAAGTGTTCGGAAAGTACCGCGGTGATATGAACTGGCTTATCTAATGCGACTCTTTCTTTATCTGTTATGAATTTTGGGTGAATAAAAGAACCTTCTGCGCCTGTATCTCGAGGCTCTTGACAGAAAATTTGGTTCGTCCACCGCATTGTGTTCAACTTGCGTCTCCTCTGTCTTATTTTTTGACTCTATGCTGAAAAGTTTCTGTCCGTTCGATTGACCCCTGTTATTATTTTATGAATTTCTCCTTGCTGCGGCGTTCGATGTGCTTGGTACATCGTCGCCTGCTGTAATTGCTGGGAAGTTATTGTTACGGTTGGTATCGTAATTGTTTCGGTCATACGATATTCTATTTGATCGGCTAAAACGATTATTATTATTATTATTATATTTTGGTACTGATTGTAATTTTTATATTGATGTTGATTTGAATATTGACTTGGGTGAAAACGATCGTTTCGCCTATTAGGCTGCCTATTTTGTGCACTGTACGTGGCATTTTTCGCGAGGTACAAATTTCTTCCTTTCATTGCCATATCATAATGCTGGGAAATCCTGGGGAACCAGGCCTCAGATAATACGATGGCTTACTTAATGAACGTAAGACCAATCCTCACTTACGGAGCACTTGCATGGAGCAAACGAGCTAAGCTCACCAGCATGCAAAACCAGCTAGGAAAGCTACAAAGACTTGCCTGCGTTTGCATGACAGGGGCAATGAGGACCTGTCCTACAACTGCCTTAGAAGTTTTGATGGAGCTAACACCACTCCACTATGTGATTGAAATCCAACGCAAAGCTACACTCCTGAGAATAAGCACTAAGCAGAACTTCACAGCACACCTAGGCAATAAGAAAGATTGGACCACATTGTCTGAAGTGCACCCGATGGCTAAACACACCATTGCATGGTACACAGATGGATCCCTGACACAACAAGGCACGGGCCTTGGAGTGGTAGGGCCTCGAATAAAATACCACGAATCCCTTGGCCAATACACCAGCATATTCCAGGCTGAGGTATGTGCCATTGGACGATGTGCAGAGCTCAACATACAGCGTGGATACAAGGAAAAGGACATATCGATCCTTTCGGACAGCCGAGCAGCAATTACTGCTTTACATAGTAACAAAATCACCTCGAAGCTCGTCCTGGAGGTGAAGAGTAAGCTAAATATACTGGGCAGCCGAAACACGCTGGCCCTCAGTTGGATTCCGGGACATAAGGATATATCCGGAAATGAACTTGCCGATAAAATGACAAAACTAGGAGCCGAACAGCCCCTGATAGGCCCAGAGCCCTACTGTGGCATAGGGAGGCACACTATAAAAGAATACCTTAGAAAAGTGGAAGGCGCCATGAGACAAGAACACTGGAGAAATACCCCAGGCCTAAGGCAAGCAAAAACTCAAATAAATAACAATAACAAGAAGAGGTTCAAGGAACTTATTCAACTAGGGAAAAATTCACTTAGGATCGTTAACGGATTACTAACCGGGCATTGTAGACTGAAAAGTCACCTAGGCAAGATGGGAATAACCAGCATTAGAACTTGCAGATTCTGCGACATAGAGGACGAAACCTCTAGACACATCATTGCAGACTGTCCGGCGTTAGCAAGTATAAGATGTAAAATCATAGGAACCAGAACTCTTACACCTGAGCTCCTAGGAAGAATCAACCCATTAAAACTCCTCGACTTTATTCGAGGAAGTGGGTTGATATCTGAGCTGTAGGCTCTGAATGGGGGTACAATAGATCTTACAGGTCGCGGTACACTGAACACCCCGATATTAATAATAATAATAATTTCATAGGCTTCCTCCAACCCTGTTGGTTTAAAGGCTCTAACTATGGCACTCAAATTTCCTCTCAGCCCTGCGAGAAACGCTGTTAAGCAAGTTTGAGACACTACCCTCTGTCTAACTTTAATTGCGAGTAGTTCCGTTTCTTCACTATCGATTATTCTGAACAATGCTTGTTTTATTTTTTGTGATCTGTTCATAAGATCTTTGCAACGATAGCTGTTTTTGTTTTAAATTATACAGCTCCGACATGAGGGTCTCCTCGTCCCTCCTGTCCCTACAGTGTCTTATTAGTGCTTTTTTAATCTCATCCCAGATAAGGCTGGCTCCCGAAGCGATCACTGCTTCGTTTGCTTTGCCTTCTATCTTTTGCCTGATAGCTCTAAGGAGCATCTGTCCATACGGAGTCTGATCCGTGCCCCTAATCAATAGAATTATCTCTTCCACATTGTTAATAAATTCATTCAACCTGAATGGGTCTCCAGAGTAAGGAGGTAAAAAGCGTATAACGTCTGGAACTCTCATAGAAGCAAACAAATCGGCATGATTTACAACCGCAGAACTAAGGTGAGATGGTGAAGAATTATTGCTCGTGTCCATGGTCGTGGGTGAGGGTGTAACTTTTGATCTTAATGACAGTGAGTTTTCTTGAGTTTCTTGGTTATTTGTCTGTTTTTTACCAGCTCCCCTAGTGGTGACTTTGTTTGTAGGTAGTAAATTCCTAACTTTTGCAATATTAGGCATTAAGTTAATTTATTATTACTTTAGGGAAAAGGAAAAGAAATTATGCTCAGTATAAGGTGTAGATAAAAAAAAATTTGCTTAAAAATATCGTGTCGTAATGTACTTAATACAATTGGTGTTGATTCGAAGTTTGTAGCGTAGAGTGTTTCCCTCAGTGCTGTATTCTTGTGGCATTTACCTGTAAGATAATATTATTTACTCAACTTCTTACATGAGGAACAAAAAAAACCTTCCATTATTAAATGGTGGCCCAAAATTCAAATTACCGATGTATATAAGAAAACAAGCACAAGATTTTTGTATATAAGATGCACTGAAAACAGACTTCAATGAAGTTCACTTGAATCACATTGAAGCTGAACAACTTTGCAAAACACGTGATAAAGTCTCAAAAACAATGTTTTTAAAAAAAAAATTTATTATGTTATATAATATATATATATTTTTTTGGAAGGACTTAATGCAGAACAGGCTGACTAATTCAGCTCAAAAAAAGCAATATCTACTTTGATAAACAGTTGCGAAAGCGGAAAAACCAAAACAATTTTGGAAGTTAGCTCATTCAATAATATGAATGACGCTAAATACATTCACTGCAGTACCCAAATAACTACAGTGTAATATAGCTTCGAGGTGATTTTGTTACTATGTAAAGCAGTAATTGCTGCTCGGCTGTCCGAAAGGATCGATATGTCCTTTTCCTTGTATCCACGCTGTATGTTGAGCTCTGCACAACGTCCAATGGCACATACCTCAGCCTGGAATATGCTGGTGTATTGGCCAAGGGATTCGTGGTATTTTATGCGAGGCCCTACCACTCCAAGGCCCGTGCCTTGTTGTGTCAGGGATCCATCTGTGTACCATGCAATGGTGTGTTTAGCCATCGGGTGCACTTCAGACAATGTGGTCCAATCTTTCTTATTGCCTAGGTGTGCTGTGAAGTTCTGCTCGAAGATTAGTTCGGCTGTCATTTCATCCCTAGGGTGGAGTATTAGGGGCACCTCACCTAACAGATTAGTCGCATCCCTGTTATTTAGAATGCAACCACTACCTGTGCCCTCAGTGCTTATTCTCAGGAGTGTAGCTTTGCGTTGGATTTCAATCACATAGTGGAGTGGTGTTAGCTCCATCAAAACTTCTAAGGCAGTTGTTGGACAGGTCCTCATTGCCCCTGTCATGCATACGCAGGCAAGTCTTTGTAGCTTTCCTAGCTGGTTTTGCATGCTGATGAGCTTAGCTCGTTTGCCCCATGCAAGTGCTCCGTAAGTGAGGATTGGTCTCACGATCATTAAGTATAGCCATCGTATTATCTGAGGCCTGGTTCCCCAGGATTTCCAGCAATTTTCCGACAGGTATAAAGTGCTCTGTAACACTTTTCCAGTGTCTTTTGGACATGGGAAGCGGAGGTCAGCTTACTATCCAAGGTGATTTCTAGATATTTAACCTCTCGGCTAGTTTCTATAGGATTTCCTAGCAGTGAGATTTGTCTCATTCTCTGTAGTTTGTACTTCCTTGTGAAAGGAACGATGACTGTCTTAGCAGAATTTAAGTTGAGTCCAACCTCCCTGCAATAGTCCAGCGTTGTCCTTAGTCCGAGTTGGACGATGTCGCAGAGTGTCGCTTCAAATTTGCCTCTGGCGATTATCACGATGTCATCGGCGTATCCCTGACATTGAATTCATTTTCCAGCAAGTTTGCTGAGAAGGTCGTCTACTAGCAGACTCCATAGCAGAGGGGACAGTACTCCTCCTTGCGGGCAGCCTTTGCTGGTTGCAATTGTCACTCTTTCCGAACCCAGTGTACATGTTTGCCTGGACTCAAGTAGGTTGCCAATCCATTTGCTCGTAGTAATGTCTATGTTCCTTCTGTACAGGGCAGCTCGAACTGCATCATGTGATGTGTTGTCGAAGGCTCCCTCTATGTCTAGAAAGGCACAGATAGCTATTTCTTTGCTGTCAATGGCCCCTTCTAGGGTGCGACATAGTTGATAAAGTGCAGTGTCTGTTGAACGGCCTGTTTTGTATGTATGCTGTGTGTTTTGCAGCGGACAGTCTCTGAGAGCTGTTCTTCTGATATTGTAGTCTACCAGTTTTTCCAGCGTTTTAAGACAAAACGAAGTTAAGCTGATGGGTCTGAAGGACTTTGGGCTGGTGATGTCTTTCTTCCCGATCTTGGGGATGAAGACCACCCTAGCGCTGCACCATGCACTTGGGATATACCCAAGGGCTAGGCTGCTCACCATTAGTCTTCTTAGGCGGGTTAGGAGTAGTTCCTGCCCCTGCTGTAAGAAAGCTGGAGAGATCATGTCTAATCCCGGTGATTTAAATGGTTGGAAGGTTCCAATAGCCCATTTGAGTTTCTCGGGCGTAACTATAGATTTGTCTGCTGCCCAGTCACTGGCTACTGTCCTAGGGGTTCTATGTTGATCACGCCTTACGTTTCCCATAGTGGGAGTACTCCCCGGGAAATGCGTGTCAAATAGCAATTCTAATTTCTCCCGATCCGTGGAGGTGAAGGTGTTATTCCCTTTCCTCAGGGCTAAATTACTATACCTTGCACTTTTAGCCATTGCTTTGTGCAGTCTCGAGCCCTCGTTGACGTTACTTATTGCCTCACAGAAGTTCCTATAGTTTTTCCGTTTGGCCTTCCTGATCTCTTTGTTATAGAGCGTCAGGCTTTGCCTGTATAGTTCCCAGTTCCTATCAGTTTTTGGTTTGTTGAAGAGCTTCCGAGTACTCGTAGTCGTTCAAGACTAGCATTCCACCATGGTGCGTCTGTTTCCCGCTTCTGTCTGCCTAGAGGACAACTGTCTTCAAAGGCATTTACTATCTTGTGGCCCAGGTTGTCTACCGCTCTATCTAACTCCAAGGGATGTCTAGGGTATCCTGACGGTTCGTTGGAAAGATTGAGCTCTAGAGTTGACCTGAATTTGTCCCAGTTTGTTTTTCTGGGGTTTCTTTAAGGGTTACATCTTTTTGTTTTGAAGGCTACTTCAAACAAAATTATCCTGTGGTCGGACATTGATTCTTCTGGTGACACATGCCAGTTCTTAATGTGGGGTTTAAATGAATTGGTTACTAGAGTTATGTCTCCAATAGGCATAGATGAATTAGAAATTTAATATTTGGAACCATTCAATATAGAATCCTCACCTTAAATACATTGCACTAAAACACAAAAGCAATCGTATTGTCCACCATTCCCGGTGTTCAGGTGAAATCAGGTGTAAATGAACCTAAAAACCTTTTGTTTGTGGTTTTTAAAAAGTAATTTCTACAAATAATGGAATGGGAAAGTACGTTAAAAATTAAGAGAAGAAAAAAATATTTTTAGATCTTATAAGTCTTTGACGAAAAACAGATTCAGAAAAAAACCATATACAAACATGCAGAAATATTAGTAACATGCTTCAACAAAGCTCGTTCACTAATATATGACCAACGAGACAGGTTAGAAAAGGCACATCGGTCCCAAGTATATACATTTTTTTTTATCAAATTACGATAAAATTTGATAACTATCACCGCTGACATTGGAACAAGAACCGAAATCAATAGAAGCCGAAGGCATTGACCAAGAAAACAAGAAGAGTTTGATTCCGATGACGCGGAAGTAAAAGAAAAATATTTAAACGATCTAACAATTCCCGCCATTCTAATTCAATCAAGCTATCAGATCAAGAAGTAACAGATTCTGATTCTGACAAAAGCGGAGCAGAAAATAAACCTTGCACAATGGCCAACGAACAGCCGCCCAAAGGGCGTACATCAAAGATATTTGAAATGCAGTGCCTGAATTCGATTAAAGAAAAATAAATCTCCAGCGATTCATAACTGCAATAAAATTTAGTCAACATGACAAAGGGACCATACGAACAAATTGATATAGAAGTAATTAAATCCAAAATAATTGGGTCAACGCTTTACAAGGTCCAAAATGAGCTTACAATTGATGCAATAATCACTAAACTCCAAAGCACAATTGTTGGCGAAACCTCAGAGGTACTAAGAGCTAATACGGCAAATATCTGCCAAAGAGGAAAAACAGCCACTCAATTCACAAACGAACTTATTGTGTATTAAACGTCTTATATCGACGAAGGACTTAATGCAGAACAGGCTGACTAATTCAGCTCAAAAAAAGCAATATCTACTTTGATAAACAGTTGCGAAAGCGGAAAAACCAAAACAATTTTGGAAGTTAGCTCATTCAATAATATGAATGACGCTAAATACATTCACTGCAGTACCCAAATAACTACAGTGTAATATAGCTTGGAGGTGATTTCGTTACTATGTAAAGCAGTAATTGCTGCTCGGCTGTCCGAAAGGATCGATATGTCCTTTTCCTTGTATCCACTCTGTATGTTGAGCTCTGCACAACGTCCAATGGCACATACCTCAGCCTGGAATATGCTGGTGTATTGGCCAAGGGATTCGTGGTATTTTATGCGAGGCCCTACCACTCCAAGGCCCGTGCCTTGTTGTGTCAGGGATCCATCTGTGTACCATGCAATGGTGTGTTTAGCCATCGGGTGCACTTCAGACAATGTGGTCCAATCTTTCTTATTGCCTAGGTGTGCTGTGAAGTTCTGCTCGAAGATTAGTTCGGCTGTCATTTCATCCCTAGGGTGGAGTATTAGGGGCACCTCACCTAACAGATTAGTCGCATCCCTGTTATTTAGAATGCAACCACTACCTGTGCCCTCAGTGCTTATTCTCAGGAGTGTAGCTTTGCGTTGGATTTCAATCACATAGTGGAGTGGTGTTAGCTCCATCAAAACTTCTAAGGCAGTTGTTGGACAGGTCCTCATTGCCCCTGTCATGCATACGCAGGCAAGTCTTTGTAGCTTTCCTAGCTGGTTTTGCATGCTGATGAGCTTAGCTCGTTTGCCCCATGCAAGTGCTCCGTAAGTGAGGATTGGTCTCACGATCATTAAGTATAGCCATCGTATTATCTGAGGCCTGGTTCCCCAGGATTTCCAGCAATTTTCCGACAGGTATAAAGTGCTCTGTAACACTTTTCCAGTGTCTTTTGGACATGGGAAGCGGAGGTCAGCTTACTATCCAAGGTGATTGCTAGATATTTAACCTCTCGGCTAGTTTCTATAGGATTTCCTAGCAGTGAGATTTGTCTCATTCTCTGTAGTTTGTACTTCCTTGTGAAAGGAACGATGACTGTCTTAGCAGGATTTAAGTTGAGTCCAACCTCCCTGCAATAGTCCAGCGTTGTCCTTAGTCCGAGTTGGACGATGTCGCAGAGTGTCGCTTCAAATTTGCCTCTGGCGATTATCACGATGTCATCGGCGTATCCCTGACATTGAATTCATTTTCCAGCAAGTTTGCTGAGAAGGTCGTCTACTAGCAGACTCCATAGCAGAGGGGACAGTACTCCTCCTTGCGGGCAGCCTTTGCTGGTTGCAATTGTCACTCTTTCCGAACCCAGTGTACATGTTTGCCTGGACTCAAGTAGGTTGCCAATCCATTTGCTCGTAGTAATGTCTATGTTCCTTCTGTACAGGGCAGCTCGAACTGCATCATGTGATGTGTTGTCGAAGGCTCCCTCTATGTCTAGAAAGGCACAGATAGCTATTTCTTTGCTGTCAATGGCCCCTTCTAGGGTGCGACATAGTTGATAAAGTGCAGTGTCTGTTGAACGGCCTGTTTTGTATGTATGCTGTGTGTTTTGCAGCGGACAGTCTCTGAGAGCTGTTCTTCTGATATTGTAGTCTACCAGTTTTTCCAGCGTTTTAAGACAAAACGAAGTTAAGCTGATGGGTCTGAAGGACTTTGGGCTGGTGATGTCTTTCTTCCCGATCTTGGGGATGAAGACCACCCTAGCGCTGCACCATGCACTTGGGATATACCCAAGGGCTAGGCTGCTCACCATTAGTCTTCTTAGGCGGGTTAGGAGTAGTTCCTGCCCCTGCTGTAAGAAAGCTGGAGAGATCATGTCTAATCCCGGTGATTTAAATGGTTGGAAGGTTCCAATAGCCCATTTGAGTTTCTCGGGCGTAACTATAGATTTGTCTGCTGCCCAGTCACTGGCTACTGTCCTAGGGGTTCTATGTTGATCACGCCTTACGTTTCCCATAGTGGGAGTACTCCCCGGGAAATGCGTGTCAAATAGCAATTCTAATTTCTCCCGATCCGTGGAGGTGAAGGTGTTATTCCCTTTCCTCAGGGCTAAATTACTATACCTTGCACTTTTAGCCATTGCTTTGTGCAGTCTCGAGCCCTCGTTGACGTTACTTATTGCCTCACAGAAGTTCCTATAGTTTTTCCGTTTGGCCTTCCTGATCTCTTTGTTATAGAGCGTCAGGCTTTGCCTGTATAGTTTCCAGTTCCTATCAGTTTTTGGTTTGTTGAAGAGCTTCCGAGTACTCGTAGTCGTTCAAGACTAGCATTCCACCATGGTGCGTCTGTTTCCCGCTTCTGTCTGCCTAGAGGACAACTGTCTTCAAAGGCATTTACTATCTTGTGGCCCAGGTTGTCTACCGCTCTATCTAACTCCAAGGGATGTCTAGGGTATCCTGACGGTTCGTTGGAAAGATTGAGCTCTAGAGTTGACCTGAATTTGTCCCAGTTTGTTTTTCTGGGGTTTCTTTAAGGGTTACATCTTTTTGTTTTGAAGGCTACTTCAAACAAAATTATCCTGTGGTCGGACATTGATTCTTCTGGTGACACATGCCAGTTCTTAATGTGGGGTTTAAATGAATTGGTTACTAGAGTTATGTCTCCAATAGGCATAGATGAATTAGAAATTTAATATTTGGAACCATTCAATATAGAATCCTCACCTTAAATACATTGCACTAAAACACAAAAGCAATCGTATTGTCCACCATTCCCGGTGTTCAGGTGAAATCAGGTGTAAATGAACCTAAAAACCTTTTGTTTGTGGTTTTTAAAAAGTAATTTCTACAAATAATGGAATGGGAAACTACGTTAAAATTAAAGAGAAGAAAAAATATTTTTAGATCTTATAAGTCTTTGACGAAAAACAGATTCAGAAAAAAAACATTAACAAACATGCAGAAATATTAGTAACATGCTTCAACAAAGCTCGCTCACTAATATATGACCAACGAGACAGGTTAGAAAAAGCACATCGGTCCCAAGTATATACATTTTTTTTTATCAAATTACGATAAAATTTGATAACTATCACCACTGACATTGGAACAAGAACCGAAATCAATAGAAGCCGAAGGCATTGACCAAGAAAACAAGAAGAGTTTGATTCCGATGACGCGGAAGTAAAAGAAAAATATTTAAACGATCTAACAATTCCCGCCATTCTAATTCAATCAAGCTATCAGATCAAGAAGTAACAGATTCTGATTCTGACAAAAGCGGAGCAGAAAATAAACCTTGCACAATGGCCAACGAACAGCCGCCCAAAGGGCGTACATCAAAGATATTTGAAATGCAGTGCCTGAATTCGATTAAAGAAAAATAAATCTCCAGCGATTCATAACTGCAATAAAATTTAGTCAACATGACAAAGGGACCATACGAACAAATTGATATAGAAGTAATTAAATCCAAAATAATTGGGTCAACGCTTTACAAGGTCCAAAATGAGCTTACAATTGATGCAATAATCACTAAACTCCAAAGCACAATTGTTGGCGAAACCTCAGAGGTACTAAGAGCTAATACGGCAAATATCTGCCAAAGAGGAAAAACAGCCACTCAATTCACAAACGAACTTATTGTGTATTAAACGTCTTATATCGACGAAGGACTTAATGCAGAACAGGCTGACTAATTCAGCTCAAAAAAAGCAATATCTACTTTGATAAACAGTTGCGAAAGCGGAAAAACCAAAACAATTTTGGAAGTTAGCTCATTCAATAATATGAATGACGCTAAATACATTCACTGCAGTACCCAAATAACTACAGTGTAATATAGCTTGGAGGTGATTTTGTTACTATGTAAAGCAGTAATTGCTGCTCGGCTGTCCGAAAGGATCGACATGTCCTTTTCCTTGTATCCACGCTGTATGTTGAGCTCTGCACAACGTCCAATGGCACATACCTCAGCCTGGAATATGCTGGTGTATTGGCCAAGGGATTCGTGGTATTTTATGCGAGGCCCTACCACTCCAAGGCCCGTGCCTTGTTGTGTCAGGGATCCATCTGTGTACCATGCAATGGTGTGTTTAGCCATCGGGTGCACTTCAGACAATGTGGTCCAATCTTTCTTATTGCCTAGGTGTGCTGTGAAGTTCTGCTCGAAGATTAGTTCGGCTGTCATTTCATCCCTAGGGTGGAGTATTAGGGGCACCTCACCTAACAGATTAGTCGCATCCCTGTTATTTAGAATGCAACCACTACCTGTGCCCTCAGTGCTTATTCTCAGGAGTGTAGCTTTGCGTTGGATTTCAATCACATAGTGGAGTGGTGTTAGCTCCATCAAAACTTCTAAGGCAGTTGTTGGACAGGTCCTCATTGCCCCTGTCATGCATACGCAGGCAAGTCTTTGTAGCTTTCCTAGCTGGTTTTGCATGCTGATGAGCTTAGCTCGTTTGCCCCATGCAAGTGCTCCGTAAGTGAGGATTGGTCTCACGATCATTAAGTATAGCCATCGTATTATCTGAGGCCTGGTTCCCCAGGATTTCCAGCAATTTTCCGACAGGTATAAAGTGCTCTGTAACACTTTTCCAGTGTCTTTTGGACATGGGAAGCGGAGGTCAGCTTACTATCCAAGGTGATTTCTAGATATTTAACCTCTCGGCTAGTTTCTATAGGATTTCCTAGCAGTGAGATTTGTCTCATTCTCTGTAGTTTGTACTTCCTTGTGAAAGGAACGATGACTGTCTTAGCAGAATTTAAGTTGAGTCCAACCTCCCTGCAATAGTCCAGCGTTGTCCTTAGTCCGAGTTGGACGATGTCGCAGAGTGTCGCTTCAAATTTGCCTCTGGCGATTATCACGATGTCATCGGCGTATCCCTGACATTGAATTCATTTTCCAGCAAGTTTGCTGAGAAGGTCGTCTACTAGCAGACTCCATAGCAGAGGGGACAGTACTCCTCCTTGCGGGCAGCCTTTGCTGGTTGCAATTGTCACTCTTTCCGAACCCAGTGTACATGTTTGCCTGGACTCAAGTAGGTTGCCAATCCATTTGCTCGTAGTAATGTCTATGTTCCTTCTGTACAGGGCAGCTCGAACTGCATCATGTGATGTGTTGTCGAAGGCTCCCTCTATGTCTAGAAAGGCACAGATAGCTATTTCTTTGCTGTCAATGGCCCCTTCTAGGGTGCGACATAGTTGATAAAGTGCAGTGTCTGTTGAACGGCCTGTTTTGTATGTATGCTGTGTGTTTTGCAGCGGACAGTCTCTGAGAGCTGTTCTTCTGATATTGTAGTCTACCAGTTTTTCCAGCGTTTTAAGACAAAACGAAGTTAAGCTGATGGGTCTGAAGGACTTTGGGCTGGTGATGTCTTTCTTCCCGATCTTGGGGATGAAGACCACCCTAGCGCTGCACCATGCACTTGGGATATACCCAAGGGCTAGGCTGGTCACCATTAGTCTTCTTAGGCGGGTTAGGAGTAGTTCCTGCCCCTGCTGTAAGAAAGCTGGAGAGTTCATGTCTAATCCCGGTGATTTAAATGGTTGGAAGGTTCCAATAGCCCATTTGAGTTTCTCGGGCGTAACTATAGATTTGTCTGCTGCCCAGTCACTGGCTACTGTCCTAGGGGTTCTATGTTGATCACGCCTTACGTTTCCCATAGTGGGAGTACTCCCCGGGAAATGCGTGTCAAATAGCAATTCTAATTTCTCCCGATCCGTGGAGGTGAAGGTGTTATTCCCTTTCCTCAGGGCTAAATTACTATACCTTGCACTTTTAGCCATTGCTTTGTGCAGTCTCGAGCCCTCGTTGACGTTACTTATTGCCTCACAGAAGTTCCTATAGTTTTTCCGTTTGGCCTTCCTGATCTCTTTGTTATAGAGCGTCAGGCTTTGCCTGTATAGTTCCCAGTTCCTATCAGTTTTTGGTTTGTTGAAGAGCTTCCGAGTACTCGTAGTCGTTCAAGACTAGCATTCCACCATGGTGCGTCTGTTTCCCGCTTCTGTCTGCCTAGAGGACAACTGTCTTCAAAGGCATTTACTATCTTGTGGCCCAGGTTGTCTACCGCTCTATCTAACTCCAAGGGATGTCTAGGGTATCCTGACGGTTCGTTGGAAAGATTGAGCTCTAGAGTTGACCTGAATTTGTCCCAGTTTGTTTTTCTGGGGTTTCTTTAAGGGTTACATCTTTTTGTTTTGAAGGCTACTTCAAACAAAATTATCCTGTGGTCGGACATTGATTCTTCTGGTGACACATGCCAGTTCTTAATGTGGGGTTTAAATGAATTGGTTACTAGAGTTATGTCTCCAATAGGCATAGATGAATTAGAAATTTAATATTTGGAACCATTCAATATAGAATCCTCACCTTAAATACATTGCACTAAAACACAAAAGCAATCGTATTGTCCACCATTCCCGGTGTTCAGGTGAAATCAGGTGTAAATGAACCTAAAAACCTTTTGTTTGTGGTTTTTAAAAAGTAATTTCTACAAATAATGGAATGGGAAAGTACGTTAAAAATTAAGAGAAGAAAAAAATATTTTTAGATCTTATAAGTCTTTGACGAAAAACAGATTCAGAAAAAAACCATATACAAACATGCAGAAATATTAGTAACATGCTTCAACAAAGCTCGTTCACTAATATATGACCAACGAGACAGGTTAGAAAAGGCACATCGGTCCCAAGTATATACATTTTTTTTTATCAAATTACGATAAAATTTGATAACTATCACCACTGACATTGGAACAAGAACCGAAATCAATAGAAGCCGAAGGCATTGACCAAGAAAACAAGAAGAGTTTGATTCCGATGACGCGGAAGTAAAAGAAAAATATTTAAACGATCTAACAATTCCCGCCATTCTAATTCAATCAAGCTATCAGATCAAGAAGTAACAGATTCTGATTCTGACAAAAGCGGAGCAGAAAATAAACCTTGCACAATGGCCAACGAACAGCCGCCCAAAGGGCGTACATCAAAGATATTTGAAATGCAGTGCCTGAATTCGATTAAAGAAAAATAAATCTCCAGCGATTCATAACTGCAATAAAATTTAGTCAACATGACAAAGGGACCATACGAACAAATTGATATAGAAGTAATTAAATCCAAAATAATTGGGTCAACGCTTTACAAGGTCCAAAATGAGCTTACAATTGATGCAATAATCACTAAACTCCAAAGCACAATTGTTGGCGAAACCTCAGAGGTACTAAGAGCTAATACGGCAAATATCTGCCAAAGAGGAAAAACAGCCACTCAATTCACAAACGAACTTGATAGCCTTCGTAAATTACTAGAAGCGTCTTATATCGACGAAGGACTTAATGCAGAACAGGCTGACTAATTCAGCTCAAAAAAAGCAATATCTACTTTGATAAACAGTTGCGAAAGCGGAAAAACCAAAACAATTTTGGAAGTTAGCTCATTCAATAATATGAATGACGCTAAATACATTCACTGCAGTACCCAAATAACTACAGTGTAATATAGCTTCGAGGTGATTTTGTTACTATGTAAAGCAGTAATTGCTGCTCGGCTGTCCGAAAGGATCGATATGTCCTTTTCCTTGTATCCACGCTGTATGTTGAGCTCTGCACAACGTCCAATGGCACATACCTCAGCCTGGAATATGCTGGTGTATTGGCCAAGGGATTCGTGGTATTTTATGCGAGGCCCTACCACTCCAAGGCCCGTGCCTTGTTGTGTCAGGGATCCATCTGTGTACCATGCAATGGTGTGTTTAGCCATCGGGTGCACTTCAGACAATGTGGTCCAATCTTTCTTATTGCCTAGGTGTGCTGTGAAGTTCTGCTCGAAGATTAGTTCGGCTGTCATTTCATCCCTAGGGTGGAGTATTAGGGGCACCTCACCTAACAGATTAGTCGCATCCCTGTTATTTAGAATGCAACCACTACCTGTGCCCTCAGTGCTTATTCTCAGGAGTGTAGCTTTGCGTTGGATTTCAATCACATAGTGGAGTGGTGTTAGCTCCATCAAAACTTCTAAGGCAGTTGTTGGACAGGTCCTCATTGCCCCTGTCATGCATACGCAGGCAAGTCTTTGTAGCTTTCCTAGCTGGTTTTGCATGCTGATGAGCTTAGCTCGTTTGCCCCATGCAAGTGCTCCGTAAGTGAGGATTGGTCTCACGATCATTAAGTATAGCCATCGTATTATCTGAGGCCTGGTTCCCCAGGATTTCCCAGCAATTTTCCGACAGGTATAAAGTGCTCTGTAACACTTTTCCAGTGTCTTTTGGACATGGGAAGCGGAGGTCAGCTTACTATCCAAGGTGATTCCTAGATATTTAACCTCTCGGCTAGTTTCTATAGGATTTCCTAGCAGTGAGATTTGTCTCATTCTCTGTAGTTTGTACTTCCTTGTGAAAGGAACGATGACTGTCTTAGCAGGATTTAAGTTGAGTCCAACCTCCCTGCAATAGTCCAGCGTTGTCCTTAGTCCGAGTTGGACGATGTCGCAGAGTGTCGCTTCAAATTTGCCTCTGGCGATTATCACGATGTCATCGGCGTATCCCTGACATTGAATTCATTTTCCAGCAAGTTTGCTGAGAAGGTCGTCTACTAGCAGACTCCATAGCAGAGGGGACAGTACTCCTCCTTGCGGGCAGCCTTTGCTGGTTGCAATTGTCACTCTTTCCGAACCCAGTGTACATGTTTGCCTGGACTCAAGTAGGTTGCCAATCCATTTGCTCGTAGTAATGTCTATGTTCCTTCTGTACAGGGCAGCTCGAACTGCATCATGTGATGTGTTGTCGAAGGCTCCCTCTATGTCTAGAAAGGCACAGATAGCTATTTCTTTGCTGTCAATGGCCCCTTCTAGGGTGCGACATAGTTGATAAAGTGCAGTGTCTGTTGAACGGCCTGTTTTGTATGTATGCTGTGTGTTTTGCAGCGGACAGTCTCTGAGAGCTGTTCTTCTGATATTGTAGTCTACCAGTTTTTCCAGCGTTTTAAGACAAAACGAAGTTAAGCTGATGGGTCTGAAGGACTTTGGGCTGGTGATGTCTTTCTTCCCGATCTTGGGGATGAAGACCACCCTAGCGCTGCACCATGCACTTGGGATATACCCAAGGGCTAGGCTGGTCACCATTAGTCTTCTTAGGCGGGTTAGGAGTAGTTCCTGCCCCTGCTGTAAGAAAGCTGGAGAGTTCATGTCTAATCCCGGTGATTTAAATGGTTGGAAGGTTCCAATAGCCCATTTGAGTTTCTCGGGCGTAACTATAGATTTGTCTGCTGCCCAGTCACTGGCTACTGTCCTAGGGGTTCTATGTTGATCACGCCTTACGTTTCCCATAGTGGGAGTACTCCCCGGGAAATGCGTGTCAAATAGCAATTCTAATTTCTCCCGATCCGTGGAGGTGAAGGTGTTATTCCCTTTCCTCAGGGCTAAATTACTATACCTTGCACTTTTAGCCATTGCTTTGTGCAGTCTCGAGCCCTCGTTGACGTTACTTATTGCCTCACAGAAGTTCCTATAGTTTTTCCGTTTGGCCTTCCTGATCTCTTTGTTATAGAGCGTCAGGCTTTGCCTGTATAGTTCCCAGTTCCTATCAGTTTTTGGTTTGTTGAAGAGCTTCCGAGTACTCGTAGTCGTTCAAGACTAGCATTCCACCATGGTGCGTCTGTTTCCCGCTTCTGTCTGCCTAGAGGACAACTGTCTTCAAAGGCATTTACTATCTTGTGGCCCAGGTTGTCTACCGCTCTATCTAACTCCAAGGGATGTCTAGGGTATCCTGACGGTTCGTTGGAAAGATTGAGCTCTAGAGTTGACCTGAATTTGTCCCAGTTTGTTTTTCTGGGGTTTCTTTAAGGGTTACATCTTTTTGTTTTGAAGGCTACTTCAAACAAAATTATCCTGTGGTCGGACATTGATTCTTCTGGTGACACATGCCAGTTCTTAATGTGGGGTTTAAATGAATTGGTTACTAGAGTTATGTCTCCAATAGGCATAGATGAATTAGAAATTTAATATTTGGAACCATTCAATATAGAATCCTCACCTTAAATACATTGCACTAAAACACAAAAGCAATCGTATTGTCCACCATTCCCGGTGTTCAGGTGAAATCAGGTGTAAATGAACCTAAAAACCTTTTGTTTGTGGTTTTTAAAAAGTAATTTCTACAAATAATGGAATGGGAAAGTACGTTAAAAATTAAGAGAAGAAAAAAATATTTTTAGATCTTATAAGTCTTTGACGAAAAACAGATTCAGAAAAAAACCATATACAAACATGCAGAAATATTAGTAACATGCTTCAACAAAGCTCGTTCACTAATATATGACCAACGAGACAGGTTAGAAAAGGCACATCGGTCCCAAGTATATACATTTTTTTTTATCAAATTACGATAAAATTTGATAACTATCACCACTGACATTGGAACAAGAACCGAAATCAATAGAAGCCGAAGGCATTGACCAAGAAAACAAGAAGAGTTTGATTCCGATGACGCGGAAGTAAAAGAAAAATATTTAAACGATCTAACAATTCCCGCCATTCTAATTCAATCAAGCTATCAGATCAAGAAGTAACAGATTCTGATTCTGACAAAAGCGGAGCAGAAAATAAACCTTGCACAATGGCCAACGAACAGCCGCCCAAAGGGCGTACATCAAAGATATTTGAAATGCAGTGCCTGAATTCGATTAAAGAAAAATAAATCTCCAGCGATTCATAACTGCAATAAAATTTAGTCAACATGACAAAGGGACCATACGAACAAATTTATATAGAAGTAATTAAATCCAAAATAATTGGGTCAACGCTTTACAAGGTCCAAAATGAGCTTACAATTGATGCAATAATCACTAAACTCCAAAGCACAATTGTTGGCGAAACCTCAGAGGTACTAAGAGCTAATACGGCAAATATCTGCCAAAGAGGAAAAACAGCCACTCAATTCACAAACGAACTTATTGTGTATTCGTCTTATATCGACGAAGGACTTAATGCAGAACAGGCTGACTAATTCAGCTCAAAAAAAGCAATATCTACTTTGATAAACAGTTGCGAAAGCGGAAAAACCAAAACAATTTTGGAAGTTAGCTCATTCAATAATATGAATGACGCTAAATACATTCACTGCAGTACCCAAATAACTGCAGTGTAATATAGCTTGGAGGTGATTTTGTTACTATGTAAAGCAGTAATTGCTGCTCGGCTGTCCGAAAGGATCGATATGTCCTTTTCCTTGTATCCACGCTGTATGTTGAGCTCTGCACAACGTCCAATGGCACATACCTCAGCCTGGAATATGCTGGTGTATTGGCCAAGGGATTCGTGGTATTTTATGCGAGGCCCTACCACTCCAAGGCCCGTGCCTTGTTGTGTCAGGGATCCATCTGTGTACCATGCAATGGTGTGTTTAGCCATCGGGTGCACTTCAGACAATGTGGTCCAATCTTTCTTATTGCCTAGGTGTGCTGTGAAGTTCTGCTCGAAGATTAGTTCGGCTGTCATTTCATCCCTAGGGTGGAGTATTAGGGGCACCTCACCTAACAGATTAGTCGCATCCCTGTTATTTAGAATGCAACCACTACCTGTGCCCTCAGTGCTTATTCTCAGAAGTGTAGCTTTGCGTTGGATTTCAATCACATAGTGGAGTGGTGTTAGCTCCATCAAAACTTCTAAGGCAGTTGTTGGACAGGTCCTCATTGCCCCTGTCATGCATACGCAGGCAAGTCTTTGTAGCTTTCCTAGCTGGTTTTGCATGCTGATGAGCTTAGCTCGTTTGCCCCATGCAAGTGCTCCGTAAGTGAGGATTGGTCTCACGATCATTAAGTATAGCCATCGTATTATCTGAGGCCTGGTTCCCCAGGATTTCCAGCAATTTTCCGACAGGTATAAAGTGCTCTGTAACACTTTTCCAGTGTCTTTTGGACATGGGAAGCGGAGGTCAGCTTACTATCCAAGGTGATTTCTAGATATTTAACCTCTCGGCTAGTTTCTATAGGATTTCCTAGCAGTGAGATTTGTCTCATTCTCTGTAGTTTGTACTTCCTTGTGAAAGGAACGATGACTGTCTTAGCAGAATTTAAGTTGAGTCCAACCTCCCTGCAATAGTCCAGCGTTGTCCTTAGTCCGAGTTGGACGATGTCGCAGAGTGTCGCTTCAAATTTGCCTCTGGCGATTATCACGATGTCATCGGCGTATCCCTGACATTGAATTCATTTTCCAGCAAGTTTGCTGAGAAGGTCGTCTACTAGCAGACTCCATAGCAGAGGGGACAGTACTCCTCCTTGCGGGCAGCCTTTGCTGGTTGCAATTGTCACTCTTTCCGAACCCAGTGTACATGTTTGCCTGGACTCAAGTAGGTTGCCAATCCATTTGCTCGTAGTAATGTCTATGTTCCTTCTGTACAGGGCAGCTCGAACTGCATCATGTGATGTGTTGTCGAAGGCTCCCTCTATGTCTAGAAAGGCACAGATAGCTATTTCTTTGCTGTCAATGGCCCCTTCTAGGGTGCGACATAGTTGATAAAGTGCAGTGTCTGTTGAACGGCCTGTTTTGTATGTATGCTGTGTGTTTTGCAGCGGACAGTCTCTGAGAGCTGTTCTTCTGATATTGTAGTCTACCAGTTTTTCCAGCGTTTTAAGACAAAACGAAGTTAAGCTGATGGGTCTGAAGGACTTTGGGCTGGTGATGTCTTTCCCGATCTTGGGGATGAAGACCACCCTAGCGCTGCACCATGCACTTGGGATATACCCAAGGGCTAGGCTGGTCACCATTAGTCTTCTTAGGCGGGTTAGGAGTAGTTCCTGCCCCTGCTGTAAGAAAGCTGGAGAGTTCATGTCTAATCCCGGTGATTTAAATGGTTGGAAGGTTCCAATAGCCCATTTGAGTTTCTCGGGCGTAACTATAGATTTGTCTGCTGCCCAGTCACTGGCTACTGTCCTAGGGGGTTCTATGTTGATCACGCCTTACGTTTCCCATAGTGGGAGTACTCCCCGGGAAATGCGTGTCAAATAGCAATTCTAATTTCTCCCGATCCGTGGAGGTGAAGGTGTTATTCCCTTTCCTCAGGGCTAAATTACTATACCTTGCACTTTTAGCCATTGCTTTGTGCAGTCTCGAGCCCTCGTTGACGTTACTTATTGCCTCACAGAAGTTCCTATAGTTTTTCCGTTTGGCCTTCCTGATCTCTTTGTTATAGAGCGTCAGGCTTTGCCTGTATAGTTCCCAGTTCCTATCAGTTTTTGGTTTGTTGAAGAGCTTCCGAGTACTCGTAGTCGTTCAAGACTAGCATTCCACCATGGTGCGTCTGTTTCCCGCTTCTGTCTGCCTAGAGGACAACTGTCTTCAAAGGCATTTACTATCTTGTGGCCCAGGTTGTCTACCGCTCTATCTAACTCCAAGGGATGTCTAGGGTATCCTGACGGTTCGTTGGAAAGATTGTGCTCTAGAGTTGACCTGAATTTGTCCCAGTTTGTTTTTCTGGGGTTTCTTTAAGGGTTACATCTTTTTGTTTTGAAGGCTACTTCAAACAAAATTATCCTGTGGTCGGACATTGATTCTTCTGGTGACACATGCCAGTTCTTAATGTGGGGTTTAAATGAATTGGTTACTAGAGTTATGTCTCCAATAGGCATAGATGAATTAGAAATTTAATATTTGGAACCATTCAATATAGAATCCTCACCTTAAATACATTGCACTAAAACACAAAAGCAATCGTATTGTCCACCATTCCCGGTGTTCAGGTGAAATCAGGTGTAAATGAACCTAAAAACCTTTTGTTTGTGGTTTTTAAAAAGTAATTTCTACAAATAATGGAATGGGAAAGTACGTTAAAAATTAAGAGAAGAAAAAAATATTTTTAGATCTTATAAGTCTTTGACGAAAAACAGATTCAGAAAAAAACCATATACAAACATGCAGAAATATTAGTAACATGCTTCAACAAAGCTCGTTCACTAATATATGACCAACGAGACAGGTTAGAAAAGGCACATCGGTCCCAAGTATATACATTTTTTTTTATCAAATTACGATAAAATTTGATAACTATCACCACTGACATTGGAACAAGAACCGAAATCAATAGAAGCCGAAGGCATTGACCAAGAAAACAAGAAGAGTTTGATTCCGATGACGCGGAAGTAAAAGAAAAATATTTAAACGATCTAACAATTCCCGCCATTCTAATTCAATCAAGCTATCAGATCAAGAAGTAACAGATTCTGATTCTGACAAAAGCGGAGCAGAAAATAAACCTTGCACAATGGCCAACGAACAGCCGCCCAAAGGGCGTACATCAAAGATATTTGAAATGCAGTGCCTGAATTCGATTAAAGAAAAATAAATCTCCAGCGATTCATAACTGCAATAAAATTTAGTCAACATGACAAAGGGACCATACGAACAAATTGATATAGAAGTAATTAAATCCAAAATAATTGGGTCAACGCTTTACAAGGTCCAAAATGAGCTTACAATTGATGCAATAATCACTAAACTCCAAAGCACAATTGTTGGCGAAACCTCAGAGGTACTAAGAGCTAATACGGCAAATATCTGCCAAAGAGGAAAAACAGCCACTCAATTCACAAACGAACTTGATAGCCTTCGCAAATTACTAGAAGCATCTTATATCGACGAAGGACTTAATGCAGAACAGGCTGACTAATTCAGCTCAAAAAAAGCAATATCTACTTTGATAAACAGTTGCGAAAGCGGAAAAACCAAAACAATTTTGGAAGTTAGCTCATTCAATAATATGAATGACGCTAAATACATTCACTGCAGTACCCAAATAACTACAGTGTAATATAGCTTGGAGGTGATTTTGTTACTATGTAAAGCAGTAATTGCTGCTCGGCTGTCCGAAAGGATCGATATGTCCTTTTCCTTGTATCCACGCTGTATGTTGAGCTCTGCACAACGTCCAATGGCACATACCTCAGCCTGGAATATGCTGGTGTATTGGCCAAGGGATTCGTGGTATTTTATGCGAGGCCCTACCACTCCAAGGCCCGTGCCTTGTTGTGTCAGGGATCCATCTGTGTACCATGCAATGGTGTGTTTAGCCATCGGGTGCACTTCAGACAATGTGGTCCAATCTTTCTTATTGCCTAGGTGTGCTGTGAAGTTCTGCTCGAAGATTAGTTCGGCTGTCATTTCATCCCTAGGGTGGAGTATTAGGGGCACCTCACCTAACAGATTAGTCGCATCCCTGTTATTTAGAATGCAACCACTACCTGTGCCCTCAGTGCTTATTCTCAGGAGTGTAGCTTTGCGTTGGATTTCAATCACATAGTGGAGTGGTGTTAGCTCCATCAAAACTTCTAAGGCAGTTGTTGGACTGGTCCTCATTGCCCCTGTCATGCATACGCAGGCAAGTCTTTGTAGCTTTCCTAGCTTAGCTCGTTTGCCCCATTCAAGGGCTCCGTAAGTGAGGATTGGTCTCACGATCATTAAATATAGCCATCGTATTATCTGAGGCCTGGTTCCCCAGGAATTCCCCAGCAATTTTCCGACAGGTATAAAGTGCTCTGTAACACTTTTCCAATGTCTTTTGGACATGGGAAGCGGAGGTCAGTTTACTATCCAAGGTGATTCCTAGATATTTAACCTCTCGGCTAGTTTCTATAGGATTTCCTAGCAGTGAGATTTGTCTCATTCTCTGTAGTTTGTACTTCCTTGTGAAAGGAACGATGACTGTCTTAGCAGGATTTAAGTTGAGTCCAACTTCCCTGCAATAGTCCAGCGTTGTCCTTAGTCCGAGTTGGACGATGTCGCAGAGTGTCGCTTCAAATTTGCCTCCGGCGATTTTCACGATGTCATCGGCGTATCCCTGACATTGAATTCATTTTCCAGCAAGTTTGCTGAGAAGGTCATCTACTAGCAGACTCCATAGCAGAGGGGACAGTACTCCTCCTTGCGGGCAGCCTTTGCTGGTTGCAATTGTCACTCTTTCCGAACCCAGTGTAAATGTTGCTTGCCTGGATTCAAGTAGGTTGCCAATCCATTTGCTCGTAGTAATGTCTATGTTCCTTCTGGACAGGGCAGCTCGAACTGCATCATGTGATGTGTTGTCGAAGGCTCCCTCTGTCTAGAAAGGCACAGATAGTTATTTCTTTGCTGTCAATTGCCCCTTCTAGGGTGCGACATAGTTGATAAAGTGCAGTGTCTGTTGAACGGCCTGCTCTGTATGCATGCTGTGTGTTTTGCAGCGGACAGTCTCTGAGAGCTGTTCTTCTGATATTGTAGTTTACCAGTTTTTCCAGCGTTTTAAGACAAAACGAAGTTAAGCTGATGGGTCTGAAGGACTTTGGGCTGGTGATGTCTTTCTTCCCTATCTTGGGGATGAAGACCACCCTAGAGCTGCACCATGCACTTGGGATATACCCAAGGGCTAGGCTGCTCACCATTAGTCTTCTTAGGCGGGTTAGGAGTAGTTCCTGCCCCTGCTGTAAGAAAGCTGGAGAGATCATGTCTAATCCCGGTGATTTAAATGGTTGGAAGGTTCCAATAGCCCATTTGAGTTTCTCGGGCGTAACTATAGATTTGGCTGCTGCCCAGTCACTGGCTACTGTCCTAGGGGTTCTATGTTGATCACGCCTTACGTTTCCCATAGTGGGAGTACTCCCCGGGAAATGCGTGTCAAATAGCAATTCTAATTTCTCCCGATCCGTGGAGGTGAAGGTGTTATTCCCTTTCCTCAGGGCTAAATTACTATCCGTTGCACTTTTAGCCATTGCTTTGTGCAGTCTCGCGCCCTCGTTGACGTTACTTATTGCCTCACAGAAGTTCCTATAGTTTTTCCGTTTGGCCTTCCTGATCTCTTTGTTATAGAGCGTCAGGCTTTGCCTGTATAGTTCCCAGTTCCTATCAGTTTTTGGTTTGTTGAAGAGCTTCCGAGTACTCGTAGTCGTTCAAGACTAGCATTCCACCATCGTGCGTCTGTTTCCCGCTTCTGTCTGTCTAGAGGACAACTCTATTCAGAAGAATAATGCAAGGTTAAGGCAGTTAGTTTCCTTAAACAGGACATATAATTAATTGGCACCCAACGCGTTGTAAGACCATCGACCCGTGTTAAATAAAAAAGAATAATGCGTCGTAAGACCCTCGACCCGTGTTAAAAAAAAAAAAAACAACTCGTTGTAAGACCCTCGTCCTGTGTACAAAAAAACTCGATCGTAAGACCATCGATTCGACGTTTTAATAAAAATATTGAATAAAAAAAATTAAAAACGTGTTCGATTCGTCTTTGGAAAAAAAACAACAAAGAAACCTAAACCCAACAAAACCAGGCAACAACAACAAATCAACAAAATAAAAACAAACCAGGAACGACGATAAGGGCGAAACTAAATTAAAAGAAGGAAGACACCGACAGCGGCAACAACATTTAGTTGTATAATTAAATAAAAACCATGTAAGTAGAGTGTTCGTTGATACTCCCACTATTTTCAAATTGCAAAATATTTTAAAAAATATTTAAAAAGTGATTTTTCAAGAGTCTCAGTCAAAAAAAAAGGCACAAGTTCGGAAACTTTTTTTTAGATAAAATTAAATACAAAAGAAACAAAATTCTTTGTTCTTTGTGTTAAAATCATATGAGCGTTAGAGATATAGAAGAATTCAAAAACTAAACACCGCGGAAAGTTTTCAACAAAATAGTTCAAACATGGCATTGACCAATGAACAATTAAAATCCATTATAGAAGGCGCAGTTGCGAGCGCACTCGCCGCGCAGGAAAAGAGCTTTGAGCAAAAATTACAAGATGTTCAGAAGCTATTAGGTGGTGTAAATATCGGCACACCAGAAGTAGAAACATATAGGGATGCCGAAATCATAATAGGTAACGTTAGATATTATGAAGTCCCTGCCGGACTTTAAGGGAAAGAATAAGACTTACGTACTTGTATCTTGGAGGAAAGCGGCGCATATCGCCTATAAAGTATTCGAAAAATGTGATGGTAGTTCCAAACACTACCAAGCTTTAGGCATTCTCCGAAACAAAATAAAAGGCTCAGCGGATACGGTTCTTTCGTCGTTCGACACGCCTTTAAATTTTAAAGCTATAATTAACAGGCTTGACTTTACATACGCGGACAACCGATATCTTTAATAGAACAGGAGATGTCAACACTCCGTCAAGGAAACATGATACTTCTGCTGTATTGTGCAGTAGTAGAGAAAAAACTGACTTTGCTGAAAACAAGACAATTATGACCTACGACAACACCTCTCTGAACGAAAAATACAGAGCAGATGCGCTACGATTATTTATTTCGGGCACAAGAAAATCGCTCAGCGACGTTCTTTTTTCGGTAAAACCAACCGATCTTCCTTCCGCTTTTACATTAGCCCAAAAAGTAGACGCTAATCATGGGCGATACATGTTCGCAAGTAGTTTTGCACGTAGCACGGAGGAAAAACACCAAAGGTGTAAAACCTATGAAAGAATAAGAGAACGTTATTTTCGTAAATAAACCATTCTCTATAAAATCAATCCATGGTCACAACATATTAAACAAAAAATGTATAATGCATTTTTTTAATACAAATACAACATTTTTCTTGCTACCAAACCTAACAACGTTTAATGGAATAATTGGACTGGACCTACTAAAAAAAAACTGACGTCGTACTTGACCTAATAGAAAAAAAAGTTAATAACTAATAGCAGTCGAAGGAAATTAAATTTTTGAAGTGTGCAGATGTTAATTTTACAAAAATTGATGAAAAAAGTTTGTTTTACTTTTTTAAAAACCAGCTTATTTAGCGGGAAATCGCGTAGCTTTGCACGGCTATAACTATTCTAAGCTAGTAAAGCTGCAGACAAGTGATATATGTCATTAAAAAGGAACTGTCAAATGCTAATCATGCTGCCTTAATATAATTTTTACGTATACAGCCCTAGAGATTCATAAACTTTTGGTATATATATTGTTGAACGTTGTTAGCATAGTGGGCAGTTGTCAAGTTCGCGAGGAAAACACAAATAAAATAATATAGACATTTATAAAAAAAAAAAACAAAAAAGTAAGCAAACTTCGGCAAGCTGAAGCTTGCAGCTATTGCAAATATTAAATATTCTTGAAAACATTAATATTATGATTTACTTGAAGCTGTGATAATTTGCAGCTCAATTATTTGATAGTTTCGGTTTCCGATTTTAATAAAATTAAAAGCGTAATTTTGAACTGCCAATTTATAAATTAATCAAAAACAATTTCTAAAAAAAATTACTAAATCAAAAAGTTAAATTTAAAAAAAAAAATTTTTTAAGATACTTAACGATTTTGATGAAACTTAAACCATAATTCTTTAATAATTAACCATTACTAAATGTCGAAGAACTAAACAAAAAATTAAAAAACAGCAAAGTTATAATTTTTTTTCATTTATTTTTTTGATTGTTCCTGTGGGAGCTATTTGCTATACGTCCGATTTTGATGAAATTTAAACCGTAATTCTGAAATATTTAACCATTACTATAAATATCGAAGAACTAAACAAAAAATTGAAAAACAGCAAAGTTATAATTTGTTTTCATTTATTTTTTTGATTGTTCCTGTGGGAGCTATTTGCTATACTAAATGTCGAAGAACTAAACAAAAACTTAAAAGAAAGCAAAGTTATAATTATTTCATTTATTTTTCCGAATGTTCCTATGGGAGCTATATGCTATAGTCGTCCGATACAGCTCGTTCCGACTTATATACTACCTGCAATAGAAAGACAACTTTTGGGAAAGTTTCATGCAGATAGCTTTAAAACTGAGAGACTAGTTTGCGTAGAAACGGACGGACAGACGGACATTGCTAGATCGACTCGCCTAGTGATGCTGATCAAAAGTATATATACTTTATAGGGTCGGAGATGTCTCTATCACTGCGTTGCAAACTTCAGACTGAAATTATTATACCCTCTGCAAGGGTATAAAAACCAAAACTAAGTACGGTGCAGGGATAGTGGTTGAAATGAAAATTTGATTAAATAGATTTTTATAATTGTTACAGAGAACACGAAAAGGCTCATGCAGGCCAAAATTTAAGGTAAATGTTGGCAAGTATAGAATATGGTAGTAGCGGGTTGGTCCAAAACGCACATTAAAAGTTAAGCGGCTTACCAATTCTATGGAGTCAATATCACCTTCCACATGATTGTCCATAAAAATAGGTCCAAACATGATTCTACGATTTTCAAGAGTAGGTAAAATAAGCAATAGTAATCTACTAGAGTAAGAATACAACCTTAATCTTACTGATCCCAGTTCAAACCACAACGGGCAAAAAGAAGAAATTTTTTTTGTACCGACTCAATACGATCAATGTGCACTTGATATTGGGTACTCCAAACGGGAGCGCAATATTATACAAGTTTTTTGTTTCAAGTGGTTTCAATTATTATTATTATTAAAGTGGTTTCAATTATTGCTGCGTGCGATCGGGTCATACCAAAGAGAAAATAAAACCCAACTCAACCCAAAATACGAGATCTTTAAGCGGGCGATGCATCTGAGGAGATGTTTACGTAAAGGGAAAAGTAGGAGGAGATGCGTTTTGCGTGCAGAGCTTAGCCGAACTAGTTTAAATGGAGATTTGCACCCCCTATGAATTAGCTGCTCTGGAAGCTGCTAGTTCGCCCCTTTAAAAATAAATTGATTTCGCGCATTTATAATAAAACCCATTTTTTCTTTTCAGCTATATTACATTTATTTAGACTTTTATTTTTTTTCATTATGGCAAAGGCATGGCGTGGTCAGATAATATTTCAATTAAATAATTTAAACCCAAATCGATCAAATTGCCATGCACTGTTGAGGATTTTCGGAAAGAAGAGAGCTGTATAGAAAAAGGTAAGTTCAAAGTTTGTATGTAAAAATTCATCAAGTAGTGCAATACTTATTTGTAGAAATTGAATACCAAAGAAATGCTGATTAACTGCTAATTGGGTGTATAAGTTAACACGGTTTCCCAGCAAAGTTCCCAAGCTGATCATGCATAATTGAATAAAATAATGCAAGGTTAAGGCAGTTAGTTTCATTTTGGAAATGAAATGAATTACAATAAATCCTTAAACAGGACATATAATAAATTGGCACCCAACGCGTTGTAAGACCCTCGACTCGTGTTAAATAAAAAAAAAAACAACTCGTTGTAAGACCCTCGACCTGTGTACAAAAAACCTCGATCGTAAAACCCTCGATTCGACGTTTAAATAAAAACATTGAATAAAAAAAATTAAAAGCGCGTTCGATTCGTTTTAGAAAAAAAAAACAACAAAGCAACCTAAACCCAACAAAACCAGGCAATAACAACAAATCAACCAAATAAAAACAAACCAGGAACAAAAAGAACAATGCGTCGTAAGATCCTCGACCCGTGTTAAATAAAAAAAAAAACAACTCGTTGTAAGACCCTCGACCTGTGTACAAAAAAACTCGATCGTAAGACCCTCGATTCGACGTTTAAATAAAAATATTGAATAAAAAAAATTAAAAGCGCGTTCGATTCGTTTTAGAAAAAACAAGAAAGAAAGCAAACTTCGGCAAGCCGAAGTTCATATACCCTTGCAGCTATCGCAAGAATTAAATATTTTTGAAAACATTAAAATTATGATTTACTTGCGTATATGTTTAAAAACATTGAAGCTATGACGATTTGCAGCTTAATTATTTGATTGTTCTTTTATATATTTTTATTATTTGTATGGGAGCTATATGATATAGTCGTCCGATTTTGATGAAATTTAAACCATAATTCTGAAATATTTAACCATTGCTATATGTCGAAGAACTAAAAAAAAATTAAAAAACAGCAAAGTTATAATTTTTTTTTCAATTATTTTTCCGATTGTTCCTATGGGAGCTATATGCTATAGTCGTCCGATTTTGATGAAATTTTAATCATAATTCTGAAACATTTAACCATTGCTATATGTCGAAGAACTAAACAAAAAATTAAAAAACAGCAAAGTTATAATTTTTTTTCAATTATTTTTCCGATTGCTCCTATGGGAGCTATATGCTATAGTCGTCCGATTTTGATGAAATTTTAACCATAATTCTGAAATTTTTAACCATTGCTTTATGTCGAAGAACAAAACAAAAATTTAAAAAACAGCAAAGTTATAATTTTTTTTCAATTATTTTTCCGATTGCTCCTATGGGAGCTATATGCTATAGTCGTCCGATTTTGATGAAATTTTAATCATAATTCTGAAACATTTAACCATTGCTATATGTCGAAGAACTAAACAAAAAATTAAAAAACAGCAAAGTTATAATTTTTTTTCAATTATTTTTCCGATTGCTCCTATGGGAGCTATATGCTATAGTCGTCCGATTTTGATGAAATTTAAACCATAATTCTGAAATATTTAACCATTGCTATATGTCGAAGAACTAAAGAAAAAATAAAAAAAACAGCAAAGTTATAATTTTTTTTTAATTATTTTTCTGATTGTTCCTATGGGAGCTATATGCTATAGTCGTCCGATCCGGCTCGTTCCGACTTATATACCTGCAATAGAAAGACAACTTTTGGGAAAGTTTCATGCAGATAGCTTTAAAACTGAGAGACTAGTTTGCATATAAACAGACGGACAGACGGACGGACAGACGGACATGGCTAGATCGACTCTACTAGTGATGCTGATCAAGAATATATATACTTTATAGGGTCGGAAAAGTCTCCTTCACTGCGTTGCAAACTTCTGACTGAAATTATAATACCCTCTGCAAGGGTATAAAAACAACAAAGCAACCTAAACCCAACAAAACCAGGCAACAACAACAAATCAACCAAATAAAAACAAACCAGGAACGACGACAAGGGCGAAACTAAATTAAAAGAAGGAAGACACCGACAGCGGCAACAACATTTAGTTGTATAATTAAATAAAAACCATGTAAGTAGAGTGTTCGTTGATATTCCCACAATTTTCAAATTGCAAAATATTTTAAAAAATATTTAAAAAGTGATTTTTCAAGAGTCTCAATCACAAAAAAGGCACAAGTTCGGAAACTTTTTTTTAGAAAAATTAAATACAAAAGGAACAAAATTCTTTGTTCTTTGTGTTAAAATCATATGAGCGTTAGAGATATAGAAGAATTCAAAAACTAAACTCCGCGGAAACTTTTCAACAAAATAGTTCAAACATGGCATTGACCAATGAACACTCGTCGCGCAGGAAAAGAGCTTTGAGCAAAAATTACAAGATGTTCAGAAGCGATTAGGTGGTATTAATATTAAATCGGCACACCAGAACTAAAAACATATTGGGATGCCAATATCATAATAGGTAACGTTAGATATTATGAAGTCCCTGCCGGACTTTAAGGGAAAGAATGAGACATACGTATCTTGGAGGAAAGTGGCGCATATCGCCTATAAAGTATTCGAAAAATATGACGGTAGTTCCAAACACTACCAAGCTTTAGGCATTCTCCGAAACAAAATAAAAGGTTCAGCGGATACGGTTCTTTCGTCGTTCGACACGCCTTTAAATTTTAAAGCTATAATTAACAGGCTTGACTTTACATACGCGGACAACCGATATCTTTAATAGAACAGGAGATGTCAACACTCCGTCAAGGAAACATGATACTTCTGCTGTATTATGCCGAAGTAGAGAAAAAACAGACTTTGCTGAAAACAAGACAATTATGACCTACGACAACACCGTTGCTGCCTCTCTGAACGAAAAATACAGAGCAGATGCGCTACGATTATTTATTTCGGGCACAAGATAATCGCTCTGCGACGTTCTTTTTTCGGTAAAACCAACCGATCTTCCTTCCGCTTTTACATTAGCCCAATAAGTAGACGCTAATCATGGGCGATACATGTTCGCAAGTAGTTTTGCACGTAGCACGGAGGAAAAACACCAAAGGTGTAAAACCTATGAAAGAATTAGAGAACGTTATTTTCGTAAATAAACCATTCTCTATAAAATCAATCCATGGTCACAACATATTAAACAAAAAATGTATAATGCACCTTTTTAATACAAATACAACATTTTTCTTGCTACCAAACCTAACAACGTTTAATGGAATAATTGGACTGGACCTACTAAAAAACTGTCGTCGTACTTGACCTAATAGAAAAAAAGTTAATAACTAATAGCAGTCGAAGGAAATTAAATTTTTGAAGTGTGCAGATGTAAATTTTACAAAAATTGATGAAAAAAGTTTGTTTTACTTTTTTAAAAACCAGCTTATTTAGCGGGAAATCGCGTAGCTTTGCACGGCTATAACTATTCTAAGCTAGTAAAGCTGCAGACAAGTGATATATGTCATTAAAAAGGAACTGTCAAATGCTAATCATGCTGCCTTAAAATAATTTTTACGTATACAGCCCTAGAGATTCATGAACTTTTGGTATATATATTGTTGAACGTTGTTAGCATAGTGGGCACTTGTCAAGTTCGCGAGGTAAACACAAATAAAAAAATATAGACATTTATAAAAAAACAAGGAAGGAAGCAAACTTCGGCAAGCTGAAGCTTGCAGCTATTGCAAATATTAAATATTCTTGAAAACATTAAAATTATGATTTACTTGAAGCTGTGATAATTTGCAGCTCAATTCGGTTTCCGATTTTAATAAAATTAAAAGCGTAATTTTGAACTGCCAAATTATAAATTAATCAAAAAGAATTTCTAAAAAAAATTACAAAATCAAAATGTTAAATTTTTAAAAAAAAAATTTTTATGATATAGTCGTCCGATTTTGATGAAACTTAAACCATATTTTTCTGAAATATTTAACCATTACTAAATGACGAAGAACTTAACAAAAACTTAAAAGAAAGCAAAGCTATCATTTTTTTTCATTGATTTTACCGATTGTTCCTATGGAAGCTATAAGCTATAGTCGTCCGATTTTGATGAAATTTAAACCGTAATTCTGAAATATTTAACCATTACTAAATGTCGAAGAACTAAACAAAAACTTAAAAGAAAGCAAAGTTATAATTATTTCATTTATTTTTCCGATTGTTCCTATGGGAGCTATATGCTATAGTCGTCCGATCCGGCTCGTTCCGACTTATATACTACCTGAAATAGAAAGACAACTTTTGGGAAAGTTTCATGCAGATAGCTTTAAAACTGAGAGACTAGTTTGCGTAGAAACGAACGGACAGACGGACATGGCTAGATCGACTCGCCTAGTGATGCTGATCAAAAGTATATATACTTTATAGGGTCGGAGATGTCTCTTTCACTGCGTTGCAAACTTCAGACTGAAATTATTATACCCTCTGCAAGGGTATAAAAACCAAAACTAAGTACGGTGCAGGGATAGTGGTTGAAATGCAAATTTGATTATATAGATTTTTATAATTGTTACAGAGAACACGAAAAGGCTCATGCAGGCCAAAATTTAAGGTAAATGTTGGCAAGTATAGAATATGGTAGTAGCGGGTTGGTCCAAAAGGCACATTAAAAGTTAAGCGGCTTACCAATTCTATGGAGTCAATATCACCTTCCACATGATTGTCCATAAAAATAGGTCCAAGCATGATTCTACGATTTACAAGAGTAGGTAAATTAAGCAATAGTAATCTACTAGAGTAAGAATACAACCTTACTCTTACTGATCCCAGTTCAAACCAGAACGGGCAAAAAGAAGAAATTTTTTGTACCGACTCAATACGATCAATGTGCACTTGATATTGGGTACTCCAAACGGGAGCGCAATATTATACAAGTTTTTGGTTTCAAGTGGTTTCAATTATTATTATTAAAGTGGTTTCAATTATTGCTGCGTGCAATCGGGTCATACCAAAGAGAAAATAAAACCCAACCCAACCCAAAATAAGAAATCTTTAAGCGGGCGATGCATCTGAAGAGGAGATGTTTACGTAAAGGAAAAAGTAGGAGGAGATGCGTTTTGCGTGCAGAGCTTGGCCGAACTAGTTTAAATGGAGATTTGCACCCCCTATGAATTAGCTGCTCTGGAAGCTGCTAGTTCGGGCCTTTAAAAATAAATTGATTTCGCGCATTTATAATAAAACCCATTTTTTCTTTCAGATATATTACATTTATTTAGGCTTTTATGTTTATCATTGTGGCAAAGGCATGGCGTGGTCAGCTAATATTCCAATTAAATAATTTAAACCCAAATCGATCAAATTGCCATGCACTGTTGAGGATTTTCGGAAAGAAGAGAGCTGTATAGAAAAAGGTAAGTTCAAAGTTTGTATGTAAAAATTCATCAAGTAGTGCAATACTTATTTGTAGAAATTGAATACCAAAGAAATGCTGATTAACTGCTAATTGGGTGTATAAGTTAACACGGTTTCCCAGCAAAGTTCCCAAGCTGATCATGCATAATTGAATAAAATAATGCAAGGTTAAGGCAGTTAGTTTCATTTTGGAAATGAAATGAATTACAATAAATCCTTAAACAGGACATATAATTAATTGGCACCCAACGCGTTGTAAGACCCTCGACCCGTGTTAAATAAAAAAGAACAATGCGTCGTAAGTCCCTCGACCCGGGTTAAATAAAAAAAAACAACTCGTTGTAAGACCCTCGACCTGTGTACAAAAAAACTCGATCGTAAGACCCGCGATTCGACGTTTAAATAAAAAACATTGAATAAAAAAAAATTAAAAACGTGTTCGATTCGTTTTAGAAAAAAAACAACAAAGCAACCTAAACCCAACAAAACCAGGCAACAACAACAAATCAACAAAATAAAAACAAACTAGGAACGACGACAAGGGCGAAACTAAATTAAAAGAAGGGAGAAACCGACAGCGGCAACAACATTTAGTTGTATAATTAAATAAAAACCATGTAAGTAGAGTGTTCGTTCCCACTATTTTCAAATTGCAAAATATTTTAAAAAATATTTCTCAAGAGTCTCAGTCAAAAAAAAGGCACAAGTTCGGAAAATTTTTTTTAGTAAAATTAAATACAAAAGGAACAAAATTCTTTGTTCTTTGTGTTAAAATCATATGAGCGTTAGAGATATAGAAGAATTCAAAAACTAAACACCGCGGAAAGTTTACAACAAAATAGTTCAAACATGGCATTGACCAATGAACAATTAAAATCCATTATAAAAGGCGCAGTTGCGACCGCACTCGTCGCGCAGGAAAAGAGCTTTGAGCAAAAATTACAAGATGTTCAGAAGCGATTAGGTGGTGTTAATATCGGCACACCAGAACTAAAAACATATAGGGATGCCGAAATCATAATAGGTAAAATTAGATACTATGAAGTCCCTGCCGGACTTTAAGGGAAAGAATGAGACATACGTATCTTGGAGGAAAGTGGTATTCGAAAAATATAATGGTAGTTCCAAACACTACCAAGCTTTAGGCATTCTCCGAAACAAAATAAAAGGCTCAGCCGATACGGTTCTTTCGTCGTTCGACACGCCTTTAAATTTCAAAGCTATAATTAACAGGCTTAACTTTACATACGCGGACAACCGATATCTTTAACAGAACAGGAGATGTCAACAGGAAAAACACCAAAGGTGTCAAACCTATGAAAGAATTAGAGAACGTTATTTTCGTAAATAAACCATTCTCTATAAAATCAATCCATGGTCACAACATATTAAACAAAAAATGTATAATGCACCTTTTTAATACAAATACAACATTTTTCTTGCTACCAAACCTAACAACGTTTAATGGAATAATTGGACTGGACCTACAAAAAAAACTGACGTCGGTACTTGACCTAATAGAAAACAAGTTAATAACTAATAGCAGTCGAAGGAAATTAAATTTTTGAAGTGTGCAGATGTTAATTTTACAAAAGTTGATGAAAAAAGTTTGTTTTACTTTTTTAAAAACCAGCTTATTTAGCGGGAAATCGCTAAAAAAAAAAAAGCGTAGCTTTGCACGGCTATAACTATTCTAAGCTAGTAAAGCTGCAGACAAGTGATATATGTCATTAAAAAGGAACTGTCAAATGCTAATCATGCTGCCTTAATATAATTTTTACGTATACAGCCCTAGAGATTCATAAACTTTTGGTATATATATTGTTGAACGTTGTTAGCATAGTGGGCAGTTGTCAAGTTCGCGAGGAAAACACAAATAAAATAATATAGACATTTATAAAAAAACAAGGAAGGAAGCAAACTTCGGCAAGCTGAAGCTTGCAGCTATTGCACAAGTTAACACCCAAAATAATACAATTTCTCAGACAGAGGAAATGAGTTAGCATTGATTGCACAACAAACAGCAAAGCAATGCCCTCAATAATAGAATTTCCCAAACCGAAGAAGAGAGCATTAATTGCACAACTAACAGCAAAGCAATGCTCTCAATAAAGTTCTAACGAACTTAGCTTGCACCTTTTGGTCAGCGATCGTGGGAATGCAGAACAGCCAATTTCCAAAGTTGATCGAACTCAACTTAGTGCATACAACAAAAACTATAATTAAAATGCACTGGCCAATTACAATTAAGTTTGGCCAACGGCGACGGCGACCAAGAGCAGCAACCAATAATATGAAAGAACGTCAGCAGAAACATCAACAGCGGCAGAGACGGCGGCAGCGATGGAGCGACGCGTAGCTATAAAAACAATTGTTTAACCTAAGTAAGATAGTTCTTAATCAAACTCAATAAAGAAAGGTTTGATTTTTTTATATAAAAATTATAATCAATCTTTTAACTGGCGCCCGAACAGGGACCTGATTAAAACCGCGAAAGGATAACAAGTTCCGCGTCTCGCGAAGTTCAGAAAGTAAAAAATTCTGACGTTTCGTTTCAAACCTCCGCCTAATCAGTGAGAAGTAAAAAACCAAAAATACCGAGATTCGGAAGTGCAAAAGTGCCGTTTAAAAAACGCCGCAAATTGTCACTCCTGAAAAAAAACAGGACTTGTACCCGGTGGAATAATCAGGCCAAATTTTATCGCCGTGATCCCTTTAGTATCCGTTCGAAGGGAACGTGAATTAAGGTACAGAGAAGGCCCCTTAGTAAACTCACACTCAGGAGAGATCGTTGCAGAGTGGGATAAAACGGAATCTGCCGAGCCTGTCATCACGAGAGCACGCCGAGATATGTTACTACTGTAAGAATAGTTTTAAGCAATTTATTAACAAAAACATAAAAAATATTTAATCGAAAAATATTCAAAGAAGAAAAAGTTTTACCCAAATATAAAGAGTAGAAGACATATTTTAGTAAGTTAAAAAGAAAAAAGTCCAAAATATAGGGAAAATAAAAATTCCCACACAATAATTACAAAGGTAATAAAAAATCGCACACTCTAATTCTTAGAAGACAACTTCCGAATTCTGAATAACTAAAATTAAAAAAATAAATTAAACTTTTCGCAGCTCATATATCCATACCCAAAATGACCGAACAAGATTTGGCAGACAGACTCGCGAATCTTACCGGACCCTCATCAGCCAGTTCCACACAAATAAACACACGAATCATGAACGAGAGGGACATTGAGGAAAAAATAAAAACAATCTTAGAGACAAATCTCAGTAGACTAGTAAAGGAAATACTTAATCCAAATAAAGATTTTTCCAAATATACAGACCAAACAATTAAAAGAGAATTAACGCACAATCTTAGTGAGTTAGATAAATTACCAGACATTGTTCGGACACTTAGAGACTTTTCAGGAAACAAAAGTGAATATTCATCATGGAGGAAGTGTCGAGAGGGTGTTAAAAATCTATGAAAACAGAATAGGTTCACCAAAATATTATGGAATTCTTTTAGCAATCCGTAACAAAATTACTGGTCAAGCGGACGCAGTATTAGAATCATATAATACCCCCTTAGATTGGAAAGCTATTTCAAAATGCCTAACAGCGCATTTCGCCGACAAGCGCGACTTAAAGACCTTAGAATATCAACTATATGCTCTTAACCAAGGTAACAATACTATAGATGAATATTATCAGGCAGTTTATCAACAATTATCACTAATTCTGAACCAAATTAGCAGCTTAGATGCCTCACAAGAAACTATACAATCTCTGACAGCCATGTATAGCGAAAAAGCCTTAGACACTTTTGTCAGAGGACTTAATGGAAACCTGGCACAATTGCTGGCCATTAAAGAACCACATGACTTAGGACACGCTCTACATTTATGCAGCCTGCTAGAGAATCAAAATGCTAGGAATAACCAGACACCAAAAACTCCGTATTTAGGGAGGGCACCCATGCTACCACCTAAACCCCAACAACCATATCGGATGGTAGCCGTCAAACAAAATTTCCATCCGCATCTCTACCATAACCCAAACCAATCCGGAAAACCCCTAATTACTCAAACTAATCAATTCAAATCTTATAGTCAACTTTATACAAACCAATCCGGTGTAGTAGCGCCCTATAGCATACCAAAACCTCCGCCACGACCACAACCGAACAACGTAGATCAGTCAGTTCGATCACGTCATATAAATTATATGAACAAAACCAACAAATAATGATTATGCAGGGAAAAGACCTCTCAACACCGCTAATGCCCCAAATAATAATAAGATGCCAAGACAGTTCCATATTCAACCAGAGACAGGAAGTAACGCGCAGCAAAATTCAGATGAAGCTTCATCAAGTTCAGAACAAGAGTATTATCAGTTGGCAGAAGAAAATAACGTTAGCGAACTTCAGGAGGAATATGTATGGCAAAGCGATAACGAACAACAAGAATACATAGATATGTCAGAACTTTATTTTTTAGAATAAATCGTTCCTCACTACCTTACTTTAAAGTAACCACGGGGAACGGAAAAATTCTAAAATTCTTAATCGACACGGGCTCTAATCAAAATTATATTCAAAATCAATTAGTACCAAATCCAAAGCCAAATGAGAACACTTTTTCAGTTAGTTCAGTCGGTGGTAACAATAAAATAACACAACACGCAATACATGTTATCTTGGGCAATGACACAATGAAAAGACTAGGAGCAATAATAGATGTAAAAAATGATATATTAATTCTCGGAAATAAACGCAAAATTAAAATTCATCAACTAGCGACACAAGCAGTAAATACAATTGGACCTCAAGTCAGCCATATGACCGAGTCACAAAAATCAATAATAAAACTCCTCGTACAAAACCACAAAATCCTCTTCGCAGATCCCGATTCAAAGTTAGCATACACAACTAAAGTAGTAGGTGAGATCAGAACTTCATCAGATTCTCCAGTTTACGGAAAACATTACCCATACCACTAACCATACAACATATAGACTGGTCATTTCATACGACGCATTTGGACACAAAAAAACGGACCGCGGAAGGTCCACCGTTCTCACAGCAGCAGGTCCATGCACTTCGTGTGCGTTCGGGTTTTTTACTCTCTCATTCTTATTCTCATTTTTATGCTCGCGCACTCATTGCACGAGTTCAGTCGTTCAGTCGCAGAGAGGCGCTTTTTGAAGAAGGCTGCCCTGCGCTTGAATTCGTCTTTGTATGTATGCACGGGAGCATGTGTGCGTTTATTTCATTTCGGCGCATCAAGAATATTTTGTCTTTTGCCACTTTTCAAACTTGGTACCCTAAGAATATGGGCGTATTTACTATTGGGTTATGATATAAATATTAATATTATATGTTATAATATATTTTTTTAATATTTCAGCATACATTTTATTTTTGTTTACAAATTCAAATCAGTGGTAGCAGTAAAATGTTTTACATATATGTATGTATTCGAATTTATAGAAATCAGTCCACTGAGATGGGAACAGGGCATATCGCAGTCGTGTCACTTGAAACACCGACTGCTCTTCAGTGGTTGAGAAAACTTCAAACTAAATCAATTCTTGTCGATGTTTTGCGAGCGGTTGGTGCCTGCATACCCTACCGACGATTGCTTTTAAGGGGAGCGGGCTTTTAGGACACTTGTTTTAAATGTTATGTTTAGTGATCTTTGGTTGATTTATTTTTTAATGATTCGCAGTGTTTTTTTAATTGTCTTTAAACAAGTAATAAATTCCATTGTACATCATTAAGTACACAGAAAGAGTAACAATCTTTCTGTAATGGGATCATCGTTTGCTTGAACACCGGAGATTATAAGAGCAACCAAATTCAAAGAAGCGCTGAGCTCTGCATCAAAGTGGTGCACTCGCACAACCCTCACTGACGCCCTTCATATACCTGAACCTTGGGCCCCCGGACCTGCTTGGTGGTGGTTGCGCTGCGGCTACCGCACCAACGTTTCTCCTTCCATTTTTTGCTGTGACCTTTCTAGACTCTCTTTCTAGACCCCCTCTTTCTAGACTTCAAAACTAAAGGCCATGTTTTCATCCTATCACGTACTGATAAAGCAAACTTCCCACACCGGTTGGAGAAACGCCATCAATATTCATACGGACGGTCCCAAATTGAACAAACAAACATGAGGAGTCTATCTCTTGAGTTGACATCAAATACTCTTCGTCTGGTAGACCACCATGTAGCTCTGCCAGATCAGCAATAAGCATCTAGAAACACCCTTCTTGGAAACCAATACACCATAACAGTGATATATACAATTTCCCACACAGTCAAGCAGCACTAAAACCCTTGACTCCTTAACTCCACCGTGAAACGACTTCTGAGTGCCGCAGACTCCTTAACAAGATGGGCTGTCTAACTCAGAATCATCCCTACTTGGGTACTTGGTCACCGAAACATCACAGGCAACTGCTTATCCCTTCCCCGAGAACGCCACGGTGGGCATGCCCATACCCACTTGCAAGCTACTCCTAAAACGGACTGTTA